>NC_092337.1:254115000-254715000 GCF_046630445.1 Rutidosis leptorrhynchoides
ACCTCCTTCGTTTCCTTACAACTCACACCTTCTATTCTTTCTCCCTCAACACGTATTTTAAAGTATTCTTCAATATGCTCCATCCAGTGTTGATTCTCGATATACTCCTCACTTTCATATCTGTCGTTCTTCTTTTTCATCTACCGCCGGAAGAATCTATTTACTTCTACAATACTCTTGGTTTTATAGTGTTTTTAGTTCTCCCGTGTCTTTATATTGCTATATGCATCGATATATATGGTTTGTAATTTCTGAGTCGTTGTTGGGCTTTATATCTTCCCTTATATTTAAAAGTCCATGTTTCTGTTTTCTATAATCATTGTTATCCACAGTTAATGCTCTCTCCTATTTGCTGCGATTTATACTTCAATTTCTATTTCAGAGCTTCATTCTTTTGTTTTCTCTTTTTGCTATCAAGCACCGCAGATAATGGTCTAGAATTTGTAGATATGAATTTCAGAATGACCATAGTTAATGTTCTAAGAAGAAAATTGTAATGGCACGATCTTAATTTGTCAAATTACCAGAATACCCCAAAAAAGACCGAATCATCAAGAATATTATTTCTTGATATGTTTAGAAGTTAGGTAGAATGTAAGAGTTGTGTACAGGGCACATGATGATGTTTTGGTCTGTGAATAATCACGTTAAATTAGAAATTCAGCATGACTTACTGTAATATAATCACGTTGATCAAGTGTCATTATATTATACTAACTCATTGTGACGCCCCGTACAAAATTAACGTGTATGGATCATCAACAACAGGATCATTACAAGGTCAAACACTATATGCTATTTTAAAATAAGTTTGCATTCATAAAACGGAGTGATGTCTTAATCAACATTAAAAGTTTTACAACCGATAGTATGCTTCTATGAATAGAAGCAATTAATAATAGTACGTGACTCAATGGTCGTTATGAATACATTGTTCAAAAGTAATAAAGTTTGCATGCAAAATAAACGTTTCATGCGAAGACATCTCTAATAAGGGTAGTGGGAGTCTACAAAGCATGGAAACTACAGCGAAAGCAATCAAACCTTAAGCACCTGAGAAAAACATGCTTAAAAACGTCAACACAAAGGTTGGTGAGCTATAGTTTAAGTATAACAGTAATGTAAGGTAGGCCACGAGATTTCAGTGTTTCAAAACAGTATGAAAAGTATATGTATAACCGTGGGCACTTGGTAACTTACTTAACGTAAATAACACCCCCTAAAAGTACACTTGGCGAGTGCGTAAGTTTACGAAGTATTCAACACCCTTTAAATGCTAGCGCTACTAGCCCGAGTGGGGATGTCAAACCCTATGGATCCATATCTAAGATTCGCGTTCACCGGTTCAAATACCAATGACTAAACGTTACCGAGCTAAGGGGAAAGTTTATACCGTTGTATAACCCACACAAATAATATGTTTAAGTACTCATGCCTAGTATGTAAAACGTAAAATGCGCATGTATTCTCAGTTCCCAAAATAGTTAAAGTAAAAAAGGGATGCTATAACTCACAGTGAAAAGTAGTAAAAGTCGATACGCGGGAATAGTAAGCAAGTGATTGGTCCGGAAGGTCCTCAACCTAAGTCAAAAGTTACTAAGTCAGTAAATCGTTCCCAAAGGTTTAAAAGTATGTAAATTAGGTCTTAAGTATCATCATCATTCATCATTAATCAAAAAGTGTAAAGTAATTTTCATTCAAGAATAGAGTTTGAAATAAAGGCTGAATTCGTTCAGTCGCCACGACCTCTATACAAACTGAAATGAGGCGAGATCAGGGGCCATGGATCTGTATATGAGTCCCCAAGAGGCTGACCAATTTCCAGAACCAAACTCATCTTCGTTTGACCGTGGCGACCGTTTAAGTGCGAGTAGGTCATAAATTTCAGCACAACGTTAAAAGGGTGTAGTGACTTTCGGATGGCCATAAATCCTAAACCGTAACTCGGAATAAGGCGAGGTCTAAACGGAAAATCATCTACTCAAACCGAACTAGCTGGAATCAGCTTTTCCAGTAGCCCAGGTTACTGATCAGTTCCAGAAAATAGTAAGTAAGGTGTTCCGGTGGGTTTTTGGTGCTTGATGCTCATCATGGTTCTCATCCTTGATGCTTATAGCTTCAAGTGTACAACTCGTTGATGTGTTTGCATCATGTTAACCAAGTTTTGACCATCATAAAACTAGTGTAAGTCTAAGATATGTAGCACAACTCAATTAAGGGTTGTAAGTAGTTTGATGAACCAAAGTTACATCAAGATCTTAGATCCGACACATACATGAGTTCTAATAGTAATATTAAGCTACAAACTTGAAAGTAAACTAAATAAACAAGAACCTAAGTTCTAGAACTTAGATCTTAGCTAGATCTTAAAGATCCTAGACTAGAAAGTCTAGATCTAGTGTTCTTAAGTTAGATCCTAAGTTATAGAACTTGGATCTTCACTTTAACGAAACCATAAGTTATGAAACTTAGATTTGCAACTTGTAAAATGTATATAAGCTTATAAGCTCTTGTTTACAACAAATTTGGAAGACCATAAGCTATAGAAACTTAGATCCAACACAAGTGTATGAAGTTATAACTAGAAAGTTAAACTTCCATGTTCTTGAACTTACAAAGTTTAAACTTTTGTTCCAAGAAAAATGAGATCAAGATTAACTAGTAATACTTGACCAATAACAACAATCATGAATTTAAAATACATAAAATGAAGAGATAAACTAAATCTACAAGTAATAAGTTCATGGTTGTTCACACTTAGGAAGATGCAAGCAAAGGCTTGGATCTTTAAGAAAGTAAACCTTAAGTTTACAAACATGAACATAAGTATGATTATAAAGCTCGTGAACTTTTCTTTCTTATAACATTTAAGTGTAGAACCATAAACTAACAAGTTTAGATTCGTGTTCTTGGTTCTTCATAAAACAAAGATGGAAGTAACCAAGATTATATGAAGATACAAGTTATAGAACTTGATCTTTAACAACAACAAACAACAACAAGTAACTAAACAAGCAAATGGTGATGATGTGTTTCGGTTTTAATGGAAGAAAAAGAAAGAAACTAAAGCTTTGTTACTTACAAGTTAGAGAGAAAAAGATGAGAGAAAGAAAGTGTGTAAATATGGAGTGTGTGTAAAATGAAGAATACTTGCAATTAAGTAACCAAAAAAAAGATTTGAACCTCCCTCATCCCCATGTTGGCCGACGGTTTGATCATCAAAAAAGGAAGGGTCAAATGCAACTTTCAAGCATGGGGTGCAGGTGTTAGCTTAGAATGGTAATAAAGTTAAATGGCAAGGGAAAGAGGTGTAAGTATACTTGTAATAAGTCTCTTCATATCACTAATTAATCTAGTTTTGTCTTAATGAAATACTTGCATAATAATGGGCTAACTAGTCCATTAAGAAAGTAGGGTGTGTGGCGACCCGGAAATTTTCGACCAAATTTAAACTTGATCTTTATATGTTTCCTACACGATAAGCAAAGTCTGTAATGTTGAGTCTCAAAATCTTTGAACTCTTTTATGACTTCATTTGACCTTTGACTATGCCCGATGATTCACGAACAATTATGTGTAAATAAAAATGTAAATATATATATATATATATATATATATATATATATATATATATATATATATATATATATATATATATATATATATATATATGAGTATAAATGTAAGTATATATATAATAACTTAAAATTTTAAAATATAATTTAAACATAAAAAAAATTAAATATGTAAAATAAAACATAAAATCATTAAGTTACGCTTAAAAGGAATTTATATTAAATATATATAATTTCTGTAGATAATTACTATTATATGTATATATAAATAAAATTTATAAGTAACAAATATTCAACAAAAGATGATATATAATATAAGTAATAATACATGTATAAAATACAAGTATGAATATAATTGTTATATAAATATTGTTATTCCAATGATGATATCAACATTAGTGTTATTAATATTATTTAAATGATGCGAATTTGATATATATAAACTGTTATAGAATTATCATCATTAATATTAATATTATCATTAATAATATTAGTATTATTATTATAACTAGTATTATATTTATTATTATAAATTTTATAGTTATTATTATCATTATGATCAATAATAATATTACTATTATTACTATCCTATTATTATTATAAATTTTATTATTATTATTTACAATATTAAGAATATTATTATTATTGTTATATGTATTAATTAATAATATCAATTATAATGTATAAATATAAATACAGGTACATATAAATAAAGATAATTCAGATAACAACAATTTTTTTTTTAAAACGCGTATTAAATTATTAACTGTCTTTATCATTTTTTTTTCCTTCTGAGATCTGTTTGCTCGTGGGATTCTGTCCAAACTAATCTAAAATAGAAACACGATCAATCAACTTTTGATACAGTATCAACCAATCCTTTTACATTATATGATATCTGGTATTACTCGTAAATTAAAACAGAAAAGTTTTTTTTTAAGGAAAATATAACCGTTTCCCTGTTCTTGGTCGATTTTCCACAAATTCGATTTTTCCAATCAATTACAAAAACTAATAATACAATGTTTTTTAAAATCTTCAACTCAAACTATCTGGAAAGATTTAGATTTCAATTCTTCGAATTGAAACCGAATTTTCGAGTCAAAATTTTGTATTCAAAAAGTCAAACCTTGTTCTTCATTAAAATTCCACCTGGTTTTGATGTTTTAGAATAAATTGGAGTTACAGAAAGTTTCAGGGAAGGATTTGAAATATATTTCATGTTTTGATCGAGGTCTAAAACACTGTAAATCATTGAATATGATTTGGAGTTTGAAAACGGGTTTATAAACCTGTTAAAACGAAAATCTTTTATATACATATATTTTTTTTCATTTTAATTAAGTCTATATATCTTTAAATGTTTCTGAGTCATAACAACTAAATATATATAAGAATAGAAGTCCGATTTGAATCTGGATCGAATTAAAATTCACGATGAAGAAGATGGAAAAGAAACAGATATAATTACGGGATATATTTATATGGAATCCAATTAAAATAAAAAAAACACCAAGGCTCAGATGGTTGGGAGGTTGTGTCGGGATTTGAGAGGTCGCGGGTTCGAGTCCCGGCCTAGGCAGTTTATTAACTTTTTAGCCTTTAAAGGTAGTTTTTCTTTATTATTATTATTATTATTATTATTATTATTATTATTATTATTATTATTATTATTATTATTATTATTATTATTATTATTATCATTATTATTATTATTATTATTATTCTTATTATTATTGTCATTATTATTATTATGATTATTATTATTATTATTATTATTATTATTATTATTATTATTATTATTATTATTATTATTATTATTATTATTATTGATATTAATTATTATTGTTACTATAATGATCAAAACTAATAAAGTAGTAATTATCATTATTATGATTTTAATTACAACTGTAGTTATTATTATTGCTAAGTTTATTTATCATTATCACTATTATAATACATAGTAATATTATTATCATTAATATTATCATTATTATTATTAAAACTATTACTATTATTGGTAAAATTATAGTTATTATTATCAGTATTATTATTATTATTATTAACATATGTATCATTATTAACAAAATTGTTATTTTTAGTATTATCATTATTAACATTAGTAATAAAAGTGTTATCTTTAAAATTATTATTATTATCATTAATATTAGTATTAGAAACAATTAGGAATTATTATTATTATTAACAAAAGTATTATTATTAAGATTACCATTAGTAATAAGATTGTTATAATTATTATTATTAAGTATTATGTATTAATACTAAAAATTATTATTTTCACTACCATTATTACTAAATTATTCATTTTACTACTGATATTATCATTATGAAATTTATAATTAAAAACTATCATTAATATCATTATTAACAAAAATTATTAACTTTAATATCTTTATTAGTAATATTAAGTATTATAGTTATTATTCTGTATACATCTTAAACTTGATCTTATTTCTTTATTCTAATGTTAGAGTTTATTGAAGTAATCGCTAGACTTTATTACTTTTGAGATTATGTCTAGTTTGAGGTTGATTTGGTTTCTGATATTGATTTTAATAGTTTTGAAGAAAATAAAAAGACTATGATTTGTTCACCTTTAATCAACGATTTCTGATGAAATTATGGCGGTTACAACCACCATTTCTGTCGTCACTTTCAACTCCACATGAAGTAACCAGATCCGAGTACCATAATTCGAGATTTTGTTTCGAAGAACCAGATTCGAGGGTTCGATTTCAAGATATAGCGTTTGATTTCAGGATTTTGGTTCGATTTCAAGATATAGGGTTTAATTTCAGGATCTGGGTTCGATTTAGAGATATCTAGATGGGTTAACGGCTTTTTTTGACGACCGTCAGAAATAGGGACTAAATCAGCAACATTGACAAACCACTGGGACCATATCCATCAAAAAAAAGTATAGGGACGAAACCAGCATTTTGGTACAAACCACAGGGACCATTTCAGCAATTTTGTCTATTATATAAGTTACTATATTTCAACAAACAAACGATATATATATTTGATAACAAAATTAATATTTTTATATACAAAATGAATATATGAAACATATATATATTTTTGATATAAAAAAATGATATAACTAAAAAATTTATATATATATATATATATATATATATATATATATATATATATATATATATATATATATATATATATATATATATATATATATATATATATATATATATATATATATATATATATATTGTCGATTACAATTATGTGTATTAATAAATAAACAAATGATACAGGTTCGTGAATCCAAGGTCAACCCTGCGTTGTTCAGCTTCGTCGTATGAATATTTTTACTACAAAATATTGTAGAGTGAGTTTCATTTGCTCCCTTTTTAAATGCTTTTGCAATATATATTTTTGGGACTGAGAATACATGCGTTGCTTTTATAATTGTTTTACGAAATAGACACAAGTAATCGAAACTACATTCTATGGTTGGATTATCGAATCAAATATGCCCCTTTTTAGATTGGTAGCCTAAGAATTAGGGAAATGGCCCCTAATTGACGCGAATCCTAAAGATAGATTTATGGACCTTGACACGTCTCATTCGGGTTACGAATGCTTTAGTACTTCGATTATCATGTCCGCTGAGAGTCCCGGAATGATGGGAATATTCTATATGCATCCTGTTAGTTCGGTTATCAAGCGTTCACCATATGAATGATTTTTATCTCTATGCAGTTTGCGAAATGCCTGATATGAGAAGATGTTTATGAAAAATGAAAAGAAAATCTTGTGGTCTATTAAAATAATGGAACTGATTGTTATGATAAACTAATGAACTCACCAACCTTTTGGTTGACACTTGAAAGCATGTTTATTCTCAGGTATAAAGAAATCTTCCGCTGTGCATTTGCTCATTATAGACATATTACTTGGAGTCATTCATGACATATTTCAAAAGACGTTGCATTCAAGTCATTGAGATCATCAAGATTATTATTAAGTCAATTATAATTGGATGTATTATGAAATGGTATGCATGCCGTTAACTGACGATGAAAAAGAAAGTTTGTCTTTTAAAAACGAATGCAATGTTTGTAAAATGTATCATATAGAGGTCAAGTACCTCGCTATGTAATCAACTATTGTGAATCATTTATAATCGATGTGGACTTCGTCCTGATGGATTAGGATGGGGTATGACAGTTGGTATCAGAGTGGTGGTCTTAGCGAACCAGGTCTTGCATTAGTGTGTCTAACTGATGGTTGTTAGGATGCATTAGTGAGTCTGGACTTCGACCGTGTCTGCATGTCAAAAGTTTTACTTATTATTTCGTGTCGAAAATCACCTGCTTATTATTCTTAGTCTAGACACATCGTACTGCATTGATTGCATGAATAGTGTATAGACAAGATTCATATCTTAGCGTATCTGCTAATTCATATCGTAGCGTATCTATTACTGTAAACTTTGCTTGACATATTCCATAAATTCCTCCGTAATCTACGAAATCTTTTATGCTGTATATAGATATTCTATGTAATTAGAATACCGTACGATAGCGAGAAATCATTTCATATCGAAAAATCATTTACTCAATCGTACGAAATGGAATTCGCCACTAGTTCAAGTCCCTCGGATTTCGACATGGAGTCCCACTCAAGCTCCGAAAGCAGTGTGACCGGAATGGACCAACCAATCAGCCATCATCTATTCTGGATGAATTGGGGATGGGTTCGTAGTCTAGTCCATCATTGGAGATAAGAAGAAGGTGATCCTTTTCATCCACCACATTACCCTCTTGGCGAAGAACCTGAAGCACTTACCGGCGAACCTGTTCGAAACACCATTTTCTCTCTCATTTCCAGAATATCTCATCACGATTATATACTATACCAAACTGTAGATCATATTTATCCGCTCGTCCGAACCGACAATCACCCCGGTGTAATAGACGAAGTCCACGAGCTTCGTGCTCGGGTAGTGGCTTTGGAGAATATGGTGTAAAGGTTACAAACACCAGCAGCAGCATAACCAGTACCACCATCATCAACGCCGACAGTACCATTACCACCACCAACAACAACCGCATCGCAAACCTCAACTACACAATCTGTCACACGAACATCAACGTCATACGCACCATAGATACCAAGGAGTACCAACGACAATGAATGATGAAGTATTAATTCATAACTTCATTGAAGAAATATTCTGCAAAGAATATGTGGTTTCTAAAAGTTTTAGAGATTATTTATTCTAGCTCAAACTGAAAATCAAATGAGTTTAATATCATATTAACTCATTAAATCCATAATTACCTCTGAATAATATATATATATATATATATATATATATATATATATATATATATATATATATATATATATATATATATATATATATATATATATATATATATATATATATATATGTGTGTGTGTGTGTGTGTGTGTGTATATATTTTTATAAAGATTGTAATTAAAAATTCTTTTTACAAACTGTTAACGGTGAAAATATTTTAACGGGTAGGTAATACCCGAGGAATATTTAGATTTCACATTAATAAGTTATACTGTACATTCTTCGAATCTGATTCAACGGTCATTTACTATACTACTTACACCCACAATATACGTATCCGTTCGCCGCAGAATAACCATTTTCATTCAATTTCATACTTAGATTTTGACCTATCAGAATCAACAAGTGGCATAATGAAGAAAACACTAGACAAAATAAAATTTGTTAGAAACAAACAAATTAACTATGAGAAATTTTCTTAAGAATCCACGCTAACTGTTCCTAGCTAACTGTTAATTCCGTATTACCTTTTATTGGTCGCAATTTATTTATCGCAATTTAATTATCGCAATTTACATTCTCGCAATTTACATTCTCGCAAATTTAATTATCGTCATTTAATTTCTGTTATTTATTTTACGCATTTTAAATATCGGGACACGTATACAAAGTTTTGACATATCATATCGACGCATGTATATATATTATTTGGAATAACCATAGACACTCTATATGCTGTAATGGTAGAGTTCGCTATACAGGGTTGATGTTGATTCTTAAATAATATATATACTTTGAGTTATGAACGAGTCTGAGACATGTACACGGGTCATGATACGTATTAATTAAATCGAATATTATATATTAAACTATATATAAATTATTGAATTACTAACTGTGGACTATCAACTGAGGACTACCAATATTGGACAATTAAAATGAAATAAAATATTGATTATAACATATGAAACTAAACAATTCTTCAAGTTGCCACTTGATTTCATCTTAAACCTCGTTTATATTTTTACGATTACAATCCACGTTCAAACCTTTCATGATTCTTGAAAACACCTCAATCGAGAGGATGAACCAACCGCACTTCATCTATGGAAGAAAAGAATGATGCATATAGTTATGCACCAGAAAAACTCGCGGAAACTGAGTAAACGTTTAACACGTAGCCGTGCAAATTCCTTAGTGTTATTATTACTCAAAATAACTTAATAATTCCTTTCAAAGTTGCAAATTTTGTCACAGCTTCAGCAAGACAAATTTCGATTTTTCGTTCGAAACAACCTTATTATAACTTTGATATATAGGCGTGCTCTTTTATTGTTACCGGGAAATCTTTTATATTCCACTATATTACTAGCAGACGTACCAGCAACCTCGTTGCTCCTTGGCTTAAATCTCTACGACAAATCAATATATTTTTCTATTAAAGTCTTATCATGAACTCATCGGTATCTTGTAATGATAATTACCATACCAAGTACCGGAAGGCATTAATCGATAATCTCAAAGTTCTCAGCGATTCTACGATAACAATTTATATATATAAATATATATATATATATATATATATATATATAAAGATATATATATATATATATATATATATATATAAAGATATATATATATATATATATATATATATATATATATATATATATATATATATATATATATATATATATATATATATATATATATATATATATATATATAACTTCTATCTCCTGGATTTATGAATTTCAATTATGAATTTCTGAAAAGTGCTTTAGCTTATGAATTAGTTTCCTGAGTTTTGAAAAAGCTGATTAAGCAGTGAAAACTGAGGACTGTCTTAACAGTCAAAAGTTTGATAATAAAGAATGGAGTGTTGGAAAAGCTCAAAGTTTTTGATACTGAAAAAATGAATTGAGCAAATCATGAAAGAGACTCTGAACAAGGACTAAACTTGTACATAAAAGAATCCTGACGATTCTATTTCTGATGAAATCTTTAACGAATACCTTGCTCCGTAATCGCTCTAAATCATCGTGAATGAATTTCTTCATCACAATTTGATTCAGAAATTCTAAGATATTATCATATCTTTCATTATTAATATCCTCATTATTTTTGAAGATATCTTCATAAATATTCTCGTCCGATATTAATTATCTCCCAGCTCTATCTGTGTTATATCTTAAAAGAAACTGTTTTAGTTTCTAAAATTCTGAAAAATTAGAATTTGAATCATGAATGATTTTGAAGTAGTGTTGGAAATTGATGCATGAGTTAGGATAATATAATGACACTTGATCAACGTGATTATATTACAGTAAGTCATGCTAAGTTTCTAAATGGAACATGATGATTCACAGATTATAACGTCATCATGTGTCATGTTACATAACTCTTTCATTCTGATTAACTTCTGAACATATCAAGAAACTATATTCTTGATAGTTCTATTCTCAGTGATTCAGGTAATTTGACAAATCAAATTGTGCGATTACATTCTTTCTTATTTAGAACATTAAGTTTATTCGAAGTTACATACTTATGAATTCTGGACTGTTACTCGCTTTACTAGAGGTCGAGAAGAGAATAAAAAGGCAAAGAGCTCCGAAATATAAGGGAAAATATAAAGCCCGATAACAACACATAAATTACAAACCGTGTATATCAATGTTTATCGCATGTAAAGACACGGGAGAATTAAAAACACTATAACCCCAAGGGCGAAGTAGAAGTAAACAGATTCCTCCGGTGGTAGATGAAAAAGGAGAATGATTGATATGAAAGTCAGAATTATATCCAGAATTAAAACCGGATTAAGCATGTTGACTGATGATTTGGAAATATGAATTAAAATATAGAAAATGAGAGTGGTGGAAAATAATGGAAAGGTCTAATTTATAATGGAAATATCAGACAGAGTAATCGAGGCAGATCACCGTATTTAATTATGGAAATCTTAATTTCCTTATTTGTAGAAGAATCAAATCTTTTAGATTTTGAAGATTTTCTTTAAATCCCTTGAATTCCGGAATTCAACCAAGACGACGTCAAAAGTTAAGGAAATCTTTATTTCTTCATTTCATTCCATTATGATAACTTCACTCGTACGTTTCGAATAATCGAATTGTTTTATCTGTATTATTCAATGATGATAAAACTCAAATTTCTAACTCATATTTGTCATGAAAACATTTTTTTAATGGTAACCATGACGATCACACTCAAATTTCGGGACGAAATTTCTTTAACGGGTAGGTACTGTGGCGACCCGGAAATTTTTGACCAAATTTAAACTTGATCTTTATATGTTTCCGACACGATAAGTAAAGTCTGTAATGTTGAGTCTCAAAATCTTTGAACTGTTTTATGAATTTATTTGGCCTTTGACTATACCCGATGATTCACGAACAATTATGTGTAAATAAAAATGTAAATATATATATATATATATATATATATATATATATATATATATATATATATATATATATATATATATATATATATATATATATATATGAGTATAAATGTAAGTATATATATAATAACTTAAAATTTTAAAATATAATTTAAACATAAAAAAAATTTAAATTTGTAAAATAAAACATAAAATCATTAAGTTACGCTTAAAAGGAATTTATATTAAATATATAAAATTTCTGTAGATAATTACTATTATATGTATATATAAATAAAATTTATAAGTAACAAATATTCAACAAAAGATGATATATAATATAAGTAATAATACATGTATAAAATACAAGTAAGAATATAATTCTTATATAAATATTGTTATTCCAATGATGATATCAACATTAGGGTTATTAATATTATTTAAATGATACAAATTTGATATATATAAACTATTATAGAATTATCATCATTAATATTAATATTATCATTA
This sequence comes from Rutidosis leptorrhynchoides, assembly GCF_046630445.1. Taxonomy (NCBI): domain Eukaryota; kingdom Viridiplantae; phylum Streptophyta; class Magnoliopsida; order Asterales; family Asteraceae; genus Rutidosis; species Rutidosis leptorrhynchoides. Next base: position 254,127,803 of record NC_092337.1, read on the forward strand.
ATAATATTAGTATTATTATTATAATTAGTAATATATTCCTATTATTATTATCATCATTATATTCCTATAGTTATTATTCCTATAGTTATTATTATCATTATGATCAATAATAATATTACTATTATTACTATCCTATTATTATTATAAATTTTATTATCATTATTTACAATATTAAGAATATTATTATTATTGTTATATGTATTAATTAATAATATCAATTATAATGTATAAATATAGATACAGGTACATATAAATTAAGATAATTCAGATACCAAGATTTTTTTTTAAAATGCGTAATAAATTATTAACTGTCTTTATCATTTTTTTTTCTTCTGATTTCTGTTTGCTCGTGGGATTCTGTCCAAACTAATCCAAAATACAAACACGATCAATCAACTTTTGATACAGTATCAACCAACCCTTTTACATTATATGATATCTGGTATTACTCGCAAATTAAAACAGAAAAGTTTTTTTTTTAAAAGGAAAACAGAACCGTTTCCCTGTTCTTGGTCGATTTTCCACAAATTCGATTTTTGCAATGAATTACAAAAACTAATAATGCAATGTTGTTTAAAATCTTCAACTCAAACTAGCTGGAAAGTTTTAGATTTCAATTCTTCGAATTAAAACCGAATTTTAGAGTCAAACTTTTGTATTCAAAAAGTCAAACCTTATTCTTCATTTAAATTCCACCTGGTTTTGATGTTTTAGAATAAATTGGAGTTACAGAAAGTTTCAGGGAAGGATTTGAAATATATTTCATGTTTAGATTGAGGTCTAAAACACTGTAAATCATTGAATATGATTTGGAGTTTGAAAACGGGTTTATAAACCTGTTAAAACGAAATTCTTTTATATACAGATATTTTTTTTACGTTTTAATTAAGTCCATATATCTTTAAATGTTTCTGAGTCATAAAAACTAAATAGATATAAGAATAGAAGTCTGATTTGAATCTGGATCGAATTAAAATTCACGATGAAGAAGATGGAAAAGAAACAGATATAATTACGGGTTATATTTATATGGAATCCAATTAAAATCAGAAAAAACACCAAAGCTCAGATGGTTGGGAGGTTGTGTCGGGATTCGAGAGGTCGCGGGTTCGACTCCCGGCCTGGGCAGTTTATTAACTTTTTAGCCTTTAAAGTTAGTTTTTCTTTCTTATTATTATTATTATTATTATTATTATTATTATTATTATTATTATTATTATTATTATTATTATTATTATTATTATTATTATTATTATCATTATCATTATTATTATTATTATTATTATTATTATTATTGTTGTCATTATTATTATTATGATTATTATTATTATTATTGATATTAATTATTATTGTTACTATAATGATCAAAACTAATAAAGTAGTAATTATCATTATTATGATTTTCATTACAACTGTAGTTATTATTATTATTGGTAAGTTTATTTATCATTATCACTATTATAATACAAAGTAATATTATTATCATTAATATTATCATTATTATTATTAAAACTATTACTATTATTGTTAAAATTATAGTTATTATTATCAGTATTATTATTATTATTACCATATGTATCATTATTAACAAAATTGTTATTTTTAGTATTACCATTATTAACATTAGTAATAAAAGTGTTATCTTTAGAATTATTATTATTATCATTAATATTAGTATTAGAAACAATTAGGAATTATTATTATTATTAACAAAAGTATTATTATTAAGATTACCATTAGTAATAAGATTGTTATAATTATTATTATTAAGTATTATGTATTAATACTAAAAAATTATTATTTTCACTACCATTATTACTAAATTATTCATTTTACTACTGATATTATCATTATGAAATTTATAATTAAAAACTATCATTAATATCATTATTAACAAAAATTATTAACTTTAATATCTTTATTAGTAATATTAGGTATTATAGTTATTACCATATATTTCTTTTACCATTACTAATATTATATAAGTTACTATATTTCAACAAACAAACGATATATATATATATATATATATATATATATATATATATATATATATATATATATATATATATATATATATATATATATATATATATATATATATATATATATATATATATATATATATATATATATTTAATAACAAAATTAATATTTTTATATACAAAATGAATATATGAAACATATATATATTTTTGATATAAAAAAATGATATAACTAATAAATTTATATATATATATATATATATATATTGTTCGATTACAATTATGGGTATTAATAAATAAACAAATGATATAGGTTCGTGAATCCAATGTCAACCCTGCATTGTTCAGCTTCGTTGTATGAATATTTTTATTACAAAATATTGTAGAGTGAGTTTCATTTGCTCCCATTTTAAATGCTTTTGCAATATATATTTTTGGGACTGAGAATATATGCATTGCTTTTATAACTGTTTTACGAAATAGACACAAGTAATCGAAACTACATTCTATGGTTGGATTATCGAATCGAATATGCCGCTTTTTAGCTTCGTAGCCTAAGAATTAGGGAAATGGCCCCTAATTGACGCGAATCCTAAAGATAGATCTATGGACCTTGACACGTCCCATTCAGGTTACGAATGCTTTAGTACTTCGATTATCATGTCCGATGAGAGTCCCGGAATGATGGGGATATTCTATATGCATCCTGTTAGTTCGGTTATCAAGCGTTCACCATATGAATGATTTTTATCTATATGCAGTTTGCGAAATGCCTGATATGAGATGATGTTTATGAAAAATGAAATGAAAATCTTGTGGTCTATTAAAATAATGGAAATGATTGTTATGATAAACTAATGAACTCACCAACCTTTTGGTTGACACTTGAAAGCATGTTTATTCTCAGGTATGAAAGAAATCTTCCGCTGTGCATTTGCTCATTAAAGAGATATTACTTGGAGTCATTCATGACATATTTCAAAAGACATTGCATTCGAGTCGTTGAGTTCATCAAGATTATTATTAAGTCAATTATAGTTGGGTGTATTATGAAATGGTATGCATGCCGTTAACTGACGATGAAAAAGAAAGTTTGTCTTTTAAAAACGAATGCAATGTTTTTAAAATGTATCATATAGAGGTCAAGTACCTCATGATGTAATCAACTATTCTGAATCGTTTATAATCGATGTGGACTTCGTCCGGATGGATTAGGACGGGGTATGATAGGGTGGGCTTCCAAGTCCATGTCCATTAATAAAAGCCCAAGTCCAAGTATGTATGCAACAATTAAATAAATAAAGTCCAAGTAATTAACTACAAACATTAGTTAATTAAAAATGATTAATAATAATTAATCATGAACGTAAATAATATTCAAAATATTATTCGTGAAAAGTACGTGTGTCACAAAGACAAGTCGGGACATGTAAAGTCAAATACGGTAACAAGTAAATGTATAAAAATACATTTATTAACACGCAAGTATTAATAATAAATATTGATAAATATAAGTCAGAAAATCCAGGGTCGTTACACTCATGCTTCAGTTCCCAACACTACTTCTAAAACATTCATACTTAAAACTCGAAGGTTTCAGAATTTAGAAACTAAAATAGTTTCTTTTATAATATAACATAAATAGCGCGAAGAGGTAAATGATTTCGAATAACAATAGTTATGAAGATATCTTCAGAAACATAGAAGATATTTATAATGAAAGATACGATGATATCTTAGAATATCTAAGATCAGAGGATGATGAAGAATATTGTCCGCAAGGGTTTTAGGGTAAGGAGTAAGGTAATCGTTAATGACTTCAGCAGATACTGAATCATTTGGATTCTTTGAAGGCAGGTTTAGTCTTTGTGATTTGTCCACAGCCTCCTTCATACTATGCTCAATCCGTTTTCTAGTTCCACACCTTCTCTTTTTCTGAGCTTTGCCAACATACTATTCTTTATCATCAAACTTTTTACTGTTAAGGTCGTTTATAGTTTTTGCGGCTTCATCAGCATTTCGAGAACTATTCCGCAGTTTGGGGTGTTTTTCAGAAACTTCACATTCGAAGTATGTAAGTCCGTTATATGTATACATATAACTGTTGGCGTAGACATGCTGCGAGATTTCAAAATACTGATTGCTAATTCCCGATGATTCGTATGGCAATTCTCGTTACAAGATGCAGATGAATAAATGATGGGGTTTTGATAAATATAATGATTTTTCAGAAAAAGCAAAGATCATTGGAGTTGTTGGTAAGTTTATTGCTAATGTGGTGGAACATAAATGGTTCCGCGGTAACGATGGCGAAGGGCAATGTATATATCAAGGTTATAATAAGATGTTTCAACTTAAAAGTCAAAGTTGACTTGCTGGAGCTGTGACAAAACTGGCTACTTTGAAAAGGAATCGCAAAGTTATTTTTGCTAATAAATGCCAAAGAATCTGATGCGGATACGTGTTTAAACTTTTACTTTGATTTCAAGAGTTTTTCAGGTACATAACTGTAGGTAACATGTGGTTGGATCATCATCTCGATTGTTCGTTATTTGAAGTGTATTCAGGAATTTCAAAAGGTTTGAACACAGATTGTAATCGTTAATATACATATAATGTTCTAGGGTTTTGAATGATACAAATATTTTCTGGGTTCTATGAATAGAAATGATGTTTTAGCAGAGTTTTGAAGTCAAAGTATAGCTTTGAAAGATGTAAGAATCTAAGAGTTATGTCTTCTGTTAAATCTTGACTTGGATTTTGATTCGTCAAAATCAGAATATGTAATCAATTTTTGATGACAATGGTTGTCTTGATTTTTATAAAAAAATGTATATTGTTATGAAAGTAGTGAGTATAATTGGTGATTGCTGAATCAGATTCGAAGAATGTAACATATTAATTGTGAATTTATATAATCTCTCGGGTATTACCTACCCATTAAAAATATTTCACAGTTAATATTTTGTACAAAAATTTTATTACAGTCTTTATGAAAATATATAGGTGTATATTTTCTTCAGATGTAACATAGCTTTAATGAGTTAATATTAAATCAAACTCATTTGATTTACGGTTGAAATTAGAATTGAATAATGCCTAAAACTTTAGAAATTACATAACTTTTACGCAGTATTTCTTCAATGAAATTGAAATTATGAATCAATACTTAGTTATTTGTTGATGCATGATGCTGGTGTTCGTGGAATTCTTGTGAACTTTGCAGAGTACGAATGATGTTATCTGAAAAGTTTCGAGTACATCGATGATGAAAGTGTAAAATCAAACCTATATTTGAATAATACACTTGATTTATTATGAAATAGAAATCATTGAATTGAAACAGAGATCATAGTTAATGATGGTTAAGTTGTTAAGGAAGGATGTACATCATAACATATTAGTAATATGAATTTAACCGAGTAATATCTACCCTTATTTAATTCATACATAATAGCTTAGTACGAAAAGATTTATTTTGATCTCAAAATTCATATGTATATAAATAAAATATACATATAATTTCTTCAGAGGGAATGAGTTAATACTTCATAACTCATTGATACAATATACTTCGTTGTTGATTTGTAATAATGTCCATAGTGATTCTTGAACTGGAGAAGCTTGTGATATTATAGTTGCTGTTGGTACTGACGGTGCTGGTGATGTTGACGATACTGTTGATGCTGTTGGTAAAACAATTCTAGCTTGTAAATCGTGCACCATTCCGGTCAGGATTTCTACTCTACTATCTCTTTTCACTCATCTGATTTGTAATCAGAATCAGAATAATCCCTAAGATTTTGGAGATTACATAATCGTCGCAAAATCTTTCTTCAATGAAGTTATGAATCAATACCTCATTGTTTATTGTTGTTGGTATTCCTTGGTATCTACAAGGCGTATGTCATCGATGTTCGTGGGACAATTTATGATGTTGAAGCATGGAATGTGGATGTTGTTGATGGTGGTAATGGTTCTGTTGACGTTGATGACGGTGGTACTGTTGATGTCGGTGTTGCGGCTGGTGCTTGTAACCTTTGCACCATATTCTCCAAAGCCACTACTCGAGCGCGAAGCTCGTTGGTTTCTTCTACTATACGATGATTGGCAGTTCGGACGAGCGAATGAATAAGATCTAGAATCTAGGATAGTATATAATCATGACGGGATACTCTGGAAATGAGAGAGAAAATGGTGTCTCAAACAGGTTCGCCGGTAAGTGCTTCAGGTTCTTCGCCAAGAAGGCAATGTGGTGGATGGAAAGGATCACCTTCTTCTTGTCTCCAATGATTAAGGAGGCTACAAACCCATCCCCTATTCATCCAGAATAGATGATGGCTGATTGGTTGGTCCATTCCAGTCCACTGCTTTCGGAGCTTAAGTGAAACTCTATATCGAAATTCGAGGGACTTGAACTAGTGGAGAGTTCCATTTCGTAAGATTGAATAAAAGATTTTTCGATATGAAATGATTCGTGGCTATCGGATGGTATTCTACTTACATGGAATATCTATATATATATATAGAATAAAAGATTTCGTAGATTACGGAGGAATTTACGGAATATGTCAGACAAAGATTACAGTAACATATACATTAAGATATGAATTAGCAGATACGCTAAGATATGAATTTTGTCTATACACTATTTATGCAATCAATGTAGTAAGATGTGTCTAGACTTAAGAATGATAAGCAGGTAATTTCCGATAAGAAATGATAACCAAAAACTTTTGACATGCAACTAAGGTCGAAGTCCAGACTCACTAATGTATCCTAACAACTATCAGTTAGACACACTAATGCAGACCTGGTTCGCTAAGACCACCGCTCTGATACCACATGTAAAGACCCATCCTAATCCATAAGAACAAATACAATAACATATGATTACATTGCGAGGTATTTGACCTCTATATGATACATTTTACAAACATTGCATTCGTTTTAAAAGACAAACTTTTATTACATCGAAAGTTGACAGGCATGCATACCATTTCATAATATCCAACTATAAATGATCTAATCTGTCATTTACTTAATCATAATCTTTACTGAACTCAATGACTTGAATGTAACGTCTTTTGAAATATGCCATGAATGACTCCAAGTAATATCTTTAAATTGAGCAAATGCACAGCGGAAGATTTCTTTCAATCCTGAGAATAAACATGCCTTAAAGTGTCAACCAAAAAGTTGGTGAGTTCATTAGTTTATCATAATCGATCATTTCCATAATTTTAATAGATCACAAGATTTTTATATTTATAAGCAGAACCTCTCGTCTGCATAAAGATAAAATCATTCATATGGATTGAACACCTGGTAACCGACATTAACTTTCATGCATAGAATATCCCCAAACAGAACCTCTCGTCTGTATAATAATAATCTCGAAGTACTAAAGCCATCCATAACCTGAATGAGGGTTGTTAGGCCCAATAGATCTATCTTTAGGATTCATGTCAATTAGGAACAGAACCTCTCGTCTGCCTAATTCTTAGGTTACCAAGCTAAAAGGGGTGATATTCGATTTCGATAATCCAACCATAAAATGTAATTTTGATCACTTGTGTCTATTTCATAAAACATTCATAAAAACAGCGCATGTATTCTCAGTCCCAAAAATATATATAAAAAGGGAGTAATGAAACTCATAATACGATATTTTGTAGTAAAAAAATTCATACGACGAAACTGAACAATGCAGGGTTGGCCTTGGATTTACGAACCTATATCAATTGTATATCTATTAAAACATATAATAGAAATCTCATAATTTAATTTATTAATTATGTAAAATTTTATATATTTGTAGTTATGTAGAATTTATACTAAATTCTATTTAAATATATATCTTATTTATATATATTATATCTTATGTTATATATGTATATTTTGTATATATATATATATATATATATATATATATATATATATATATATATATATATATATATATATATATATTAAAATATATGTAATAAGTATAATTTTGTACAAAATATTTATTTGTTTAAAAAAATAGTTTCGACCGTAATGATTTAATAATAATAATAATAATAATAATAATAATAATAATAATAATAATAATAATAATAATAATAATAATAATAATAATAATAAAAATAATAATAATAATAACTTTATTAATAATGATAATACTAACAATAATAATAATAATGATATTGTTAATAATGATATTTATGTTAATGATAATAATACTAATAATTATAAAAATGATACTAATACAAATATTAGTGAAAATAATAATAATTTGCATCATTTTTCTAATAATAATAATATTAGTCATAGCATTTATGTTTACATAATAATAATAATGATAGTACATATATTAGTTGTTAATAAATATAATAATAATAATAATAATAATAATAATAATAATAATAATAATAATAATAATAATAATAATAATAATAATAATAATAATAATAATAATAATAATAATAACAATACTCTTAATTATAACTATAATAATAATAATAATAATAATAATAATAATAATAATAATAATAATAATAATAATAATAATAATAATAATAATAATAATAATAATAATAATAATAATGATAACTAATACTTAAATGACAAAATTTATAATAATGAATACATTAATAATATTAATAATAATAATAATAATAATGGTTATATTCTTATAACTATGTTTTAATACTAATTATAATACTAATAATAATTATAATACTAGTAATACTAATAATAACAATAATAATAACAACAACAATAATTATAATAATAATAATGATAATGATAATGATGATGATGATGATAATAATAATAATAATAATAATAATAATGATAATAATAATAATAATAATAATAATAATAATAATAATAATAATAATAATAATAATAATAATAATAAATTGGAAACTACCTCACATTAATAGGCCCTTTAAAAAAAATGCCACCAGCCGGGCTTGAACCCGCGACCTCCCGAATACCCGAACACCCGCTAAACCATCCAGTCCATTTTGATTTTCTGATTTATATCGACTACCAATATTATTAACCCGTATTTCTGTTTTCCCTTTTTCTTCATTCTCTCCAAAACTCTTAAATCGACCAGAGATCAATACCACAGTCAACAAGACATTGAAGTGTTTTTTTTTTATGATTTGTAAACGATACAGAACCAACAAATTGAGGTGATTGAGATTACTCAAAACAGAGAAAAAAAAACTGCTATAATAGGAAGAACACGATGATGATTATGAACTCAACACACAAATTTTAAAATCTGGACCGTTTTAGATAACGTTTTCAACATGAAATAGTTTCTAAATCGTTCCTAGAATCTTTTTGATTAATCAATTAGACTTAAAACATCAAAACACATTTGAATTTCCTCAAGAACAATTTGTTTGACTTTTATTTTAAAAACTTTGACTCTAAAATTAACGATCAATACAAGGAATTGGAATCTCAATTTTTGCAGATAGTTTTAGTAATGGATTCCTAAAAAGACCTTATTAATACTTTTTGAAATTGATTTCATAATCGTTCAAATTGAAAAATGTAAACAAGAACAGGGGACGAGTTATGTTCTTGCCTTTTTCTGTTTGAAATTCAATTAAATAAAAACTGTAAATGATTTTGTAAAATTGGTAAAGGTAGTGGTGTGTCGATATATCAATGAATTTGTCAATTATATATAGAATGTGGTACTTGATTCTCTGATTTGTACTTATGATTACGATAGGGAATATCAATTTAACACAGTATGACAATGATTTAAAAAACTGATTTTGGATCTTATAAGTATAATTACGTATTTATCTATATTCATATATGTATATTATCGTATTTATGTATAAATATATATATAACTATATATGTATATGTATATATGTATATATATATATATATATATATATATATATATATATATATATATATATATGCATTTGTATATTAATCATATGTATTTTGTATATGTATATGTATTTATATATATTTGTAATTATATTTCTTGTTTATATATTTGTATATATATATATATAATTCTTAAATTTTAGTAATTAACAAGTATAAAGATATTAACATTATTAATAATACTCTTAATATTATAAATAATAATAATGAAAGTTTATATTAATATAATAGTAATAATAATATTATTATTAATGATATAAAATTTATAACAACAATATTATTAATAATATTAATAATTATAATAATACTAATCTTATTAATGATAATAATAATATTATTAATAATAATACAATAACAATTTATATATATTCAATTCATATCTATAAATTATATATTAAAAATAATTTTAATAATACTGGTATTGATATTAATATTAAAGGTAATAACAATATTATTATAACAACTATAGTTATACTTATATTATATATATATATATATATATATATATATATATATATATATATATATATATATATATATATATATATATATATATATATATATATATATATATATTCATTTTAACAGTAACTTAATTACTTTGTATATTAGTTTACATATTTAATTCTAATGATTATCTTATCACATACATGAGAAATTATTGTAAAGCACACATTGAAAGTTAAGCAGGAATCTTCACTAACTTTTGACTAATTCTTAATAATTGGTACTTTGTTCTCACATGTGTATCACTTTACCATTTATTCCGAATATTGTTAAAAATAATAGATTTCTCAAATCATAGTGGACCTCATAACAGAGACCCGTGATCATAATTCCAATGTATCTGATAATTCAATCATTTGATATCATCTTCCAATTCCATCGATAAATATATTAAACATATACACTCATATAAAGTATAATACGTTTAATACTTGTTAACATTCTCAAGTTATAATATATATACATACATACATACATACATATATATATACACACACAATCATATCCATTTATATAATGGTTCGTGAATCGTCGGAATTTGGTCGAGGTTAAATGAATACCTAAACATAATTCAAAGTTTTTGATATTTCAACATTACAGACTTTGCTTATCATGTCGGAAATTGATGTTATGCGAGGTGTATATAAAATAGCTTTATATTTTACAAGGAAATACTATTAAATACGATACAATTTTACACAAGATATTTATTTATTTATAGAATGGATATACTTAAACCTTGCTACAACACTTATAGGCAGTGTACCTAATCGTACAGTAGTGTAGTTTTTAGTAAGTCCGGTTCGTTCCACAGGGAAAATCTTTAAACAAAGCTTAACGCTATATATTAGTTTACTTTTATAAAAATACAAATATATATATAAGTAATATTATTATTATAAAGGGGGGTTTTTACCGTTTAATGACCGGTTTGTCGATTTTAAAACTTTAGTCGCAGTTAAAACAAAATGTAAAATATTAAATAAATAAAAGACTTAATTTAAAGCGTAAAGTAAATAACGATAATGAAATTGCGATAAATGAAAGTGCGATAAAATAAACTTGCGATAATTAAAAAGTGCGATAATTAAAAGTGCAATTAAATACAATAACAATAAATAAAAGTGCTATAATTAGAAGTGCAATTAAATATAAAATAAAGAGAATTAAATATGAAATAAAAGAATTATGCTTATTTAAACTTCCGTAATCATGATGTTTGACGTGTTGATTTTAGTTTTATGCCCATTGGTTAATTGTCCTTTGTCCTGGATTATTTAATATGTCCGTCTGGTTTTTGTCCATAACAGTCCATCAGTCATAAATATAAAGTGCGAGTGTCCTCGTCAAATTATCCTTATACCCGAAGTCAAATATTCCATCTAATTGGGGACTTAAACTGTAATAAGATTTTAATACTTTGTTTAATAATTACACCAGGATGTCGACTGACTGTAACCCAAGGTTTTAATACTTTGTTAACAATTATTCCAAGTGTCCTTGTACATAATTTCACCCCTGTTTTAATAATTCTAGTGGCTATTAATCCATTCCCGTGTTCGGTTAAATGAACGATTATTCGTACATATAAATACCCCGCCCATCGTGTCCGATCGAGTGTATATGGTTATTTATAGGGACGTCCAATTGTAAATCTTTATATTAACATTAACAAACTATCATTTAGTTAAATAAATATAAAGCCCATTAATAGCCCATAGTCTAATTTCCACAAGTGTCGTTCTTTTGTCCAAACCCCAATTATGGTACAAAGCCCAATTACCCAATTTTAGTAATTAGCCCAACATCATGATTACTTCGTTTTAAATAAGCATAATAATAACTTAGCTACGAGACATTAATGTAAAAAGGTTGAACATAACTTACAATGATTAAAAATAGCATAGCGTTACACGAACAGAATTTTGACTTACACCCTTACAACATTCGCTAACATACCCTTATTATTAGGATTAAAATTAAAATTAAAATTAAAATATAAATTATAAATATAAATATTACGTATATATAGATGGATGGATATATATTGATATTAAAATTCGTCGAACTGCGTTGGCTTTTATAGGCATTTTCATATTTTGGGTCTCCGCGACTCGCGGCAATTTTTGCCTTCAAACTTCGCGAGTCGCGGAGTTTGATTTTCCAGCTCACCAACTTTGGAGTCTTTCTTTGCCGACGAATTTTTAATATATTATAATATTTAAATAATTATAAGAATTATTTAAATATTATATTATATTTATGTGCATAGTTGACTCGTAATTTTTAGTCCGTTGCGTCGAGCGTTGAGAGTTGACTCTGGTCCCGGTTCCGGATTTTTGAACGTCCTTGCGTACAATTTAATATCTTGTACTTTGCGTTTTGAATCTTGTACTCTTGTAATTTCGAGACGTTTCTTATCAATAATTGGAACCTCTTTGATTGTATTTTGTACTTTTGAGCTTTTTGGTCGTTTGCGTCTTCAATTTGTCGAATCTGTCTTTTGTCTTCACCTTTTATTATTTAAACGAATATCACTTGTAAATAGAACAATTGCAACTAAAAGCTTGTCTTTCTTGGGGAATAATGCTATGAAATATATGTTCGCTTTTAGCATTATCAAATATTCCCACACTTGAGCGTTGCTTGTCCTCAAGCAATATAGTCTTGAAATACTAGAATCACTTCTTTATTCTTCACACTTTATACATCAGTGATTTCTATACGGCGGTATAAACAATGGTAGTAACGATATGGTTTACAGTCCCACATGACTATAAAAATTTAGATCCATTAAGGAAATTGGATCTTTATGAAAACATTTGATCTTTTGAAAATTAAATCTAGTTTTTACCCTAGATAAGTTTTCTGAAATAACCCTTCACTGGTGTTTGCAAAATATTTTTGTGGGTTTGGTGGGTTTCAGATTTGAAAATTTTAGCTTAAAACTTGCAGTTTTGTGTCACCCACTTGCTAACCTTGTATTAGGAAAGCAACACGTCCAGTTCACTTATTCCGTATATTACCTTTCGATAAACTACCGTCCGGTTGTAAAGGAAAGCGATGAACAAGCAACTGTTAAGGCAATGTCCCGTGACTTGCTTTTAATTATGGTCTATAACGTGTCGGACGCAATTACTATCCTTTGTAGGAGCAATAGTAAAGCTCACCCTTATGATTTTTTGGTCTGGCACAAGGTCCTGTCTTTGACCATGCTATGCAACCACCGTTCTTACGGTTGACACCCGATTTGGTTCAGGTGACCTAATGAATTCCAGGTGAATTCCTAGGATTTTACGTTCAATGGTAATGAACGCATTGAAAATGGGTTTTCAGAAAACAAATCGGTTTATAATTTGATCAAAATATTTTCTCGTTCAAGCTCGAGTTTAGATATCATTGAATTCCATGAGTTTGAATTCTCAATCTTTAAGGTCAATCTCAAGGATTGAGTAATATCAGTCTTAAAAGCTGATTTTTAATCTTTAAAAGGAGATTATCCTTTCTGGGGATCTGATTCATTAGTCTTATCCAGCTAATTTGCACGGCGTCCTCCCCATTTTACGAGACAGATCCTCTCATGGTTAGGATAAGTCTGACCACATGGCGACCCTGTTTTATGCTGAGGTCCGTGGATTTCCTGCTGATTTTAGTGATGACTTTTCTAGGTTTTTCGTCAACCTACAGCTGGTCTGGACGACAACTTCTTGACTTAAATCAAGAAGAGCGTTTCTTTTTCGGAAGACTTTACTTCCTTTTAATGATGGAATTGATTCATCGTGTAGATCCATCTCTTCTTTTCTTTCATCGGGTAAAACAGTTTAGTTTAGTCCAAAGCAAAAGTATTTTCAGTTATTTGTTACAGAAATATGTGACATATGTTTAAAATATCTTGGTAAATTTTCCCACACTTGGCTTTTATTTTCCTTTTTATTGTCCTCTATTCCATTTTAAATGAATTTTAACATTTTGGTTTGTTTCTCAATTTATGTCCTTTCCGAGGTAACAATAATTTCCTAAATAACAATAATGTCCTTTTTTTTTGTATAAACATGATTTTGAGTTCATTTAATTGAAAATTTTGAAAAATTTTACTAGAATTGGGTAGTCAGTATATAAGACTAGGGCTGTTCTTTATTATCAGAGAGCACTAGATTCTAATACAACTACTACTTTACTAGTATTTCTAATGGTAACCAAGTGTATAAAGTAAAAATTTTAAAACCCGAAAGAATTTAACCCCTTCCCACACTTAAGATCTTATATGCCCTCATTTGCAAGAAATCAGTAACAATTTAAATTATTGAGGGTGATTTGTGTGAAAATGATTAAATTTTACCAAAGTTTTCAAACATATTTGTGTTTGTGTTGAATGATAAATGGTGCACATCATTTGTTCATTCCGTCTTGTTGTTATATCACATTTATTTTGCATCTTGTCGTCAAAATTAGTTGCTTTTGCTGAACTTAATGCCAGTCTTTGAAAATGCGTTGTTTTACCCTATTGTGTACATAAGATAAACTGCAAACATATATACATATTTTTGAAGTTTGGTATATTACCCCACATTCAAAAATTATTAAAATCTAATAATAAAAGTTAGAAAATTATAAAAACTATTACAATATTAACATAAGTATTAAATGTATCAACATTACAAATTATAAAATAAATAAAACTAAGTAGACTAGGGATGATACTGATACCAGTAGGGGTTCCATGCATAACCATATGTGTTAAAAAATGCTTCGGCTGGGTTATACGTAGGATACGGTGGTTGGATCTCTATAGACCAGGGAGGAAATACGGGCGATGGAGTAGGAATATTGTTTCTACCTATTTGTTGGCAATAAGCTATGATTTGGTTTTGATGAACTTGCCAATCTTCAAATGCTCGATGTCTAGCATTTTCGTATTCTTGTGAAGCTATAAACCTTTGCATTTCTGTCATTTCATTTCCCCCCCCCCCCCAACATTACCTGGCTGTTGGTTTCTCTCAACCTGTAGATGTCTACCATTATATCGTACTGCGGCGTTATTTCGCCTCTTCAAAACCTTCGCACCATGGCATACATTTAAACCTATTGTATCGCGGGGTTCTAGTTCTTCGATTAATAATCCCCCCCGACTTATATCCACACCGAGATATTCAGCAATCAAAGTAATAAATATACCACCTCCTATTATGCTATGCGGTCTCATCCCCCTAACCATAGCTGATAAATAATAACCCACACAATAAGGTATACTTACAGCGCTTTGTGGGTCTCGAATACACATGTGGTAAAACAAATCCTGTTCATTTACCTTTTCCTTGTTCTTACCTCGTTGTGTAATCGAATTGGCTAAAAACCTATGAATTACTCTTAATTCAGCTCTATCTATATCCAAATAAGAGTAATTTCCCCCTTTAAATCGGTGATGGCTAGTCATTTGACTCCATACACCATGCGTATCAAAATTTTCGCCTATCTTTCTACCATTTAGTATCAACCCTCTACAATCGGCAGATGCTAACTCCTCAGGCGTATATATACGTAAAGCCTGAGCCATGTCTAGTAAAGACATGTGGCGCATCGAACCTCCTAACAAAAATCTAATAAAAAATCGATCGGTTAAACTAGCTACCCGATCATTTAATTCTATACTACACAACAATTCTTCACACCATACTTTATATACAGGTCTACGCATGTTGAATAACCGTACCCAATCGTTAAAAGTAGAATTACCATACCTCTGTGCAAGTAATTCCCTAATTGGCCCGGCCAATTCTACAGCTTCTAATGGTCCCCATTCTATGACCCTAGGTACTTCAACAGCTTTAGAATGAAGAGTATGCAAACCCCTTTGGTATTTTGGATAATCTATCCAAAGTCTGTCAAATCTCAGGTTCGGGTGCAAATCTTCCAAGTGCATATCAG
Organism: Rutidosis leptorrhynchoides; assembly: GCF_046630445.1. Taxonomy (NCBI): domain Eukaryota; kingdom Viridiplantae; phylum Streptophyta; class Magnoliopsida; order Asterales; family Asteraceae; genus Rutidosis; species Rutidosis leptorrhynchoides. The sequence goes on from NC_092337.1 coordinate 254,144,137, forward strand.
AAAATGTCATGACTGGATGAGGTATATCTTGTTTGTAGTAGGTGGAGTCCACCTCCTGTTGTTCCGTATTCTCAGCAGGAGCATTGCGAGCTTGGGATGAAGATTCACCCCTTTCAGTCTGTAAAACACATCAAACACAATTTTTGTGCATCCAAATATGCATTAGTGTCAGCAAAATCATCAATCAAAATAATTACAATGACATGATCAATTTATATCAAACTTAAGCTCATTTTCATATTTTCATCAAATCTACACTTTTTCAAATAAGCATATACGAAAATGTTCACCAAGTTCATAAGCATTCAACTCAAATAACATGTCAAAATAATCATTACTAGCAATTAAACAAGTTTCAAATGACATTATCTCTCAAAAATCAAGTTCATGAATTTTAGACTTGAAAAAGTCCACTTTAATTCTCAAAATCATGTTTAGGCTCAAAGTTTGGATCATTTAACTACCTAAACATGTTACACTACTTAATTTAGCAACAATTCATGACAAAAATCGACCATAACCTGTTTATATCAAAAAGCCCCAAATTGCTCAAGAACACAAACCCTAGATTACTCAAAATATGAAGTTTAAGGCTTCTAATCATGTTAAATAGCATCAATCTAGGTTATACAAGCATAATACATAAACAATTTAAGCATAATTACACTAAAAAGCATCAAAATCAAATTGGGTATAAAATTGCTCAAGAACACTAATTTTCGGATTAAATGGTGTTTAGGTGTAGAAATTTACCGTTTTTCTTGAGTAATTCCTTGATAGCATCCTTCTCAACATGATTTTAGTAAAAGATTTGATGATTAACGGTCAAAAATTACGAATTTGGAAGTGTTTTCTCGGGTTTTTTCGGGTGTTATTTCGCAGTATTTTTGTTTTTGTGGTGTGTGGACTGAGCTGATTACGTTTTTATTTTTTTCTGGGTTTTGGTCCCTCCGCGAGTCGCGGTGTTTGACCCTTCAAACTCCGCGAGTCGCGGAGTTTGTATATTTTTTTTAAACATCTTATACTAATTAAAACAATTAAGTAATTAATTTTAAAATTTTCTTTTCCTTGTTATTTAGGACGAGGTCGTTTCGGATCGATGTCCTAGTCCGTCCTTCGACAAAATTTTAAAATTTGTCTTTTTGCAGCGATTGTTTTAAAAGCTAAGATTTTTGGGTTTTTTAATGTTTTTGGCATACTTTAATTCAATAAGATTAAAAATAATGATAATAAAAGTTCTCGTCCCTCCCTTGGGTAAAGCAATTTCGGTTCAACGACCTAATCTTCAACTTACAAAGAATTTTAAAAATCATATTTTTAACTTAATGAGATAAAGTAAATTTTTGTTTTTAAATTCCCACCAAACTTAAAATAAAAATACATAAAATTCAAAATTAATATTAAAAATTCACACCAAACTTAAAATTTGAAATGCATAAAATTAAAAATTCTTATTTTAAAAATTAAAAATTCACACCAAACTTAATTTAAAAATTCATATTATAAAATCACACCAAACTTATATTATATTTTTCAAATATTTACAATTTTAAATATATTGTTTTTACAAAGTTTACAATATTAATTTAAGATTTATATAATCATTTTAAAAACATGGTAAAAATAAAATTAAAAATCTTTTTGGCTTTTATCCCACTTTAATCAATCAAATATTATCAAAAATATGCGCCCCTCTTTTCGGTAAAGTAATTTCGGTTCCATGACCTAATTTAACTGATGACGAATTTTTGAAATATTTTGTGTTGATTGATTAAAGATATTTATACCTTAAGAATAAACGTTAAATTTCGCAGTGATGTAATAAATTTTTGTATGATATCAATAATTTCGGTCGCCAAACCTAATTTTATTCAATACCAATTTAATACTTTATAGCGAACAAATTAGCGTTTATTATCAAAAGGTTAAAAATAAAAATAAAAACTATACAGACTTACCTGTGAGATAGTATTCTTAGTTATATGATCTATCCCATTCATAAGATAGTCGGTTTAATTGGTTTTCCATGGCTACATAGGCCTAACCTCGAGCATTCATTGTTTTTTCTTCTAAACATATGAACGGTCCGTCTCTGCATAAAGTAACAAATTCGGTATTTGAATAGGTTTGATTATTTGAACATTTACCTCCATGTGACCATTTTCTGCATTTGTGACATCTTTCAAGGTGTCGTGCTCTTCTTTTCGCTGCGGATTTTGATTTTCCTTTACCAAATTGTAACTTATTATCTTCGCATCTGGATTCTTTTCTTACTCCGTCCAATCTTTCTCTGATTACTGATACTATTTTACTCGGAAGTGTGTCATTATTACGTTTAGTGATCAAAGCGTGTAGCATTAGACCATGGTTTAGTTCACAGGCAGTCTTCATTTCCTAAAAAAATAAAAATTCAGAATGGGGGGAGAAGACTAGTTCTTTAGGGTCTGCTAGGGAAAGACCATTCGGGTTCCATTTTCGAGAACTACACGAAAATAGACAATCTAACTCTAACAGAAATACATAAAATCCTTTAAAGATTTGATTCTTCCCACACTTAGTTAGCTGTGGTATCGAAATTTTGATTAACTTCGTTGTCAACTTCCATTGGACTATCTATGTAGTGTTTAACTCTGTGACCATTAACTTTAAATTCAATCCCATTTGAATTTATTAATTCTATCATTCCGTATGGGAAAACTCTTTTGACTATGAATGGTCCAGACCATCTTGATTTCAATTTTCCAGGAAATAGCTTGAATCATGAATTGAAAAGAAGAACTCTGTCTCCTTATTTAAATTCTTTTAAACTTCCGATTCTTTTATCATACCATTTCTTCGTTCTTTCTTTATAGATTAACGAATTTTCGTATGCTTCATGTCTTAATTCTTCTAATTCGTTTAGTTGACTTAATCGTAGACGTCCAGCTTCATGTAAATCAAGATTACATGTCTTCAAAGCCCAAAATGCTTTGTGTTCAATTTCTACTGGAAGATGACATGCTTTTCCATAAACGAGTCTAAAAGGTGTGGTTCCAATTGGAGTTTTGTAGGCTGTTCTAAAAGCCCAGAGTGCATCCTCTAATTTAATGGACCATTCCTTCGGATTTGATCCTACGGTTTTCTCTAGAATACGTTTTAAAGCTCGGTTGGTATTTTCAACTTGTTCACTTGTTTGTGGATGATAAACAGTGGAGATTTTATGAGTTACTCCATATCTTATAAGAACTTTCTCAAGTTGATTATTACAGAAATGAATACCCCGATCACTTATTAAAGCTTTCGGTGTTCCAAACCTTGCAAAAAGATGTTTTAAAAAGTTGACTACAACTCGTGCATCATTAGTTGGGAGAGCTTGTGCTTCCGCCCATTTAGATACATAATCAATGGCAACGAGAATGTAGAGATTATTATGAGATTTTGGAATTGGACCCATAAAGTCAATAACCCAAATGTCAAATACTTCACATACTTGTATGACATTTTGTGGCATTTCATCACGTTGACTTATTTTTCCGGCCCTTTGACATGCATCACAGGATTTGCAAAGAAGGTGTGCGTCTTTGTAAATTGTAGGCCAATAGAATCCAGCTTCATAAACTTTTTTTGCTGTTAGTTGAAGCCCATAATGCCCTCCTGTTGGTCCTGTGTGACAATGGTTTAAAATTTTACTAGCTTCATCTCTGAATACACATCGGCGTATTATTCCATCTGGACAACTTTTAAATAGATGTGGATCTTTCTAGAAATAGTGTTTTATATCACTGAAGAACTTCTTTCGTTTTTGGTACGATAATCCTTTTTCAAGGAATCCACAAACTAAGTAGTTTGCATAGTCTGCAAACCATGAGATTTCATTATAATCTATCTTCAATAGATATTCATCAGGAAAGTTGTCTTGTATGGCCGGTTCATTTAGAACTTCTAATTCGGGATTTTCAAGACGAGAAAGATGATCAGCGGCGAGATTTTCTACTCCTTTTTTATCTCGGATTTCAATATCGAACTCTTGTAAGAGTAAGATCCAAAGGATTAATCTTGGTTTAGCATCTTGTTTCGAAAATAGGTATCTAAGAGCAGAATGGTAGGTATAGACCACCGTTTTTGCTAGAACGAGATATGATCGAAATTTGTCAAAAGTAAAGACAATAGCAAGGAGTTCTTTTTCAGTAGTTGTGTAATTTGTTTGTGCTCCTTGTAACGTCTTACTAGCATAATATATAGGTTGAAATCGTTTTTCAATCCTTTGTCCTAAAATGGCTCCCATTGCAAAATCACTTGCATCGCACATTAGTTCAAATGGTAGATTCCAATTTGGTGTTATCATGATCGGCGCATTAGTAAGTTTCTCTTTAAGAATATTAAAAGATTTGATACATTCATCTGAAAAGATGAATGGAGCATCCTTTTCTAGGAGTTTATTCATAGGAGTGGCAATTTTAGAAAAATCTTTTATGAAACGTCGGTAAAAACCGGCATGCCCTAGAAAACTCCTAACTCCTCTAACATTGGTGGGATGTGGAAGTTTAGCAATTACATCTACTTTAGCTCTATCCACTTCAATTACTTCTTTTAAAATTTTATGTCCAAGAACGATGCCTTCTTTAACCATAAAATGGCATTCTCCCAATTAAGAACTAGATTTTATTGTTCGCATCTAATAAGCATTCGTTCAAGATTAGCTAGACATGTTTCAAATGTATCACCGAAGACTGAAAAGTCATCCATGAAAACTTCCATGCATTCTTCTATCATGTCGTGAAAAATCGCCATCATACACCTTTGAAAGGTTGCAGGGGCGTTGCAAAGTCCAAATGGCATGCGTTTGTAAGCAAAAGTACCATAAGGGCACGTGAACGTGGTTTTCTCTTGGTCCTCGGGTGCTATTGGAATTTGAAAATATCCGGAAAATCCATCAAGAAAACAATAATAACTATTTCCGGCTAATCTTTCCAACATTTGATCAATGAAAGGTAAGGGAAAGTGATCTTTTCTGGTGGCGTCATTTAATTTTCTATAATCAATACATACACGCTATCCTGTTACAGTCCTAGTAGGAATAAGCTCATTTTTCTCATTTGTAATGACAGTCATGCCACCCTTCTTAGGCACGCATTGAATTGGGCTTACCCATGGACTATCAGAAATTGGATATATTAAACCTGCATCTAGTAGTTTAATAATTTCTTTCTTAACTACATCTTGCATATTAGGATTTAGTCTTCATTGGCGTTGCACATACGTTTTATGACCTTCTTCCATAAGGATTTTATGTGTGCAATACGAAGGACTTATTCCTTTAATATCATGAATCTTCCATGCAATGGCTGGTTTATGAGCTTTCAACACAGAAATGAGTTGTGATTTCTCATTTTCAGTAAGAGAAGACGATATTATTACAGGTAATTCAGATTCACCATGTAAATAAGCGTATTCCAAATGGTTTGGAAGTGGCTTTAACTCTAATTTCGAAGGTTCTTCTATCGATGATTTATATCGATATCTGTCTTCTCCTTTTAGCATTTGAATTTCGTCTGTTGTTGGTTCATATCCATTAGCTATAAGTGTAGCTAACATTTCAGCTTCATCAATTTGTTCAGTTCCTTCTCCTAAAGAACATTCTCCTGTTCCTTGTAATTCTGGAAATTCTTCTAACAATTCTGCATGTGAATCTATATTTTGAATATAATAACATGTATCATCTGCAGATTGCGGTTGTTGCATTGCTCTATCAACTGAAAAGGTAACACTCTCGTCCTCTATACTTAGGGTCAGTTTCTTACCGAACACGTCTATCATTGCTTTAGCCGTGTTTAAGAATGGTCTTCCTAATATGAGAGGAACTTGAGAATCTTCTTCCATGTCCAGAACAACAAAATCTACTGGAAATACTAAAGTACCAACTTTAACTAGCATGTTCTCCATTATCCCTCTAGGATATTTTATTGATCGATCGGCTAGTTGTATGCTTATTCTTGTTGGTTTCAATTCTCCAAGGTCTAGTTTAGCGTATAGTGAATATGGCATTAGATTTATACTAGCACCTAAGTCTGCTAATGCTTCTATTGAACTAAGACTACCCAGAAAACATGGAATTGTGAAACTTCCTGGATCAGATAATTTTTCTGGTATCTTATTCAACAGCACTGCTGAACAATTAGCGTTCATAGTAACAGCCGAGAGTTCTTCCATTTTCTTTCTATTTGAGATTAGATCTTTCAAGAATTTAGCATATCTAGGCATTCCTGAAATCACATCAATGAAAGGAAGATTTACATTTATCTGTTTAAACATATCTAAGAATTTGGATTGCTCGGCTTTAAGTTTCTCTTTCTTCATTTTACTCGGGTAAGGAAGTGGTGGTTGGTATGGTTTAACATAAGGTTTATCCTTAGCCGTGTTATCTTCATTAACCTTCTCAACTACCGGTTCTGTTTCCTTATCTTGTTCAGGTTGTGGTTCTTGTGGAGTAGGAATAACTTCATCAGAAGTTACAAATATTTCAGGTGGTTTAAGTGTTGTACCACTTCTTGTGGTAATGGCTTTAGCTGTTTCATTTCGGGGGTTAGCATTTGTATCACTAGGTAAACTTCCCGGTTTTCTTTCACCTATTAACCTTGCTAGGTTACTTACTTCTTGTTCCAGATTTTGAATAGAAGCTTGTTGATTTCTAAATGCTTGAGCATTTTGTTCATTTGTTTGTTTCTGAGATGTGAAAAACTGCATTTGAGTTTCAACTAGCTTCGTCATCATATCTTCTAAATTCAGCTTTTTATCATCGGGTTGTTGTGGTGGTTTGTTTTGAAAATTAGGTCTTTGCTGATTGTAAGTATTGTTGGATACTTGTTGATTGCTAGGACCTTGTTGGTTGTTGTATGGAATATTTCGGTTATAGTTCTGGTTTTGATTGTAAATCGGTCTTGGCGGTTGATAATCATTCTGATAATTATTTCCAGGCCTTTGATTTATGTATGAAACATTCTCTCTTTGTTCCATTGTTAATTCAATACTGAGACAATCTTTTGTCAAATGTGATCCTCCACGTTGCTCACAACTAATTCGTATTGAGTGTATATCTTTAGTCATCTTTTCCATTCGTCTCTCGACAGCATCTATCTTTGCGGAAATGGAATCTAAGTCATGGCTAGAATCGGGTCTAGCTGCTTTAGATGATCTAACGATATCTTTTTCTTGGTGCCACTCATGTGAGTGGGAAGCAGTGTTATCAATAATTTTATAAGCATCAGTTTCGGTTTTCTTCATAATGGAACCACGAGCTGCTATATCTATGTCTTTCCTTGTAGTGATGTCGCATCCTTGGTAGAATATTTGTACTATTTGACAGGTATCTAAACCATGTTGCGGACATCCTCTTAATAACTTTCCAAATCTTGTCCACGCCTCATATAGAGTTTCATTTGGTTTCTGTGTGAACGTAACAATTTCTCCTTGAAGTCTTACAGCTTTAGATGCAGGAAAGAATTGTTTAAGAAAATTTTCAACTAAAACGTCCCATGTATCAATCGCCCCTTCAGGTAACGATTCCAACCAATCTTTGGCTTCTCCTTTTAAAGTCCAGGGAAATAACATGAGATATATCTGTTCATCCTCCACTTCTCTTATTTTAAATAGAGTGCAGATCCTATTAAATGTACGAAGATGTTCATTTGGATCTTCCTTCGGCGCACCACTAAATTGGCATTGATTAGTCACCATGTGTAGAATTTGTCCTTTGATTTCATAATCTGGTGCATTAATGTCAGGATGAGTAATTGCGTGACCTTGGCCAGTGCGTTTAGCTCTCATTCGGTCTTCCATACTTAAAGGTTCCAGATTCTCCATAATTGAATTTATTGAATCGGAATCACTAGAGGATTCTGATTTAATGGTTCGTTCCTCAACAATCTCTGTTTGAATGATTGGTGGTTCCGGAGGAAAGTTTAGTGGTTCAGGATCTATGAATCGTCCCTGAATATTCTCCGGATTCTCAATTGTGAGGTCGGGTTCAAAAAATGAATTATCGGAAATTTGAACTGGAGTACTTGGTCGACTGGATGACGATTCTAAAGAAAAATCAACGGCGGTAATATTTGCTAAATGTCTTGATCTAGTTACAGGTGGTGAACGTACAAAAGGTGGTGAACGTCTTGCTCGGTGCATTCACTGAATATCCTATTAGTTTTTAAAAAGGAAAGAAAAATTATATAAGTTATCCACTTAATAGACTTTTCTGATTTTGACCACGTTTCGAATAGCCAAAAGATGCAGCAGAGGGGCAGGATTCGTTTGGTCTCAATATAATTGAGGACTGTTTGGCTCCAATAACCCGGTCCACGTACAAATCCAACTATCACTACGAACCAGAAAATTTTGATGTCTATCAATTTAACCACTTAAAATAAATTTTCGTAATTTTAAGAAATTTAGATAAGAAGTAGAATAAAAAATCTATGTCCTAAAAACTAGAATAGCGAGATATAAGAAAGAAAAAGAGCGTGTCGGAAAAAGATCGAAAAATAAAAATAAGAAAGAAAAAGAGTGACATATAGAACTTAAAAATACTCGACTAACCCAACCTTATTACTATCACTAACTTAAAATTATAATCGCAAATTGAGATTACTAATTGGAATGATAATTGATACATAGGTAAAAGGTGTCTAAAAATATTAAAGCTTACAAGTAAAATTATATCCCAAATGGAAATATCTTAAAAAGAGGTACTAAAATTTAAAAAGGCGTCGCAAAATTCTAAAGCACCTAAATCTTAGTCTAAAGCACTTAAGAAATTTTACGGCAAAGCCTAAAAATCTAGAAGTAAAAAAAATAACTATGGCAAAAACTATATCTTAAAACTAAATACGAGCGAAAAATACAAATATTACGCTAAAATAATTAAAAAGGGACAAAATATAAAAATATACAAAAAGTTGTAAAAAGTACAATTTTTATAAAAATATTATTTTTATATTATTTATTTTATTAAACTATTAATTTTATATTTTAATTAAACTAATTTAACTAAAATACAATTTAATTTAAAAACTTAAAACTAATTATAATAATAAATAAGTAATTAGGGTTAATAATAATAATAATAATTAATAATTACTCCGTAATTAATGCTGATTAGGGTTCCTGTGTGGCCCGTGTCAGACGGCTCCGCGAGTTGCGGTATTCGAAGCTGCAAACTCCGCGAGTCGCGGGGTTCCAAAATTCAACTCAGGTACAGGATTTAATTCGACGTTTTTTTTTATGTTTTAATAAAAACAAAATATTTAAATAAAACTTATATTTTTATAAAATAAAAATAAAGAAACTTTACAAAACTTAAATATTTAACAAATTCTTAAAAATATTTATATTTTTGTTTTCTTTTTATGTTTTTGAATAATTAAAAACGTATTTTTACAAAAGTGAATTTTAATAAAAGTAAACTAAAAATAAAAATCTTTTTTTTTCTTTTCTTTATTTAGCGTTGCGCTTCCGGCTTTTAAGTTTGATTGTCCCCGGCAGCGGCGCCAAAAATAACTTGATGTTATGCGAGGTGTATATAAAATAGCTTTATATTTTACAAGGAAATACTATTAAATACGATACAATTTTACACAAGATATTTATTTATTTATAGAATGGATATACTTAAACCTTGCTACAATACTTATAGGCAGTGTACCTAATCGTACAGTAGTGTAGTTTTTAGTAAGTCCGGTTCGTTCCACAGGGAAAATCTTTAAATAAAGCTTAACGCTATATTAGTTTACTTTTATAAAAATACAAATATATATATAAGTAATATTATTATTATAAAGGGGGGTTTTTACCGTTTAATGACCGGTTTGTCGATTCTAAAACTTTAGTCGCAGTTAAAACAAAATGTAAAATATTAAATAAATAAAAGACTTAATTTAAAGCGTAAAGTAAATAACGATAATGAAATTGCGATAAATGAAAGTGCGATAAAATAAAATTGCGATAATTAAAAAGTGCGATAATTAAAAGTGCAATTAAATACAATAACAATAAATAAAAGTGCTATAATTAGAAGTGCAATTAAATATAAAATAAAGGGAATTAAATATGAAATAAAAGAATTATGCTTATTTAAACTTCCGTAATCATGATGTTTGACGTGTTGATTTTAGTTTTATGCCCATGGGTTAATTGTCCTTTGTCCTGGATTATTTAATATGTCCGTCTGGTTTTTGTCCATAACAGTCCATCAGTCATAAATATAAAGTGCGAGTGTCCTCGTCAAATTATCCTTATACCCGAAGTCAAATATTCCATCTAATTGGGGACTTAAACTGTAACAAGATTTTAATACTTTGTTTAATAATTACACCAGGATGTCGACTGACTGTAACCCAAGGTTTTAATACTTTGTTAACAATTATGCCAAGTGTCCCTGTACATAATTTCACCCCTGTTTTAATAATTCTAGTGGCTATTAATCCATTCCCGTGTCCGGTTAAATGAACGATTATTCGTACATATAAATACCCCACCCATCGTGTCCGATCGAGTGTATATGGTTATTTATAGGGACGTCCAATTGTAAATCTTTATATTAACATTAATAAACTATCATTTAGTTAAATAAATATAAAGCCCATTAATAGCCCATAGTCTAATTTCCACAAGTGTCGTTCTTTTGTCCAAACCCCAATTATGGTACAAAGCCCAATTACCCAATTTTAGTAATTAGCCCAACATCATGATTACTTCGTTTTAAATAAGCATAATAATAACTTAGCTACGAGACATTAATGTAAAAAGGTTGAACATAACTTACAATGATTAAAAATAGCGTAGCGTTACACGGACAGAATTTCGACTTACACCCTTACAACATTCGCTAACATACCCTTATTATTAGGATTAAAATTAAAATTAAAATTAAAATATAAATTATAAATATAAATATTACGTATAAATAGATGGATGGATATATATTGATATTAAAATTCGTCGAACTGCGTTGGCTTTTATAGGCATTTTCATATTTTGGGGCTCCGCGACTCGCGGCAATTTTTGCCTTCAAACTTCGCGAGTCGCGGAGTTTGATTTTCCAGCTCACCAACTTTGGAGTCTTTCTTTGCCGACGAATTTTTAATATATTATAATATTTAAATAATTATAAGAATTATTTAAATATTATATTATATTTATGTGCATAGTTGACTCGTAATTTTTAGTCCGTTGCGTCGAGCGTTGAGAGTTGACTCTGGTCCCGGTTCTGGATTTTCGAACGTCCTTGCGTACAATTTAATATCTTGTACTTTGCGTTTTGAATCTTGTACTCTTGTAATTTCGAGACGTTTCTTATCAATAATTGGAACCTCTTTGATTGTATTTTGTACTTTTGAGCTTTTTGGTCATTTGCGTCTTCAATTCGTCGAATCTGTCTTTTGTCTTCACCTTTTATTATTTAAACGAATATCACTTGTAAATAGAACAATTGCAACTAAAAGCTTGTCTTTCTTGGGGAATAATGCTATGAAATATATGTTCGCTTTTAGCATTATCGGAAACATATAAAGATCAAGTTTAAATTTGGTCAGAAATTTCCGGGTTGTCACATTCTAGGGTTGGTCGAGAGTTTATGAAAGGTGAAAGGTATTTGGATCTTTTGACTTTAAAGAGAATTGATAGATTTTGATTCTTCAAAGTATCCCTTTTTAGATAGAGAGTGTCTTTGAATTCCGTGAAGAGTTCTTTGGAAGATGCGGATTTCGCTAAGAATTTTGTCTAGAATTTTTCTTGGCTCTTCCGACAATTCTTCTTTGGGCAACTTCTCTGGTTTTTCTTACCTTTATTCTAGAGACTTTGCTCTTTCATACTCATTATTTTTTTTTGGCATACCCTTTTCTTCATAACTTTTTTCCTTCATTCCTGGTGCCCATAGAGCAAGTGATAATTCACCGAAAATAGGTCTTTGACCTATCAAAAACTGTTAGCCCCAATTCTTGCTAAGGTCGATCGGTTTTGTTAGTGTAAGTGGGTTTAGATGTTAAGAACAAGTATTATGGTGATAAGTTTGAGAGAGATACTTGCAAAGTGCTAAATATGTGAATAACCCAACTAAAGAGTAAAATGGGTGGGAGGTTGCTTTATATACTAGCAACCTCCTTTATTTACAATAGTGGTAAATAAAAATTACCATGGTTAAACTAACTAATACAATAACAAGTAAATAAACTATTACATTAATTAGTCTAAAACCACATGCCACAAATAATAGACAATATTCATTGTCAACAATCTCCCCCTTGGCATGGGGTTTTCAAAATAGTGTTAGTTGTCAACAGTCTTCCCTTTATCAACAGTCTTCTTCTTGATTGTCAACCATTAGTCCTTTGTATGGTGTTTTCAACAGATGTAATTCTCCCCTGATCATTCTCTTGCAGTTTCTTGTGCAGCCTCCTTTTGGGCATTGATTTTGGTTTGAAGCTATGACACTTTTGATGCTGTCAGCTTTAAACACGAACTTGCACATAGGATGAACTGATCTGGGGGTGTTATGGTTGATTTGTTCTGTCTTCTTCTTTAGTTCGGGAGGGCGATGAGGTCTTGATCTTCGACTTTCGATATGATCTTGTGTAAACCTCTTTTGCTCCCCCTCAAATGTTGAGTCGCCTTTTTCATGATCGTGATTGGTTTGTTTTTTACTCGTGTTTCATTCTCTCCATATGATGAATATGGTGTACCGTGTTCAGCACATGTAGCATGAATATGGCGTCCCATGTTCATCGCAAAACAGCAGAGAGAGCATGTATGATTATCGTTAGAGTGGGAACGTGTACCTGCTAAGAAGAGACAAATAGGTTAAGGTAAAAGTTTGATCCTCAGGAAAAACAGGATCTTCATAAACCGTTTTTGGTTCTGTAAAAATCAAGCTAGTTGTTATACTAGATAGGTTTAAATCAGGCATGCTAGTTGTTACACTAGACAAGTTTTCTAAAACCAAAACTGTTTTCGGATTTGGGGACCTCACCGGTATTGGTAGGTCCAAGTTTAACCTCGGTGGATGTTCAGGATGACTGGTTGAAATGTCCCGTTCTTATTGATTAAAAACGTTCCATAATAATTGATTTCGTTGCGAGGTTTTGACCTCTATATGAGACGTTTTTCAAAGACTGCATTCATTTTTAAAATAAACCATAACCTTTATTTCATAAATAAAGGTTTAAAAAGCTTTACGTAGATTATCAAATAATGATAATCTAAAATATCCTGTTTACACACGACCATTACATAATGGTTTACAATACAAATATGTTACATCGAAATCAGTTTCTTGAATGCAGTTTTTACACAATATCATACAAACATGGACTCCAAATCTTGTCCTTATTTTAGTATGCAACAGCGGAAGCTCTTAATATTCACCTGAGAATAAACATGCTTTAAACGTCAACAAAAATGTTGGTGAGTTATAGGTTTAACCTATATATATCAAATCGTAACAATAGACCACAAGATTTCATATTTCAATACACATCCCATACATAGAGATAAAAATCATTCATATGGTGAACACCTGGTAACCGACAATAACAAGATGCATATATAAGAATATCCCCATCATTCCGGGACACCCTTCGGATATGATATAAATTTCGAAGTACTAAAGCATCCGGTACTTTGGATGGGGTTTGTTAGGCCCAATAGATCTATCTTTAGGATTCGCGTCAATTAGGGTGTCTGTTCCCTAATTCTTAGATTACCAGACTTAATAAAAAGGGGCATATTCGATTTCGATAATTCAACCATAGAATGTAGTTTCACGTACTTGTGTCTATTTTGTAAATCATTTATAAAACCTGCATGTATTCTCATCCCAAAAATATTAGATTTTAAAAGTGGGACTATAACTCACTTTCACAGATTTTTACTTCGTCGGGAAGTAAGACTTGGCCACTGGTTGATTCACGAACCTATAACAATATATACATATATATCAAAGTATGTTCAAAAATATATTTACAACACTTTTAATATATTTTGATGTTTTAAGTTTATTAAGTCAGCTGTCCACGTTAGTAACCTACAACTAGTTGTCCACAGTTAGATGTACAGAAATAAATCGATAAATATTATCTTGAATCAATCCACGACCCAGTGTATACGTATCTCAGTATTGATCACAACTCAAACTATATATATTTTGGAATCAACCTCAACCCTGTATAGCTAACTCCAACATTCACATATAGAGTGTCTATGGTTGTTCCGAAATATATATAGATGTGTCGACATGATAGGTCGAAACATTGTATACGTGTCTATGGTATCTCAAGATTACATAATATACAATACAAGTTGATTAAGTTATGGTTGGAATAGATTTGTTACCAATTTTCACGTAGCTAAAATGAGAAAAATTATCCAATCTTGTTTTACCCATAACTTCTTCATTTTAAATCCGTTTTGAGTGAATCAAATTGCTATGGTTTCATATTGAACTCTATTTTATGAATCTAAACAGAAAAGTATAGGTTTATAGTCGGAAAAATAAGTTACAAGTCGTTTTTGTAAAGGTAGTCATTTCAGTCGAAAGAACGACGTCTAGATGACCATTTTAGAAAACATACTTCCACTTTGAGTTTAACCATAATTTTTGGATATAGTTTCATGTTCATAATAAAAATCATTTTCTCAGAATAACAACTTTTAAATCAAAGTTTATCATAGTTTTTAATTAACTAACCCAAAACAGCCCGCGGTGTTACTACGACGGCGTAAATCCGGTTTTACGGTGTTTTTCGTGTTTCCAGGTTTTAAATCATTAAGTTAGCATATCATATAGATATAGAACATGTGTTTAGTTGATTTTAAAAGTCAAGTTAGAAGGATTAACTTTTGTTTGCGAACAAGTTTAGAATTAACTAAACTATGTTCTAGTGATTACAAGTTTAAACCTTCGAATAAGATAGCTTTATATGTATGAATCGAATGATGTTATGAACATCATTACTACCTTAAGTTCCTTGGATAAACCTACTGGAAAAGAGAAAAATGGATCTAGCTTCAATGGATCCTTGGATGGCTCGAAGTTCTTGAAGCAGAATCATGACACGAAAACAAGTTCAAGTAAGATCATCACTTGAAATAAGATTGTTATAGTTATAGAAATTGAACCAAAGTTTGAATATGATTATTACCTTGTATTAGAATGATAACCTACTGTAAGAAACAAAGATTTCTTGAGGTTGGATGATCACCTTACAAGATTGGAAGTGAGCTAGCAAACTTGAAAGTATTCTTGATTTTATGAAACTAGAACTTTTGGAATTTATGAAGAACACTTAGAACTTGAAGATAGAACTTGAGAGAGATCAATTAGATGAAGAAAATTGAAGAATGAAAGTGTTTGTAGGTGTTTTTGGTCGTTGGTGTATGGATTAGATATAAAGGATATGAAATTTTGTTTTCATGTAAATAAGTCATGAATGATTACTCATATTTTTGTAATTTTATGAGATATTTCATGCTAGTTGCCAAATGATGGTTCCCACATGTGTTAGGTGACTCACATGGGCTGCTAAGAGCTGATCATTGGAGTGTATATACCAATAGTACATACATCTAAAAGCTGTGTATTGTACGAGTACGAATACGGGTGCATACGAGTAGAATTGTTGATGAAACTGAACGAGGATGTAATTGTAAGCATTTTTGTTAAGTAGAAGTATTTTGATAAGTGTATTGAAGTCTTTCAAAAGTGTATAAATACATATTAAAACACTACATGTATATACATTTTAACTGAGTCGTTAAGTCATCGTTAGTCGTTACATGTAAGTGTTGTTTTGAAACCTTTAGGTTAACGATCTTGTTAAATGTTGTTAACCCAATGTTTATAATATCAAATGAGATTTTAAATTATTATATTATCATGATATTATCATGTATTAATATCTCTTAATATGATATATATACATTAAATGTCTTTACAACGATAATCGTTACATATATGTCTCGTTTAAAAATCATTAAGTTAGTAGTCTTGTTTTTACATATGTAGTTCATTGTTAATATACTTAATGATATGTTTACTTATCATAGTATCATGTTAACTATATATATATCCATATATATGTCATCATATAGTTTTTACAAGTTTTAACGTTCGTGAATCACCGGTCAACTTGGGTGGTCAATTGTCTATATGAAACATATTTCAATTAATCAAGTCTTAACAAGTTTGATTGCTTAACATGTTGGAAACATTTAATCATGTAAATATCAATCTCAATTAATATATATAAACATGGAAAAGTTCGGGTCACTACAGTACCTACCCGTTAAATAAATTTCGTCCCGAAATTTTAAGCTGTTGAAGGTGTTGACGAATCTTCTGGAAATAGATGCGGGTATTTCTTCTTCATCTGATCTTCATGCTCCCAGGTGAACTCGGGTCCTCTACGAGCATTCCATCGAACCTTAACAATTGGTATCTTGTTTTGCTTAAGTCTTTTAACCTCACGATCCATTATTTCGACGGGTTCTTCGATGAATTGAAGTTTTTCGTTGATTTGGATTTCATCTAACGGAATAGTGAGATCTTCTTTAGCAAAACATTTCTTTAAATTCGAGACGTGGAAAGTGTTATGTACAGCTGCGAGTTGTTGAGGTAACTCAAGTCGGTAAGCTACTGGTCCGACACGATCAATAATCTTGAATGGTCCAATATACCTTGGATTTAATTTCCCTCGTTTACCAAATCGAACAACGCCTTTCCAAGGTGAAACTTTAAGCATGACCATCTCTCCAATTTCAAATTCTATATCTTTTCTTTTAATGTCAGCGTAGCTCTTTTGTCGACTTTGGGCGGTTTTCAACCGTTGTTGAATTTGGATGATCTTCTCGGTAGTTTCTTGTATAATCTCCGGACCCGTAATCTGTCTATCCCCCACTTCACTCCAACAAATCGGAGACCTGCATTTTCTACCATAAAGTGCTTCAAACGGCGCCATCTCAATGCTTGAATGGTAGCTGTTGTTGTAGGAAAATTCTGCTAACGGTAGATGTCGATCCCAACTGTTTCCGAAATCAATAACACATGCTCGTAGCATGTCTTCAAGCGTTTGTATCGTCCTTTCGCTCTGCCCATCAGTTTGTGGATGATAGGCAGTACTCATGTCTAGACGAGTTCCTAATGCTTGCTGTAATGTCTGCCAGAATCTTGAAATAAATCTGCCATCCCTATCAGAGATAATAGAGATTGGTATTCCATGTCTGGAGACGACTTCCTTCAAATACAGTCGTGCTAACTTCTCCATCTTGTCATCTTCTCTTATTGGTAGGAAGTGTGCTGATTTGGTGAGACGATCAACTATTACCCAAATAGTATCAAAACCACTTGCAGTCCTTGGCAATTTAGTGATGAAATCCATGGTAATGTTTTCCCATTTCCATTCCGGGATTTCGGGTTGTTGAAGTAGACCTGATGGTTTCTGATGCTCAGCTTTGACCTTAGAACACGTCAAACATTCTCCTACGTATTTAGCAACATCGGCTTTCATACCCGGCCACCAAAAATGTTTCTTGAGATCCTTGTACATCTTCCCCGTTCCAGGATGTATTGAGTATCTGGTTTTATGAGCTTCTCTAAGTACCATTTCTCTCATATCTCCAAATTTTGGTACCCAAATCCTTTCAGCCCTATACCGAGTTCCGTCTTCCCGAATATTAAGATGCTTCTCCGATCCTTTGGGTATTTCATCCTTTAAATTTCCCTCTTTTAAAACTCCTTGTTGCGCCTCCTTTATTTGAGTAGTAATGTTATTATGAATCATTATATTCATAGATTTTACTCGAATGGGTTCTCTGTCCTTCCTGCTCAAGGCATCGGCTACCACATTTGCCTTCCCCGGGTGGTAACGAATCTCAAAGTCGTAATCATTCAATAATTCAATCCACCTACGCTGCCTCATATTCAGTTGTTTCTGATTAAATATGTGTTGAAGACTTTTGTGGTCGGTATATATAATACTTTTGACCCCATATAAGTAGTGCCTCCAAGTCTTTAATGCAAAAACAACCGCGCCTAATTCCAAATCATGCGTCGTATAATTTTGTTCGTGAATCTTCAATTGTCTAGACGCATAAGCAATCACCTTCGTTCGTTGCATTAATACACAACCGAGACCTTGCTTTGATGCATCACAATAAATCACAAAATCATCATTCCCTTCAGGCAATGACAATATAGGTGCCGTAGTTAGCTTTTTCTTCAATAACTGAAATGCTTTCTCTTGTTCATCATTCCATTCAAATTTCTTCCCTTTATGCGTTAATGCAGTCAAGGGTTTTGCTATTCTGGAAAAGTCTTGGATGAACCTTCTGTAGTAACCAGCTAGTCCTAAAAACTGGCGTATGTGTTTCGGAGTTTTCGGGGTTTCCCACTTTTCAACAGTTTCTATCTTTGCCGGATCCACCTTAATACCTTCTTTGTTCACTATGTGACCGAGGAATTGAACTTCTTCCAACCAAAATGCACACTTTGAAAACTTAGCGTACAATTCTTCCTTCCTCAATACTTCTAACACCTTTCTCAAATGTTCACCGTGTTCTTGGTCATTCTTTGAGTAAATAAGTATGTCATCAATGAAAACAATGACAAACTTGTCAAGGTATGGTCCACACACTCGGTTCATAAGGTCCATGAACACAGCTGGTGCATTAGTTAAACCAAACGGCATGACCATAAACTCGTAATGACCGTAACGTGTTCTGAAAGCAGTCTTTGGAATATCATCTTCTTTCACCCGCATTTGATGATACCCGGAACGTAAGTCAATCTTTGAATAAACAGACGAGCCTTGTAGTTGATCAAATAAGTCGTCGATTCTCGGTAGTGGGTAGCGGTTCTTGATGGTAAGTTTGTTCAACTCTCGGTAGTCGATACACAACCTGAATGTACCATCTTTCTTCTTGACAAACAAAACAGGAGCTCCCCACGGTGATGTGCTTGGTCGAATGAAACCACGCTCTAAAAGTTCTTGTAATTGGCTTTGCAGTTCTTTCATCTCGCTGGGTGCGAGTCTGTAAGGAGCACGAGCTATTGGTGCAGCTCCTGGTACAAGATCTATTTGAAATTCAACGGATCGATGTGGGGGTAATCCCGGTAATTCTTTCGGAAATACATCGGGAAATTCTTTTGCAATGGGAACATCATTGATGCTCTTTTCTTCAGTTTGTACTTTCTCGACGTGTGCTAGAACAGCATAGCAACCTTTTCTTATTAGATTTTGTGCCTTCAAATTACTAATAAGATGTAGCTTCGTGTTGCCCTTTTCTCCGTACACCATTAAGGGTTTTCCTTTTTCTCGTATAATGCGAATTGCATTTTTGTAACAAACGATCTCCGCTTTCACTTCTTTCAACCAGTCCATACCGATTATCACATCAAAACTCCCTAACTCTACTGGTATCAAATCAATCTTAAATGTTTCGCTAACCAGTTTAATTTCTCGATTCCGACATATATTATCTGCTGAAATTAATTTACCATTTGCTAATTCGAGTAAAAATTTACTATCCAAAGGCGTCAATGGACAACTTAATTTAGCACAAAAATCTCTACTCATATAGCTTCTATCCGCACCCGAATCAAATAAAACGTAAGCAGATTTATTGTCAATAAGAAACGTACCCGTAACAAGCTCCGGGTCTTCCTGTGCCTCTACCGCATTAATATTGAAAACTCTTCCACGGCCTTGTCCATTCGTGTTCTCCTGGTTCGGGCAATTTCTAATAATGTGGCCTGGTTTTCCACATTTATAACAAACTACATTGGCATAACTTGCTCCGACACTACTTGCTCCGCCATTACTCGTTCCGACACCATTTGTTCCTTTCGTTCTATTAACCCCTGGTCCGTAGACCTCACACTTCGCCGCGCTATGACCATTTCTTTTACACTTGTTGCAAAATTTGGTGCAGAACCCCGAGTGATTCTTTTCACACCTTTGGCATAGCTGCTTCTGATTGTTGTTGTTGTTACGGTTATTATTGTTGTTGGGATGATTGTTGTAGTTGCTGTTGTTGTTGTTGTTGTTGTTGGGCCGTTTGTTGTAGTTGCGATTGATGTTGCGATTGTTGGGATAATTGTTGCGATTATTGTTGTAATTGCTGTTGTTGTATTGGTGATTCTTATCACCGTTTTCCTCCCACTTTCTTTTGACTTGCTTCACATTGGCCTCTTCAGCAGTCTGTTCTTTAATTCTTTCTTCAATCTGGTTCACTAGTTTGTGAGCCATTCTACATGCCTGTTGTATGGAGGCGGGCTCGTGTGAACTTATATCTTCTTGGATTCTTTCCGGTAATCCTTTCACAAACGCGTCGATCTTCTCTTCCTCATCTTCGAATGCTCCCGGACACAATAGGCACAATTCTGTGAATCGTCTTTCGTACGTGGTAATATCAAATCCTTGGGTTCGTAACCCTCTAAGTTCTGTCTTGAGCTTATTGACCTCGGTTCTGGGACGGTACTTCTCGTTCATCAAGTGCTTGAATGCTGACCACGGTAGTGCGTAAGCATCATCTTGTCCCACTTGCTCTAGATAGGTATTCCACCATGTTAACGCAGAACCTGTGAAGGTATGCGTAGCGTACTTCACTTTGTCCTCTTCAGTACACTTACTTATGGCAAACACCGATTCAACCTTCTCGGTCCACCGTTTCAATCCGATCGGTCCTTCGGTTCCATCAAATTCCAAAGGTTTGCAGGCAGTGAATTCTTTGTAGGTGCATCCTACACGATTTCCTGTACTGCTAGATCCAAGGTTATTGTTGGTATGTAGCGCAGCCTGTACTGCGGCTATGTTTGAAGCTAGAAAAGTACGGAATTCCTCTTCATTCATATTCACGGTGTGTCGAGTAGTCGGTGCCATTTCCTTCAAAATAGTTAAATGGAACAAGTTAATCATACAGAATATTAAGAGTAGTTAATAGTATTTCGTAGCATAATATGAACTCATTTATAAAAGCTTTTTCTTCATATTAGCGTTTTATAAGTTTAAATTCGGGTAGTACCTACCCGTTAAGTTCATACTTAGTAGCTAATATACAATTCAACTACTACAATTCTATATGAAAAACTGATTGTAATAATATTTCGCGTTCAAACTTTTATACAATATTTTACAAACTTACAATACCGCTTATTTTACATAAAGCATGAAATATAGCACACAATAACTATGATACAAGAGAGTTGTGAAGACAATTCTAGCTAGTACACAAGTCGTTCAGCAAAGGCAATAAAGACACGTAATTCATACGTCCAGAAACAAGTCATGCATTCTGGTTTTACTAGGACTACTTCCCATCCTTGGTCTTGTGCAACATAACCGTTATGGCCGTTGATAAGACAGCGTGTTGTAACGTCATCAAAGGGACGAGGGTTACGTAATGTCCAACAGTCCCGTAATAATCTAAAAACCTCATTTCTTACCCCAATTACCGACTCCGTCACTTGTGGAAACGTTTTGTTTAATAGTTGTAGCCCGATGTTCTTGTTCTCACTTTGGTGAGAAGCGAACATTACTAATCCGTAAGCATAACATGCTTCTTTATGTTGCATGTTAGCCGCTTTTTCTAAATCACGAAGTCCAATATTCGGATATATTGAGTCAAAATAATTTCTTAACCCGTTGCGTAAAATAGCATTTGGGTTCCCCGCAATATATGCGTCAAAGTAAACACATCGTAACTTATGGGTTTCCCAATGTGATATCCCCCATCTTTCAAACGAAAGTCTCTTATAAACCAAGACATTCTTGGAACGTTCTTCGAATGTCTTACAAACTGATCTCGCCTTAAATAGTTGTGCCGAGGAATTCTGACCGACTCTAGACAAGATTTCATCAATCATGTCTCCGTGTAGGTCTCTTAAAATATTGGGTTGTCTATCCATTTTGTGTTTTTAAACTGTAAAATAGACAAGAGTTAGATTCATAAAAAAATACTTATTAATACAAGCAATTTTTACATATATCATAAAGCATAAGCACACTATATTACATATATTATACCACACGAATACAACTATCTTATTCCGACTCACTCGTTTCTTCTTCTTTGGTTTTGGTTCGTTTTGCCAGGTTTCTAGGGATATATGATGTTCCCCTAATACGAGCCGTAATTTTCCACATTGGTTTAGAAAAACCTGGTGGTTTAGAGGTTCCCGGGTCATTGTTACAACTTAAGGACTTCGGGGGTTGACGATACATATAAAGTTCATCGGGGTTGGAATTAGATTTCTCTATTTTTATGCCCTTTCCCTTATTATTTTCTTTTGCCTTTTTAAATTCAGTTGGGGTAATTTCTATAACATCATCGGAATTCTCGTCGGAATCCGATTCATCGGAGAATTGGTAATCCTCCCAATATTTTGCTTCCTTGGCGGAAACACCATTGACCATAATTAACTTTGGTCGGTTGGTTGAGGATTTTATTTTACTTAACCGTTTTATTATTTCCCCCACCGGTTCTATTTCTTCATCTGGTTCCGATTCTTCTTCCGGTTCCGATTCTTCTTCCGGTTCCGACTCTTCTTCCGGTTCCTCTTCGGGAACTTGTGAATCAGTCCACAAATCATTCCAATTTACATTTGACTCTTCATTATTATTAGGTGAGTCAATGGGACTTGTTCTAGAGGTAGACATCTATCACATAATATCAAACACGTTAAGAGATTAATATATCACATAATATTCATATGTTAAAAATATATAGTTTCCAACAAAAATGTTAAGCAATCATTTTTAAAGAAAACACGGTCGAAGTCCAGACTCACTAATGCATCCTAACAAACTCGATAAGACACACTAATGCAAATTTTCTGGTTCTCTAAGACCAACGCTCGGATACCAACTGAAATGTCCCGTTCTTATTGATTAAAAACGTTCCATAATAATTGATTTCGTTGCGAGGTTTTGACCTCTATATGAGACGTTTTTCAAAGACTGCATTCATTTTTAAAACAAACCATAACCTTTATTTCATAAATAAAGGTTTAAAAAGCTTTACGTAGATTATCAAATAATGATAATCTAAAATATCCTGTTTACACACGACCATTACATAATGGTTTACAATACAAATATGTTACATCGAAATCAGTTTCTTGAATGCAGTTTTTACACAATATCATACAAACATGGACTCCAAATCTTGTCCTTATTTTAGTATGCAACAGCGGAAGCTCTTAATATTCACCTGAGAATAAACATGCTTTAAACGTCAACAAAAATGTTGGTGAGTTATAGGTTTAACCTATATATATCAAATCGTAACAATAGACCACAAGATTTCATATTTCAATACACATCCCATACATAGAGATAAAAATCATTCATATGGTGAACACCTGGTAACCGACAATAACAAGATGCATATATAAGAATATCCCCATCATTCCGGGACACCCTTCGGATATGATATAAATTTCGAAGTACTAAAGCATCCGGTACTTTGGATGGGGTTTGTTAGGCCCAATAGATCTATCTTTAGGATTCGCGTCAATTAGGGTGTCTGTTCCCTAATTCTTAGATTACCAGACTTAATAAAAAGGGGCATATTCGATTTCGATAATTCAACCATAGAATGTAGTTTCACGTACTTGTGTCTATTTTGTAAATCATTTATAAAACCTGCATGTATTCTCATCCCAAAAATATTAGATTTTAAAAGTGGGACTATAACTCACTTTCACAGATTTTTACTTCGTCGGGAAGTAAGACTTGGCCACTGGTTGATTCACGAACCTATAACAATATATACATATATATCAAAGTATGTTCAAAAATATATTTACAACACTTTTAATATATTTTGATGTTTTAAGTTTATTAAGTCAGCTGTCCACGTTAGTAACCTACAACTAGTTGTCCACAGTTAGATGTACAGAAATAAATCGATAAATATTATCTTGAATCAATCCACGACCCAGTGTATACGTATCTCAGTATTGATCACAACTCAAACTATATATATTTTGGAATCAACCTCAACCCTGTATAGCTAACTCCAACATTCACATATAGAGTGTCTATGGTTGTTCCGAAATATATATAGATGTGTCGACATGATAGGTCGAAACATTGTATACGTGTCTATGGTATCTCAAGATTACATAATATACAATACAAGTTGATTAAGTTATGGTTGGAATAGATTTGTTACCAATTTTCACGTAGCTAAAATGAGAAAAATTATCCAATCTTGTTTTACCCATAACTTCTTCATTTTAAATCCGTTTTGAGTGAATCAAATTGCTATGGTTTCATATTGAACTCTATTTTATGAATCTAAACAGAAAAGTATAGGTTTATAGTCGGAAAAATAAGTTACAAGTCGTTTTTGTAAAGGTAGTCATTTCAGTCGAAAGAACGACGTCTAGATGACCATTTTAGAAAACATACTTCCACTTTGAGTTTAACCATAATTTTTGGATATAGTTTCATGTTCATAATAAAAATCATTTTCTCAGAATAACAACTTTTAAATCAAAGTTTATCATAGTTTTTAATTAACTAACCCAAAACAGCCCGCGGTGTTACTACGACGGCGTAAATCCGGTTTTACGGTGTTTTTCGTGTTTCCAGGTTTTAAATCATTAAGTTAGCATATCATATAGATATAGAACATGTGTTTAGTTGATTTTAAAAGTCAATTTAGAAGGATTAACTTTTGTTTGCGAACAAGTTTAGAATTAACTAAACTATGTTCTAGTGATTACAAGTTTAAACCTTCGAATAAGATAGCTTTATATGTATGAATCGAATGATGTTATGAACATCATTACTACCTTAAGTTCCTTGGATAAACCTACTGGAAAAGAGAAAAATGGATCTAGCTTCAATGGATCCTTGGATGGCTCGAAGTTCTTGAAGCAGAATCATGACACGAAAACAAGTTCAAGTAAGATCATCACTTGAAATAAGATTGTTATAGTTATAGAAATTGAACCAAAGTTTGAATATGATTATTACCTTGTATTAGAATGATAACCTACTGTAAGAAACAAAGATTTCTTGAGGTTGGATGATCACCTTACAAGATTGGAAGTGAGCTAGCAAACTTGAAAGTATTCTTGATTTTATGAAACTAGAACTTTTGGAATTTATGAAGAACACTTAGAACTTGAAGATAGAACTTGAGAGAGATCAATTAGATGAAGAAAATTGAAGAATGAAAGTGTTTGTAGGTGTTTTTGGTCGTTGGTGTATGGATTAGATATAAAGGATATGAAATTTTGTTTTCATGTAAATAAGTCATGAATGATTACTCATATTTTTGTAATTTTATGAGATATTTCATGCTAGTTGCCAAATGATGGTTCCCACATGTGTTAGGTGACTCACATGGGCTGCTAAGAGCTGATCATTGGAGTGTATATACCAATAGTACATACATCTAAAAGCTGTGTATTGTACGAGTACGAATACGGGTGCATACGAGTAGAATTGTTGATGAAACTGAACGAGGATGTAATTGTAAGCATTTTTGTTAAGTAGAAGTATTTTGATAAGTGTATTGAAGTCTTTCAAAAGTGTATAAATACATATTAAAACACTACATGTATATACATTTTAACTGAGTCGTTAAGTCATCGTTAGTCGTTACATGTAAGTGTTGTTTTGAAACCTTTAGGTTAACGATCTTGTTAAATGTTGTTAACCCAATGTTTATAATATCAAATGAGATTTTAAATTATTATATTATCATGATATTATCATGTATTAATATCTCTTAATATGATATATATACATTAAATGTCTTTACAACGATAATCGTTACATATATGTCTCGTTTAAAAATCATTAAGTTAGTAGTCTTGTTTTTACATATGTAGTTCATTGTTAATATACTTAATGATATGTTTACTTATCATAGTATCATGTTAACTATATATATATCCATATATATGTCATCATATAGTTTTTACAAGTTTTAACGTTCGTGAATCACCGGTCAACTTGGGTGGTCAATTGTCTATATGAAACATATTTCAATTAATCAAGTCTTAACAAGTTTGATTGCTTAACATGTTGGAAACATTTAATCATGTAAATATCAATCTCAATTAATATATATAAACATGGAAAAGTTCGGGTCACTACACTGGTCACCGAAGTTCCAGTCGGCGTTAGCAAGCTATCCACCTCCAAGATTAAAGTATCATGGGACTTTTGTGCGACTATGCTTCTCTTGGTTATACCAAGTCTTCCAACTATACCTAACACCACATTGGTGACGGTAGAAATCAATGTAATGTAGGAATATGTTACATCGCGTCCTAAAATCATTGATACGTCATGAGGTGACACATCTCTTTCAGTTGTTGCACTCTCTAAGGAGTGTGTGTTATCAGGCTTAAAGGCTGACTGATCGTTAAGTTAATCATCCTTCCGGAGGTGTGATAAATCTACCAAGGTAAGTCTAAGTATTGTCATATTGCCTCTCCGTTGAACTAGACAGATCTCCCTCATCAAGATAAGTCTGACCTCTGGACCCTGTATGAAGTCCCACCATCTAAAATAAGGTGTTGATAGAGGATTTCCGGCCGATATACAGGGTTTCTATTCATGGTTTTACGAAACCCCTTCAGCAGTTCGAGACTCCAAACACTTAATTTGTATCAAGTTGTTGGGTCATTCCATATTTGAGGCAGTTGAAATGTCCCGTTCTTATTGATTAAAAACGTTCCATATTAATTGATTTCGTTGCGAGGTTTTGACCTCTATATGAGACGTTTTTCAAAGACTGCATTCATTTTTAAAACAAACCATAACCTTTATTTCATAAATAAAGGTTTAAAAAGCTTTACGTAGATTATCAAATAATGATAATCTAAAATATCCTGTTTACACACGACCATTACATAATGGTTTACAATACAAATATGTTACATCGAAATCAGTTTCTTGAATGCAGTTTTTACACAATATCATACAAACATGGACTCCAAATCTTGTCCTTATTTTAGTATGCAACAGCGGAAGCTCTTAATATTCACCTGAGAATAAACATGCTTTAAACGTCAACAAAAATGTTGGTGAGTTATAGGTTTAACCTATATATATCAAATCGTAACAATAGACCACAAGATTTCATATTTCCATACACATCCCATACATAGAGATAAAAATCATTCATATGGTGAACACCTGGTAACCGACATTAACAAGATGCATATATAAGAATATCCCCATCATTCCGGGACACCCTTCGGATATGATATAAATTTCGAAGTACTAAAGCATCCGGTACTTTGGATGGGGTTTGTTAGGCCCAATAGATCTATCTTTAGGATTCGCGTCAATTAGGGTGTCTGTTCCCTAATTCTTAGATTACCAGACTTAATAAAAAGGGGCATATTCGATTTCGATAATTCAACCATAGAATGTAGTTTCACGTACTTGTGTCTATTTTGTAAATCATTTATAAAACCTGCATGTATTCTCATCCCAAAAATATTAGATTTTAAAAGTGAGACTATAACTCACTTTCACAGATTTTTACTTCGTCGGGAAGTAAGACTTGGCCACTGGTTGATTCACGAACCTATAACAATATATACATGTATATTAAAGTATGTTCAAAATATATTTACAACACTTTTAATATATTTTGATGTTTTAAGTTTATTAAGTCAGCTGTCCTCGTTAGTAACCTACAACTAGTTGTCCACAGTTAGATGTACAGAAATAAATCGATAAATATTATCTTGAATCAATCCACGACCCAGTGTATACGTATCTCAGTATTGATCACAACTCAAACTATATATATTTTGGAATCAACCTCAACCCTGTATAGCTAACTCCAACATTCACATATAGAGTGTCTATGGTTGTTCTGAAATATATATAGATGTGTCGACATGATAGGTCGAAACATTGTATACGTGTCTATGTTATCTCAAGATTACATAATATACAATACAAGTTGATTAAGTTATGGTTGGAATAGATTTGTTACCAATTTTCACGTAGCTAAAATGAGAAAAATTATCCAATCTTGTTTTACCCATAACTTCTTCATTTTAAATCCGTTTTGAGTGAATCAAATTGCTATGGTTTCATATTGAACTCTATTTTATGAATCTAAATAGAAAAAGTATAGGTTTATAGTCGGAAAAGTAAGTTACAAGTCGTTTTTGTAAAGGTAGTCATTTCAGTCGAAAGAACGACGTCTAGATGACCATTTTAGAAAACATACTTCCACTTTGAGTATAACCATAATTTTTGGGTATAGTTTCATGTTCATAATAAAAATCATTTTCTCAGAATAACAACTTTTAAATCAAAGTTTATCATAGTTTTTAATTAACTAACCCAAAACAGCCTGCGGTGTTACTACGACGGCGTAAATCCAGTTTTTCGTGTTTCCAGGTTTTAAATCATTAAGTTAGCATATCATATAGATATAGAACATGTGTTTAGTTGATTTTAAAAGTCAATTTAGAAGGATTAACTTTTGTTTGCGAACAAGTTTAGAATTAACTAAACTATGTTCTAGTGATTACAAGTTTAAACCTTCGAATAAGATAGCTTTATATGTATGAATAGAATGATGTTATGAACATCATTACTACCTTAAGTTCCTTGGATAAATCTACTGGAAAAGAGAAAAATGGATCTAGCTTCAACGGATCCTTGGATGGCTCGAAGTTCTTGAAGCAGAATCATGACACGAAAACAAGTTCAAGTAAGATCATCACTTGAAATAAGATTGTTATAGTTATAGAAATTGAACCAAAGTTTGAATATGATTATTACCTTGTATTATAATGATAACCTACTGTAAGAAACAAAGATTTCTTGAGGTTGGATGATCACCTTACAAGATTGGAAGTGAGCTAGCAAACTTGAAAGTATTCTTGATTTTATGTAACTAGAACTTGTAGAATATATGAAGAACACTTAGAACTTGAAGATAGAACTTGAGAGAGATTAATTAGATGAAGAAAATTGAAGAATGAAAGTGTTTGTAGGTGTTTTTGGTCGTTGGTGTATGGATTAGATATAAAGGATATGTAATTTTGTTTTCATGTAAATAAGTCATGAATGATTACTCATATTTTTGTAATTTTATGAGATATTTCATGCTAGTTGCCAAATGATGGTTCCCACATGTTTTAGGTGACTCACATGGGCTGCTAAGAACTGATTATTGGAGTGTATATACCAATAGTACATACATCTAAAAGCTGTGTATTGTACGAGTACGCATACGGGTGCATACGAGTAGAATTGTTGATGAAACTGAACGAGGATGTAATTGTAAGCATTTTTATTAAGTAGAAGTATTTTGATAAGTGTATTGAAGTCTTTCAAAAGTGTATAAATACATATTAAAACACTACATGTATATACATTTTAACTGAGTCGTTAAGTCATCGTTAGTCGTTACATGTAAGTGTTGTTTTGAAACCTTTAGGTTAACGATCTTGTTAAATGTTGTTAACCCAATGTTTATAATATCAAATGAGATTTTAAATTATTATATTATCATGATATTATCATGTATGAATATCTCTTAATATGATATATATACATTAAATGTCTTTACAACGATAATCGTTACATATATGTCTCGTTTAAAAATCATTAAGTTAGTAGTCTTGTTTTTACATAGTTCATTGTTAATATACTTAATGATATGTTTACTTATCATAGTATCATGTTAACTATATATATATATCCATATATATGTCATCATATAGTTTTTACAAGTTTTAACGTTCGTGAATCACCGGTCAACTTGGGTGGTCAATTGTCTATATGAAACATATTTCAATTAATCAAGTCTTAACAAGTTTGATTGCTTAACATGTTGGAAACATTTAATCATGTAAATATCAATCTCAATTAATATATATAAACATGGAAAAGTTCGGGTCACTACAGTACCTACCCGTTAAATAAATTTCGTCCCGAAATTTTAAGCTGTTGAAGGTGTTGACGAATCTTCTGGAAATAGATGCGGGTATTTCTTCTTCATCTGATCTTCACGCTCCTAGGTGAACTCGGGTCCTCTACGAGCATTCCATCGAACCTTAACAATTGGTATCTTGTTTTGCTTAAGTCTTTTAACCTCACGATCCATTATTTCAACGGGTTCTTCGATGAATTGAAGTTTTTCGTTGATTTGGATTTCATCTAACGGAATAGTGAGATCTTCTTTAGCAAAACATTTCTTCAAATTCGAGACGTGGAAAGTGTTATGTACAGTCGCGAGTTGTTGAGGTAACTCAAGTCGGTAAGCTACTGGTCCGACACGATCAATAATCTTGAATGGTCCAATATACCTTGGATTTAATTTCCCTCGTTTACCAAATCGAATAACTCCTTTCCAAGGTGCAACTTTAAGCATGACCATCTCTCCAATTTCAAATTCTATATCTTTTCTTTTAATGTCAGCGTAGCTCTTTTGTTGACTTTGGGCGGTTTTCAACCGTTGTTGAATTTGGATGATCTTCTCGGTAGTTTCTTGTATAATCTCCGGACCCGTAATATGTCTATCCCCCACTTCACTCCAACAAATCGGAGACCTGCACTTTCTACCATAAAGTGCTTCAAACGGCGCCATCTCAATGCTTGAATGGTAGCTGTTGTTGTAGGAAAATTCTGCTAACGGTAGATGTCGATCCCAACTGTTTCCGAAATCAATAACACATGCTCGTAGCATGTCTTCAAGCGTTTGTATCGTCCTTTCGCTCTGCCCATCAGTTTGTGGATGATAGGCAGTACTCATGTCTAGACGAGTTCCTAATGCTTGCTGTAATGTCTGCCAGAATCTTGAAATAAATCTGCCATCCCTATCAGAGATAATAGAGATTGGTATTCCATATCTGGAGACGACTTCCTTCAAATACAGTCGTGCTAACTTCTCCATCTTGTCATCTTCTCTTATTGGCAAGAAGTGTGCTGATTTGGTGAGACGATCAACTATTACCCAAATAGTATCAAAACCACTTGCAGTCCTTGGCAATTTAGTGATGAAATCCATGGTAATGTTTTCCCATTTCCATTCTGGGATTTCGGGTTGTTGAAGTAGACCTGATGGTTTTTGATGCTCAGCTTTGACCTTAGAACACGTCAAACATTCTCCTACGTATTTAGCAACATCGGCTTTCATACCCGGCCACCAAAAATGTTTCTTGAGATCCTTGTACATCTTCCCCGTTCCAGGATGTATTGAGTATCTGGTTTTATGAGCTTCTCTAAGTACCATTTCTCTCATATCTCCAAATTTTGGTACCCAAATCCTTTCAGCCCTATACCGGGTTCCGTCTTCCCGAATATTAAGATGCTTCTCCGATCCCTTGGGTATTTCATCCTTTAAATTTCCCTCTTTTAAAACTCCTTGTTGCGCCTCCTTTATTTGAGTAGTAAGGTTATTATGAATCATTATATTCATAGATTTTACTCGAATGGGTTCTCTGTCCTTCCTGCTCAAGGCATCGGCTACCACATTTGCCTTTCCCGGGTGGTAACGAATCTCAAAGTCGTAATCATTCAACAATTCAATCCACCTACGCTGCCTCATATTCAGTTGTTTCTGATTAAATATGTGTTGAAGACTTTTGTGGTAGGTATATATAATACTTTTGACCCCATATAAGTAGTGCCTCCAAGTCTTTAATGCAAAAACAACTGCGCCTAATTCCAAATCATGCGTCGTATAATTTTGTTCGTGAATCTTCAATTGTCTAGACGCATAAGCAATCACCTTCGTTCGTTGCATTAATACACAACCGAGACCTTGCTTTGATGCGTCACAATAAATCACAAAATCATCATTCCCTTCAGGCAATGACAATATAGGTGTCGTAGTTAGCTTTTTCTTCAATAACTGAAACGCTTTCTCTTGTTCATCATTCCATTCAAATTTCTTCCCTTTATGCGTTAATGCAGTCAAGGGTTTTGCTATTCTGGAAAAGTCTTGGATGAACCTTCTGTAGTAACCAGCTAGTCCTAAAAACTGGCGTATGTGTTTCGGAATTTTTGGGGTTTCCCAATTTTCAACAGTTTCTATCTTTGCCGGATCCACCTTAATACCTTCTTTGTTCACTATGTGACCGAGGAATTGAACTTCTTCCAACCAAAATGCACACTTTGAAAACTTAGCGTACAATTCTTCCTTCCTCAATACTTCTAACACCTTTCTCAAATGTTCACCGTGTTCTTGGTCATTCTTTGAGTAAATAAGTATGTCATCAATGAAAACAATGACAAACTTGTCAAGGTATGGTCCACACACTCGGTTCATAAGGTCCATGAACACAGCTGGTGCATTAGTTAAACCAAATGGCATGACCATAAACTCGTAATGACCGTAACGTGTTCTGAAAGCAGTCTTTGGAATATCATCTTCTTTCACCCGCATTTGATGATACCCGGAACGTAAGTCAATCTTCGAATAAACAGACGAGCCTTGTAGTTGATCAAATAAGTCGTCGATTCTCGGTAGTGGGTAGTGGTTCTTGATGGTAAGTTTGTTCAACTCTCGGTAGTCGATACACAACCTGAATGTACCATCTTACTTCTTGACAAACAAAACAAGAGCTCCCCACGGTGATGTGCTTGGTCGAATGAAACCACGCTCTAAAAGTTCTTGTAATTGGCTTTGCAGTTCTTTCATCTCGCTGGGTGCGAGTCTGTAAGGAGCACGAGCTATTGGTGCAGCTCCTGGTACAAGATCTATTTGAAATTCAACAGATCGATGTGGGGGTAATCCCGGTAATTCTTTCGGAAATACATCGGGAAATTCTTTTGCAATGGGAACATCATTGATGCTCTTTTCTTCAGTTTGTACTTTCTCGACGTGTGCTAGAACAGCATAGCAACCTTTTCTTATTAGTTTTTGTGCCTTCAAATTACTAATAAGATGTAGCTTCGTGTTGCCCTTTTCTCCGTACACCATTAAGGGTTTTCCTTTTTCTCGTATAATGCGAATTGCATTTTTGGAACAAACGATCTCTGCTTTCACTTCTTTCAACCAGTCCATACCGATTATCACATCAAAACTCCCTAACTCTACTGGTATCAAATCAATCTTAAATGTTTTGCTAACCAGTTTAATTTCTCGATTCCGACATATATTATCTGCTGAAATTAATTTACCATTTGCTAATTCGAGTAAAAATTTACTATCCAAAGGCGTCAATGGACAACTTAATTTAGCACAAAAATCTCTACTCATATAGCTTCTATCCGCACCAGAATCAAATAAAACGTAAGCAGATTTATTGTCAATAAGAAACGTACCCGTAACAAGCTCCGGGTCTTCTTGTGCCTCTGCCACATTAATATTGAAAACTCTTCCGCGGCCTTGTCCATTCGTGTTCTCCTGGTTCAGGCAATTTCTAATAATGTGGCCCAGTTTTCCACATTTATAACAAACTACATTGGCATAACTTGCTCCGACACTACTTGCTCCGCCATTACTCGTTCCGACACCATTTGTTCCTTTCGTTCTATTAACCCCTGGTCCGTAGACTTCACACTTCGCCGCACTATGACCATTTCTTTTACACTTGTTGCAAAATTTGGTGCAGAACCCCGAGTGATACTTTTCACACCTTTGGCATAGCTGCTTCTGATTGTTGTTGTTGTTGCGGTTATTATTGTTGTTGGGATGATTGTTGTAGTTGCTGTTGTTGTTGTTGTTGTTGTTGTTGTTGTTGTTGTTGTTGGGCCTTTTGTTGTAGTTGCGATTGATGTTGCGATTGTTGGGATAATTGTTGCGATTATTGTTGTAATTGCTGTTGTTGTTGTATTGGTGATTCTTATCACCGTTTTCCTCCCACTTTCTTTTCACTTGCTTCACATTGGCCTCTTCAGCAGTCTGTTCTTTAATTCTTTCTTCAATCTGGTTCACTAGTTTGTGAGCCATTCTACATGCCTGTTGTATGGAGGCGGGCTCGTGTGAACTTATATCTTCTTGGATTCTT
This sequence comes from Rutidosis leptorrhynchoides, assembly GCF_046630445.1. Lineage (NCBI taxonomy): Eukaryota > Viridiplantae > Streptophyta > Magnoliopsida > Asterales > Asteraceae > Rutidosis > Rutidosis leptorrhynchoides. The sequence continues at coordinate 254,178,113 of NC_092337.1, forward strand.
TCCGGTAATCCTTTCACAAACGCGTCGATCTTCTCTTCCTCATCTTCGAATGCTCCCGGACACAATAGGCACAATTCTGTGAATCGTCTTTCGTACGTGGTAATATCAAATCCTTGGGTTCGTAACCCTCTAAGTTCTGTCTTGAGCTTATTGACCTCGGTTCTGGGACGGTACTTCTCGTTCATCAAGTGCTTGAATGCTGACCACGGTAGTGCGTACGTATCGTCTTGTCCCACTTGCTCTAGATAGGTATTCCACCATGTTAACGCAGAACCTGTGAAGGTATGCGTAGCGTACTTTACTTTGTCCTCTTCAGTACACTTACTTATGGCAAACACCGATTCGACCTTCTCGGTCCACCGTTTCAATCCGATCGGTCCTTCGGTTCCATCAAATTCCAAAGGTTTGCAGGCAGTGAATTCTTTGTAGGTGCATCCTGCACGATTTCCTGTACTGCTAGATCCAAGGTGATTGTTGGTATGTAGCGCAGCCTGTACTGCGGCTATGTTTGAAGCTAGAAAAGTACGGAATTCCTCTTCATTCATATTCACGGTGTGTCGAGTAGTCGGTGCCATTTCCTTCAAAATTGTCAAATGGAACAAGTTAATCATACAGAATATTAAGAGTAGTTAATAGTATTTCGTAGCATAATATGAACTCATTTATAAAAGCTTTTTCTTCATATTAGCGTTTTATAAGTTTAAATTCGGGTAGTACCTACCCGTTAAGTTCATACTTAGTAGCTAATATACAATTCAACTACTACAATTCTATATGAGAAACTGATTATAATAATATTTCGCGTTCAAACTTTTATACAATATTTTACAAACTTACAATACCGCTTATTTTACAAAAAGCATGAAATATAGCACACAATAACTTTGATACAAGATAGTTGTGAAGATAATTCTAGCTAGTACACAAGTCGTTCAGCAAAGGCAATAAAGACACGTAATTCATACGTCCAGAAACAAGTCATGCATTCTGGTTTTACTAGGACTACTTCCCATCCTTGGTCTTGTGGAACATAACCGTTATGGCCGTTGATAAGACAGCGTGTTGTAACGTCGTCAAAGGGACGAGGGTTACGTAATGTCCAACAGTCCCGTAACAATCTAAAAACCTCATTTCTTACCCCAATTACCAACTCCGTCACTTGTGGGAACGTTTTGTTTAATAGTTGTAGCCCGATGTTCTTGTTCTCACTTTGGTGAGAAGCGAACATTACTAATCCGTAAGCATAACATACTTCTTTATGTTGCATGTTTGCCGCTTTTTCTAAATCACGAAGTCCAATATTCTGATATATTGAGTCAAAATAATTTCTTAACCCATTGCGTAAAATAGCATTTGGGTTCCCCGCAATATATGCGTCAAAGTAAACACATCGTAACTTATGGATTTCCCAATGTGATATCCCCCATCTTTCGAACGAAAGCCTTTTATAAACCAAGGCATTCTTGGAACTTTCTTCGAATGTCTTACAAACTGATCTCGCCTTAAATAGTTGTGCCGAAGAATTCTGACCAACTCTAGACAAGATTTCATCAATCATGTCTCCGGGTAGGTCTCTTAAAATATTGGGTTGTCTATCCATTTTGTGTTTTTATACTGTAAAATAGACAAGAGTTAGATTCATAAAAAAGATACTTATTAATACAAGCAATTTTTAAATATATCATAAAGCATAAGCACACTATATTACATATATTACACCACACGAATACAACTATCTTATTCCGACTCGCTTGTTTCTTCTTCTTCTTCGGTTTTAGTTCGTTTTGCCAAGTTTCTAGGGATATATGATGTTCCCCTAATACGAGCCGTTATTTTCCACATTGGTTTAGAAAAACCTGGTGGTTTAGAGGTTCCCGGGTCATTGTTACAACTTAAGGACTTCGGGGGTTGACGATACATATAAAGTTCATCGGGGTTGGAATTAGATTTCTCTATTTTTATGCCCTTTCCCTTATTATTTTCTTTTGCCTTTTTAAATTCAGTTGGGGTAATTTCTATAACATCATCGGAATTCTCGTCGGAATCCGATTCATCGGAGAATTGATAATCCTCCCAATATTTTGCTTCCTTGGCGGAAACACCATTGACCATAATTAGCCTTGGTCGGTTGGTTGAGGATTTTCTTTTACTTAACCGTTTTATTATTTCCCCCACCGGTTCTATTTCTTCATCCGGTTCCGATTCTTCTTCCGGTTCCGATTCTTCTTCTGGTTCCGACTCTTCTTCCGGTTCCTCTTCGGGAACTTGTGAATCAGTCCACGAATCATTCCAATTTACATTTGACTCTTCATTATTATTAGGTGAGTCAATGGGACTTGTTCTAGAGGTAGACATCTATCACATAATATCAAACGCGTTAAGAGATTAATATATCACATAATATTCACATGTTAAAAATATATAGTTTCCAACAAAATTTGTTAAGCAATCATTTTTTCAAGTAAACACGGTCGAAGTCCAGACTCACTAATGCATCCTAATAAACTTGATAAGACACACTAATGCAAAATTCTAGTTCTCTAAGACCAACGCTCTGATACCAACTGAAATGTCCCGTTCTTATTGATTAAAAACGTTCCATATTAATTGATTTCGTTGCGAGGTTTTAACCTCTATATGAGACGTTTTTCAAAGACTGCATTCATTTTTAAAACAAACCATAACCTTTATTTCATAAATAAAGGTTTAAAAAGCTTTACGTAGATTATCAAATAATAATAATCTAAAATATCCTGTTTACACACGACCATTACATAATGGTTTACAATACAAATATGTTTCATCGAAATCAGTTTCTTGAATGCAGTTTTTACACAATATCATACAAACATGGACTCCAAATCTTGTCCTTATTTTAGTATGCAACAGCGGAAGCTCTTAATATTCACCTGAGAATAAACATGCTTTAAACGTCAACAAAAATGTTGGTGAGTTATAGGTTTAACCTATATATATCAAATCGTAACAATAGACCACAAGATTTCATATTTCCATACACATCCCATACATAGAGATAAAAATCATTCATATGGTGAACACCTGGTAACCGACATTAACAAGATGCATATATAAGAATCCCCATCATTCCGGGACACCCTTCGGATATGATATAAATTTCGAAGTACTAAAGCATCCGGTACTTTGGATGGGGTTTGTTAGGCCCAATAGATCTATCTTTAGGATTCGCGTCAATTAGGGTGTCTGTTCCCTAATTCTTAGATTACCAGACTTAATAAAAAGGGGCATATTCGATTTCGATAATTCAACCATAGAATGTAGTTTCACGTACTTGTGTCTATTTTGTAAATCATTTATAAAACCTGCATGTATTCTCATCCCAAAAATATTAGATTTTAAAAGTGGGACTATAACTCACTTTCACAGATTTTTACTTCGTCGGGAAGTAAGACTTGGCCACTGGTTGATTCACGAACCTATAACAATATATACATGTATATTAAAGTATGTTCAAAATATATTTACAACACTTTTAATATATTTTGATGTTTTAAGTTTATTAAGTCAGCTGTCCTCGTTAGTAACCTACAACTAGTTGTCCACAGTTAGATGTACAGAAATAAATTGATAAATATTATCTTGAATCAATCCACGACCCAATGTATACGTATCTCAGTATTGATCACAACTCAAACTATATATATTTTGGAATCAACCTCAACCCTGTATAGCTAACTCCAACATTCACATATAGAGTGTCTATGGTTGTTCCGAAATATATATAGATGTGTCGACATGATAGGTCGAAACATTGTATACGTGTCTATGGTATCTCAAGATTACATAATATACAATACAAGTTGATTAAGTTATGGTTGGAATAGATTTGTTACCAATTTTCACGTAGCTAAAATGAGAAAAATTATCCAATCTTGTTTTACCCATAACTTCTTCATTTTAAATCCATTTTGAGTGAATCAAATTGCTATGGTTTCATATTGAACTCTATTTTATGAATCTAAACAGAAAAAGTATAGGTTTATAGTCGGAAAAGTAAGTTACAAGTTGTTTTTGTAAAGGTAGTTATTTCAGTCGAAAGAACGACGTCTAGATGACCATTTTAGAAAACATACTTCCACTTTGAGTTTAACCATAATTTTTGGGTATAGTTTCATGTTCATAATAAAAATCATTTTCTCAGAATAACAACTTTTAAATCAAAGTTTATCATAGTTTTTAATTAACTAACCCAAAACAGCCCGCGGTGTTACTACGACGGCGTAAATCCAGTTTTACGGTATTTTTCGTGTTTCCAGGTTTTAAATCATTAAGTTAGCATATAATATAGATATAGAACATGTGTTTAGTTGATTTTAAAAGTCAAGTTAGAAGGATTAACTTTTGTTTGCGAACAAGTTTAGAATTAACTAAACTATGTTCTAGTGATTACAAGTTTAAACCTTCGAATAAGATAGCTTTATATGTATGAATAGAATGATGTTATGAACATCATTACTACCTTAAGTTCCTTGGATAAACCTACTGGAAAAGAGAAAAATAATCCTTGGATGGCTCGAAGTTCTTGAAGCAGAATCATGACACGAAAACAAGTTCAAGTAAGATCATCACTTGAAATAAGATTGTTATAGTTATAGAAATTGAACCAAAGTTTGAATATGATTATTACCTTGTATTATAATGATAACCTACTGTAAGAAACAAAGATTTCTTGAGGTTGGATGATCACCTTACAAGATTGGAAGTGAGCTAGCAAACTTGAAAGTATTCTTGATTTTATGTAACTAGAACTTGTAGAATATATGAAGAACACTTAGAACTTGAAGATAGAACTTGAGAGAGATTAATTAGATGAAGAAAATTGAAGAATGAAAGTGTTTGTAGGTGTTTTTGGTCGTTGGTGTATGGATTAGATATAAAGGATATGTAATTTTGTTTTCATGTAAATAAGTCATGAATGATTACTCATATTTTTGTAATTTTATGAGATATTTCATGCTAGTTGCCAAATGATGGTTCCCACATGTGTTAGGTGACTCACATGGGCTGCTAAGAGCTGATCATTGGAGTGTATATACCAATAGTACATACATCTAAAAGCTGTGTATTGTACGAGTACGAATACGGGTGAATACGAGTAGAATTGTTGATGAAACTGAACGAGGATGTAATTGTAAGCATTTTTGTTAATTAGAAGTATTTTGATAAGTGTATTGAAGTCTTTCAAAAGTGTATAAATACATATTAAAACACTACATGTATATACATTTTAACTGAGTCGTTAAGTCATCGTTAGTCGTTACATGTAAGTGTTGTTTTGAAACCTTTAGGTTAACGATCTTGTTAAATGTTGTTAACCCAATGTTTATAATATCAAATGAGATTTTAAATTATTATATTATCATGATATTATCATGTATGAATATCTCTTAATATGATATATATACATTAAATGTCTTTACAACGATAATCGTTACATATATGTCTCGTTTAAAAATCATTAAGTTAGTAGTCTTGTTTTTACATATGTAGTTCATTATTAATATACTTAATGATATGTTTACTTATCATAGTATCATGTTAACTATATATATATCCATATATATGTCATCATATAGTTTTTACAAGTTTTAACGTTCGTGAATCACCGGTCAACTTGGGTGGTCAATTGTCTATATGAAACATATTTCAATTAATCAAGTCTTAACAAGTTTGATTGCTTAACATGTTGGAAACATTTAATCATGTAAATATCAATCTCAATTAATATATATAAACATGGAAAAGTTCGGGTCACTACAGCAGTCATCTAGACACATCCTCCTGAGGTAGTCACTAGGACACATCCTCCGTCATTTGATGACTATTTTGTTTAAGGCAGTCATCTAGACACATCCTCTTGAGGCAGTCACTAGGACACATCCTCCGTTGTTTGATGACTGTTTTGTTTGAGGCAGTCATATAGACACATCCTCTTGAGGTAGTTACCAGGACACATCCTCCGTCATTACTGACATTTGAATCTTTAAACTCCCCCTTGATAGTTGCACATTTTAGCTTTGGTTTCTTGGGAGAGTTATGTGTGAAAATACGGGTTTTACACTGTTATTTGTGCAAAACCCATTTTGATGTTCAACGCCATGTTGAAGTGTGTTTGACACCACATTGAGATGCGGGTTCTACACAGAAGTATGTAGAAGCCATTTTGGATGGAACTCATGTTGGTTTTGATCCTTTTACCCTGACCCTCAATATATGACGTGTCTTGTTTTGATAAAACCTTTATTTTCTTGGTCTTTTCTCCCCCTCAAAATATGATTTATTTGGAATTAAAACATATTTTGCCAATTTGCTACAAAAAAAATATAGGTTTTGATGAGAAAGGATGTAAGGCAGTTGAGACGCTGGCCATATAGGGTTTTGGTGAAAACCTTCTTTGCATATCCATTTAAGGTTTTGGATAGAACCTTCTTTGAAGTGCGGTTCCCATACAGATCTTTTATGGGAACCATCATTCCCTCCTTCTCCCCCTAAAATTTTTTTGACATTTCCACTGAAATGTTTTGATGAGAAAAAGTGGAGGACAATTGCGGCACGGTGCATACACTGAAATATGAGCATGCACGATATAAGGTTTTGGAAGAAACCTATTTTAATTTGCGGGTCCCTTAGAGATCTATTATGAGAACCATCATTCCCAGGGACTTCTTTGGTTTGTGAGTCCCATAGAGATCTGTTATTGGAACCATCATTCCCCCCTTCTCCCCCTAAAAAAAATTTGACCTTTCTCCATTGAAATGTTTTTAAGAGAAAGAAAGAGAGACATTCGAGACGCGGGGCATACACTGAAATGTGTGCATACACCGTATAAGGTTTTGGAGAAAACCATCTTTGCAGTGTGAGTCCCATACAGATCTATTATGGGAACCATCATGATCTATATGGGAACCCACATTCCCCCCTTCTCCCTCTAAAATTTTTTTGACGTTTCTGATTTTGATAACCGTCATTTCATTGCGGTCTCATTGCTCCCCCTAGGCACATGCATTGCTCCCCCTAGGCACATAAATTGCTCCCCCTTGACACATGCAGTTGCCAAGTTCATCCAGGAGAAGAAACTCAGATGAGTCTTTTTCAACGGATGGTGATTCACCTACAACTACTGACGTAGATGTGCCAAAGGTTATTGATTGGGCGAAATTGGTTTTAGAGAAACCATGTGATTGGGCAAGGTTGGAGGAAATAAAGGTCCAAACAACACATCAGGTCATCTGAGGTTGCGAGTGGGACATGCCTGAGTGGATAGTCAGGTGTCAGCGGGTTAACTCCGAGTCTTGAACCGTTGTGTCCAAGAGCCATCTTGAAGTCAAATAAATTTTTGTAAGTCAATTTAGAATACCATTTATAGGCATTGTCGATTTGACTTATGGACATTGAGTTTCACTTGGGTCTGATACACGACGTATCTGTAGAAAGTTGATTTTATGGAATCAAGGATGGTTGAAAATATTTTGACATAGCCAGAGAAACGGATCTCGGCTTAAGTTTAAGTAGCTCAGACGAAGAAACGGATCTTGGTGTTGAAAATGGTTTGGGTGTCCACTTCTTATTTGACACTTGTTTAGCAAAATTATTCTTTGAGTGTTTAGAAACAAGGCCAGTTTTGGTACGTGAGGTATTTCTCGGACCTATGGATGACTTCATGGGTTTATGTGGAAGCCAACCATATTGATCACGAAGCCCTGTAATCTCCCCATTTTTCCCATAAGTTGTTTCCAGAAATAGACGGTTGATCTTGGTCTGGTAACTGGAGTGAATCTTTTGGCTTAGGAACTTGGATGCTACGGGTAGGGCAACATTAGGTTCCTTTGGTTTAGGTTGAGTAACTTTGGGTTCGTTTGGTTTCGAGGATGTTTTTCTCAGAGTCACCATTGACTTTGGAGAACCTCGTCCTTTTGGTTTGGGGTTAGAGGACCTTTCGGATGGGGTATGCAGGTGAACTTTTGGTTTAATGGGGGATTTCCTTGGTGTCTGTGTAGACTTAGGAGGACCGTTGTCTTTTGATTTTGGAGCCTCCAAGGTCTTTGGTGTTTTACGTACAGCAGTCTTCGGGTACATTGAGGATTGGTACACTATGGGTTTGGGTTTGGGATTGGTCTTGGCAAAAGTCACATGCTTTTTCATAGCTTTGGGAGTAGACATTGAAGTATTAGACAACTCAGACTTTGTAACTCGGGAACCAACTGACACATTTGATTTTGGAGTGTCAGTGGAGGTCAGTATGGTCTCAGTACCGGGACAGATCTTGTAAGAACGAGGTTTTGAATAGTTGGTCTTGGTCACGAAGTCCATACTTTCCAGTGAATCACATTGGTCATGCAAGGTCTCATTCTCTTCCTTAAGTAGATTCTCATGAGCTTTTAACTCCTGAATTTCTAGGACAAGGTCATCAATAGAAACCACAACAGAGTCTTTAAAATCATAAGTGGGTTCTACTTTGGGAACTACAGGCATCTTCTCAATTGTTGCTAGAGTTTTCTTGTAGGTCTCACATTTAACATGAAGATTTATGTTTTCTTGTTCTAGCTTGTCAACAAATTGAGTAAGAACAGTCTCAACATCCTGAGCTCCTAAAGAGATAGGTTCTTTCTCGGGTTGTGGTTCTACCTTAACTTCTGGAATCTTGGGTTGAGATTCTAAGAAGTGATCTATAGATTTGGACCTATATGATTCTAACCTGCGTTCAACAATGTCAAATTTGGTTAAAAGAGAATCACTAAAGTCTTTGAGTTCTTGTGCTAGACCTTCACAATTGATGGAGTCATTCACGGATTTTGGGTTTTAGTCCCGTGATTTAGTGTTCTTTGAAATCAATTCACAAAAATTAACAACTTGATTTGCAATTTGATTTTCAAGTTTATGAACATTGGAGACCAGTTTGTTGTTTTGGGATTCAATGACAAAGATTTTATGTTGTAAAGCTTTAATGATCATTTGAAATTTGAGTTCGTTGTCAAAATATTTGATTTTGTTTTGATCAAGTTCGTCCTCCAGACTAATGATGTATCTTTCTAAAACCAAGGTTGGTAAATAGATTATACGCCTTTAGGACTATTTTGAGCATTCAAACTTTCAAAATCATTGAATAAATCGAGAGGTGTGTTATAATATGAACCATCTTTTCTCATGTAATTTGCATTTATTTTGTCATAAATTAACGACACCTCAAGTTTTATTTTTGTTGATCGATTGGCTATTCTCTCCTCAATCTCACTTTCATTGGCAAAAGTAAGTCTCTCTGGCAAACCTATCTTAATGTATCTACCATCATATAAACAAGATTCGGCTTTGGAGATCTTGGACTGTATTTGAGGATTTTCAAACCCTAACCCCTGGTGTTTTTGGTAGGAGTTTTTGGGTCGATTCAAGAACAGAGCTTCTTTAGAAATGTGACAATCTAAGACTACTTTAGCTTGGTCAATTCTGTAAAGTTTTTCTTCAAGTAAACTTAGTTGGGTTTTCAAGTCTAAGTTTTCTGTAACTAACTTAGAGCATTCAGAAGTCTTCTCGGCCAGGTCACTCAAAGGCTTTCTAGTGTTCTGTTCTACAGTCTCTAGGAAAAGTTTCTTAGAATCATTAAGCTTCTTAAGTTCTTTTTCAGCGTTGTTAACTTTTTCTGTGAGAACTGCATTCCTTAGTTTAAAATCTATCCTTTCTATCCGTAGGGGTTTCACACTACTTTCTAGCTCTCTTAATTCAGTTACTTTGTCAGCTAGATCTTGTTTTATTTTCAAATAAGTATGGTTTCACACTTTTGTTTCCAATTCCTATTTCAACCTAGAGTTATCATTTTTGAGTTCGCTAATTTGACTAGCAAATGATCTAAGGTCTCTATTCATCTTGGCAAAGTTGTCTACATACATATCATGTAGTATAAGAAACACACATTTGTCATTAAAAGGCACAGATTCAGATTTGATGGGCAGTTTCATTTGGATATGTGGGAGTGGTGTATGACAAGCAGAGCTACATGTAATTGTATCATTTTGATCAAGAGGTGTTTCAGGACAAGTTCGCAATACATCAGATATAAGCACATAATTATTATGCATAGAATTGTAATATTCATGAGTAATATCAGTGTATAATTGTACCCTTCCTCGACATTAGAGGACACGTGATAATCACAATTTTCCATGATAACAGGACGGGTGTTCAACAAGGGGGTCAGGACAGACAAATTTTACGAGCAAACCATGAAACGACAAATAAACTTAAGAAATATCACTTTTCTCCCCCTCAAAATATTATTCACATGAATCAAATTTTGAAAATGAGGTTTCGTAGGTTTTCGTTAACTTTCCGGTAAGTATCAGTTAAGTGCACATTTTGGTTTTCCCTCCAAAATTTTTCGACAAAAATTTATGTCGTAAAGTTTTGAAATTTGCGCTAATATGTGACCGAGGGGTGGAGGAAAAGTTTTGACTTTTTCCAAATAAAAAAAAAATTTGATAGATTTCGTTCAAAATCGTGCGTTTTCGGGTGGTTTTTGTGGCCCAAAAATTTTCTGCCGTGAAAATTTAAATCTCGCGTAAAAATGTGCTTTTGAGTCCAAGAAAAAATTTAAATTTTACCCGAGTTTTCCCGCCTTTTTTTTTTGGTTTTCGGGCAGAAGGCTTTTAGGCAGGATGTATTCGAGCGGATGGTTTCGAATAAGTTTTCAAGCAGATGGTTTCAAAGAGGTTTTCGAGTAGAGAGATGTAAGACCCAAATATTTATTGTACATAATGTATTTATGGTGTACGATGCGTGTATGAAGTGTACGAGATATGTACGTGTTGCTTGCTCGAACGTCGAAGAAAACTGGACGTTGTTTGGAGTCACAAGGTGTGTACGTACCTTTTTGACCCCAAATAAAGTTTGTGTTGATGTTTCAAAGCCTTACCATTGGAAAGAAAATCTTATTACGTTTCCAACGATATTTGATTCATCGAAAACGGAGTTACGGTAAAAAAGTTATGGCCAAAACAAGTTTGCTGAAGTTCAGATGAAACAGGCAAATGCCGCGGCGCGACCAGAATGGCCACGGCGCGACAAATGCCTATTTTGAGGGTCAGAAAGCTTAAAAAAGTGATCTAAAACCACCCTTTGGGCCACGGCGCGACAAACCTGCTCCGCGGCGCGACAATAGGCACGTTCTGGTACTTTTCAGCCTTTTAATGAGTTAAATGAGGGGCAAAGTTGGTATTTCACATATGGACGGGTCTTTGGCCATAAAACTGATCCTAATCTTATCTAAACCTCATTTCCTTCTCATTTCTTCCCTCCCACTCACACCCCAAACCCTAGAGAGAGAGTAAAGGGTTTAGAGAGAGAAAGCTCGAATCGGGGATGAAGAAGAGTGATTCGGGTCGGGTCTCAAGAGTTAAAGTTGTTCTCCTCTTTCACGGCTACGTTGTGATAGTGATGGTAAGTTCTAACTCCGAAATTCATCTTTATGATTTGGTATTCAAGTTAGGGTTTTTAGCTTTTTAGTTGTAAAACCCATTTAGATGATGAAGTGGGTTTATGGAAACTAGTTATTTTTGATACATGGCGGGTTTTGGGTTGATTGACGTTTTGACCATGATTAGGCTTTGGTTTTGGGTGTAATCACTTAGTTTAGTGATTTTGGAAGCGTTGGAACCCTTTTGGGTGTATTTGAGTTGACTAATTTTGAAATGGGTCAAGATTAGGGTTTATGTGTCAAAATGGGTTTCGAGTGATGAAATTATGAGTTTGGGTCTTGCGTGTGTTGGTTAAATGTTAGAACATTTGTGTTGACTTGGTTTTTGGGTGTAAACCCTAATTTAGGTCAAAACGGGTCAAATGGGTATTTCGGGACAAGTAAGCTCGATTCGTTGTCAAATTAAGTTTTAAATCAAGTTTTGGTAAATCAAGTAGGTAAATACTTGATTTAAGTGTTAGTGGTTGTCTTGGAAATATAATCACTAGTCGTTAGTGATTTTGGGGCGTTTTATGACTTTGGTCAAAATGAGCAATTTGAATTGGGTCAAAATTGAGGATGACACTAATTTGGATTAATTGGATGTTAAACGCATGTGTTAAGTGTTAAATGATGCTTTTGATGTAATTACTCGCGAGAAGTGATTTTAGGTTAAAATTTGGTGTTTTAGCAATAAAGTCAAACTTGGTCAACCATGGAATGGGTTTTGTTTAAAATACGAGCTAGTATGCGTTTAGAGGTTAAAGTTGACATATTTGGGTATTTCGAGAACGCGAGAACTAGTCTCGTTAGTTTTGGACCTTCGAGTAGCGTTAAAAGTGCAAAAGGGTATATTTTGCACTTGTTGTTCATTCGGGTGGGTCAAGAGTCCAAATGAGATTATATGTTGATTATGTGTATACCTATATGCGTATTATAGGTAAAATCTTGCTCGGTTGTGTGTGGTGGAGATTTCGCTCATGGTTTGTAATGCTCGAGTTCACAAGGTGAGTGGAATAATTATATATGTATATATATGATTTATTTACTTGTGGGGTATGGGTTTAAAGTTCGATGTTGACGATACCATATCCTCGTGCGAGTTGCTATTTAATGTATGGAGTTAAAGTTCGATGTTGACGATGCCATACCACTATTGTAGTGATTTTGATGAGGGGTTAAAGTTCGATGTTGACGATACCTCATATGTGGGTTTTAAGTTCGATGTTGACGATACCACATTAAATAGGGCGAATGGGGTTTAAGTTCGATGTTGACGATACCATTCGCGGGGCTAGTCTTGAATACTAATGGATGTTGTGAACATCAATGTTATTTGTGTCGTAATGTAGCATATTATATTGTTCAAGTTATATGCTATTGTTTGTGCTAGCTTGCGTATTGGAGATTTAGCGTTATACTTTACGATGGTATGCTAATTATATTGCTAGCGTGTATGCGGTAATTGTGTAAGTGATTGCAAGTAAGTAGGTTATATATGTATATATGTATAATTATTGCATTCACTAAGCTTCAAGCTTACCCCTCTCGTTGTTTACCTTTTTCAGGTATTGTGTATGTGAAGTTAGCTAGTCGTTAGACTAGATGTGTAGGAGTGCTTGGGCTCGATGGGGTAGCTTTTGGAGTTTTGGACGCGGATTTGGGGATTTGGGGATTTGGTAGTCCCCGGAATTATGCTCTTGGTATCGGGTTGGGTTATTGTGTATTAACCCGTATTTCTTGTGATCGGGTCATTATTACAAATGATTTTGTAAAGTGTAATTTGTGTACCAAGGGTCATGATAGGTTGTTAAACGTATCATTACGATGTTATGTTTTGATTAAAATAGAGTTGAAAATGTATTGTATTAATGGGACCTAACTAATAAAGAAAAATGTACTCTGTTTTTGGTTAAACGGATCGGGGTTGTTACAAGTGGTATCAGAGCATAGTCTAAGGGAATTAGGTGACCTTGAAATAGGTGCCTAGTCTTAGACTTATTGGCGGATGTGCGTTATTTGTGGGACTTGTAGGAATACGGGTCAGATTGAGGTTTGTTAGTGCCTTAGAGTAGGTGACTAACTAGGACTTGTTTTTGTCCAAAGTGTGATTATATAGGGGCCTTATTTCGTGTTTAAATTAGCGCCTTAGCTTGCTAGTGCCTAATGTAAGTAGGCGAACTTGGACGTTGTTTTAGTGATAGTCACCTAGGTTGTTGGTTGACTTGTGGTTGCGGTGTACTTGTGTATATTTATTATTATATTGTATATAGGTGTATATATACAGGTATCTATTGGTGCGGTGTCCTAGAGACGAATCTATTGGAGAGATTCGAATGTTTGGCGGTTTGAGTGATCAAGTTCGCGGTAAGGACTTTGGTCATTTGGGTACTAGGAGTTATCGCGTGTTATTTTGTGTGAATGTTGCGTCAGTCCGGGTAAAGTACTTTGCATGACCATGTGGAAATGGTAAGGTACGCATTTGTAATAGTGATTGATCACCATTATTACGAAAGTGTATCTTGACATCGAGCATGACATGACAAGTACCGAACGGAGGAAATGTGGCATGGTTGGGGTAGAACGGGATGAATTAGGAATCTTTTATTGGTTCCTAGGATATAGTGGTCTCGAGTGATGTGCTTGTTATCACATCGAGTTCTTTGCGAGTTGGGAAGTGTTACTGTAGATTTGTTTGGTTAAGTGAGTGAGCCAACTCACGAGGTTGGTGCATGCTTAGTCACACTAAGTAGTGGGTGCATTTTGAGATTTGTCATTCGTTGAAGTTACTCATCGTAACTACGATGACTGATTTACCTGTGCGTGTGTGCGACGAGGACTTGAATTCCGTAATGGAATGCGACAAGTCTAATGATTGTGGTTTGAGTTACACTCGGTAGAGTGTGTGGTTAGAGAATCGTGTTAGGATTCTTGTTGTGAGTTGCCTTGGAATTGGCGAATCGGGGAGTCTTTGGGTCATTAAGCTCATGGGAGTAGGACCCGTATGACGACGTTTGCGTTAGTGTGTTGTGGATTATAGGGTAACATTCCTAATGGAATATCCCTTGTAGTAGTAGTTTTATCGAGGTATGGAAGGATGTAAGACTTGGTGTTTCCAAGCATCTCCTTAGTGTTGGATGAAAGGTTTCGTTAGGCTATATCGTTTTGGCCTTGTGGAAATTGTGGGTAGTGTGTGATCGCTAGGAACTTTCGAGAAGACAATAAACCGTAAGGTTTGTCGGTTAGGTATGACTTCAGGTTATTATTGTGGTGAGATGGGTGACATTGGGTGTATGGAACCTAAAGATCGAGTTCTAAAATTCGGTAGATTGTGGTAGGAGTCTACATGACACTACGTCAGGTGCCTCTTTACCTGCTAGTGTAATGTCCAACTCCAGTAGTGGTGTGATCACTTTGTGCTTAGGGTGCCCGTGAGATACCCTTGGAAGCAGCGGATATTATATAGTGATCGAAGGGTGATAGTAATTCGACAGTTGCGAAAGTCGAAGTTTAAGAGCATTTTTGTAAACACTTCTTGGGAAGTGACGGATGAGCGAATCTTGTTGCTTTTTAGTGTTAGAAGAGTAAAGATGACCGGTGAGCCGGTGCCGGACTTAATGGTCGATTAGGTCGAAGGTTATGATGAAGCGTTGATATTGCGATCGATCCAATTATTGTGTCGGATTGGTCACTCTTCTCCATGAGAGTGAGCAATTGTTGATAAAGGTTCATTGCATAGAAGGTCGGGTGATCTCGACTGTGATGCTTGACTGATTAAGCGGTGTGGCATATGCCTAGTCATAGAGGCGTGTGTGGGACTTTGGTGGAGTTCGCTTTGCGAACGATGAAGAGCTGTAAATTATGATTTGTGGTATGACGGTGCGATGTCGTCACGTGTACGACGTCTCAAGTGATAGTACATGTCGGCTCTAAGAGCCTAAAGTGAATTTGCGGTGATTTGATGTTTATGACCAACGGTGAGAATGGTCAGGTATGACGTGGAATTACAATTCCGCGGGATGTTATCATCTTGGCGGTGAGAATGGAGAGATAAATCCTAAGTGGGGGAGTTTTTACTGCCGAGGAATCTCCGGTGGTGTTAGATCAAGTGAAGCGTAAGTCTTCTTGTATAAGGTGGTCGTGCAGTACCAAGTGCGGTATGGGACCAAGTGTGAAGTTAGAGATCACGGACGTGAGAGAATGTAACTGTCATTGCGGGTGCTCTCGTGATGTAAAATTGGGTTGGTGCGAAACCCGGATAGTGCTGTTGAGTAGGTACGAGTTCGATTTCGGTATGGATACTGTATTTTCCCTTTCGGGAAACGTAATTGTGGATATTATCGGTGGATTATTCCACTTTATGGATGATTGTGGGGCGGGGAGTTCTATTTTCGATTGTCTCACATAGAGACACGCGGGTTTTGTTTGTTTGCGAGGGTGCATTCCCTAGTGATGCGACCCGTTAGCCGCATTGAAATGTCGAAACCATCCTTAACGGACGGCCTAGGTTGGAGGATTCACCTGACATTGGTGAATACTTTTGGAGGTCGCGTGACGAATTGCGAATTGTTGGGATGATAATTCGCTATTGACAGGATTCTAGTACACAAATAGTTTCCATGATAGTGATAGGAAGCCGTATTGTATGGATGTGTTGTTGGGTTTAGGGGAGAAACCCTGTGTCGAGTGTTGATGTTTTGTCTAACTTGTGGTGTATTATTGTCGTCCTGGATTAATTCAGAGACGGAAGGTCGTGTGCGGACCCATTCATGGGAAAGTTTGTATCCCTAGTGTGATTGGTTGGTGATACCGAAATTTCTTCGTTGAAGGAATGACCCGGTTGTGGAGACGAGGGGAGTTGGTTCTTGAATCGGAGAACATTCATGATTGAACGGTTGAGTGTAAATTTATGAACCGGTGAAGCACGGAGTTTAACGCGGCATGAATCCTTCTCGATTTGGATTAATGAAAGACTTGGGTCACAGCGGAGTGGACCTAATAGATCGCGTTGGGTGATATAGTTAAGGATGTAGCTTGTTGCGAGTTATAGCCGAGAGAACTTGAAGGGATGTTAAGTGGTAAGTGTTATTCGTAAGGATCTACTTTTACTCGATCTTCGTCATTTTGGATGTTGACCTTATTGTGGTACGTGGTTACTATTGGCATTGTACTTGTTAAGGGTATACTAAAGGGGTGATATCTCGGTACGAGATTGGTTGAGTTCTTCCCGATGTGAGGGATTGAGCAAGTTTCTAGTGCTCGGATTCGTGGATTTGGTAAATCGCGGATGGAGATTAAGTTGAAAGGGGGTGATTCATCGGAAGGGTCGCTTAAGTGCGGTGTAAGATCTTCGTGTTGCGGGAAATTTCGTAGACTTCGAGTTCGAAAGTACGTCGAAGGACCATAGGATGTAGGTCCGGATGGGTTAAGTGACGAAGATCACGAGTACGTGATCGAGTTTAAGTGGGGGAGAGTTGTAAGACCCAAATATTTATTGTACATAATGTATTTATGGTGTACGATGCGTGTATGAAGTGTACGAGACATGTACGTGTTGCTTGCTCGAACGTCGAAGAAAACTGGACGTTGTTTGGAGTCACAAGGTGTGTACGTATGTAACGACCCGGAAAATTTTGACTAATTTTAAACCAAACTCCCGATACGATAGTGTAATTTCAACACGATAAGCAAAGTTTGTTAGGTTGAGTCTAAAAAAATTTGAACTGTTTCATATATTCAATCGACCTTCGATTGTTCTCGACGATTCACGAACAACTATTTGTAAATAGATACATATATATATATATATATATATATATATATATATATATATATATATATATATATATATATATATATATATATATATATATATATATACATGAATGTTAATTGTAAATATATTTATTTGAAAATATATATATATTTAGTTATATAATAAAACCTGATATTAAAATGTATTTATATATACATATAGTATATGGAAAATAAAGGATTTCGAGCTTGATTAGTAAACGTCAGTAACACTCAGTTGATGTTTCGTTAGTTTTAATATAGATGTAATACATGTTCATGAAAGATTAAAATAAAAGATGGAGTGTAAATTGATCTCGAAGATTTTAGATTTGTTAAAAATATTTTTACATTTTTTTAGTTTAAATGTTAGTACTCCGTACATAATAATTGGAACAGAAAATAAATAATTATAGAACCTTTTTGATCAGGTTTTAAACAATTAATGAGTGAAATAATTAAATATATTTAATCTAAAAATTTGAGATTTTTAAAGAACATTTTTATACGTTAACTGTTTAGCAATGGACACAATATATTCATCCCGTAAAAACTGTCGGCAGATTTTTTTCTTTCAATTCTAAATAGTACTCCACGTTTAGGATTCATGAATATTAATATTGATTACTTTATTATTATTATTCTTTAATTATTACTATCAATTACTGTGTTTGGATTAATGTTTATGTATCGAATATATCTATCTCAATCTGTCTATAAATATATATGTACATGCATAGACACAACCTTCCACCCATAACCAGTAACCATATTCATTTATATTTTTTTTTCTTTTCATTTCTTGTTTCTTTTCCTAATCGAACAAGCACACAACCATCACCTTGCTTCATCTCTTTGTTTGATCGCCACTTCAACCGTAAACAATTGTGAGTCATCATCTAATCACCACCATTTAACCACCACCACTTTGGTTTCTATTTTCAGTTTCGTCTACATCACCGGAGAATTACCACAAACTACCACGACCTCGTTCCTTACTCTTTCTCTCTTTGCAACTGTACGTAGATCATCACTTCAAACCCGTTTATATATTGTCTCTTGATGTTCCAGCTGCTGCCATGAATTACTGTTGAAAACCCGTCATCCTTCCACCATCTCCTCCCATCAAGATCACTATGAGCACCCATACACCATCTCGAGCTCACTGTTTCAGTTCCAACTACCAAAAAGACCACCATCACCTAGAACTAAAACCAACTTCTATTTTTTTGTCAAGAACAAACCCATCACCAAATAATCAC
This sequence comes from Rutidosis leptorrhynchoides, assembly GCF_046630445.1. Lineage (NCBI taxonomy): Eukaryota > Viridiplantae > Streptophyta > Magnoliopsida > Asterales > Asteraceae > Rutidosis > Rutidosis leptorrhynchoides. The sequence goes on from NC_092337.1 coordinate 254,196,650, forward strand.
CTTACGCCACTTTTGGTTGCGGTTACGACTGGAAACAAACAACCATCGAACACCCTTCTATTCCTGATCCTTTGTACACCCACTTGCAACAATCGTGACCTATTTCCAATTTATACCTTCTATCACTGCTAACCTTTATATCTGTTGTCATTCGAACCAACAAACCATCGAGAACGATCACCACAATCACCACATTTATTAGTGTTTTACTGCTACTGCTATATGATTTCTATTTTATGCCATCAAAATCACCCACAACTACCATCATAATCCCAATAATCACCACCATGGTTAACCACTACCGCTACGCTGTTGTTTTCTAGATTTAAACCACAACGGTAAACCACCACAACCGCCACCTGCAACCTTATTACTATTGTAAGAAGTTTAATGGTGACCGAAGGTTGTTTTGATAACAAAGCTCGATGATTCTGATAATCGTTGGTTTTGATTATGACAATACGAAAGGGTAACGATGATAGATAAGATTGATAATAATGATGAAACCATTGAAGTTAAGATGATGATGAAGTAGGTACCTTACTGTTACTTCTCAATGATAACCTCCTTTACACGTATTTAAATCGTTTGCAATACTACAGTTTCCATTATTTTTTTAATCGATACCTTTTACTTGATTGATGCAATTTGGGTCAACTATCCGTTCTTGGATCGGGCTGCTTGTTGGACCTATGTTTCGTTGTTTATTGGGCCGATGAGTTTGTGGCCAGATCATTACAAACCCAATTACAGCAGCAAGGTTTTCTATATTTTTTTTTTTCAAATGAAGGATATACATGGAACCATGATGATGATAATATATGTTACATGATGGACTGTGTATATTAAAAATAATGATGATGATGATGGTTGTTACAATAATGATAACCGACGATGATGTTGTATGATGATTTAAAAAAAAAAAAAGAAGAAGACAGAAGGGTTATAAAAATAAAAAGTAGTATTAAAACAAAAAAAACTATAAGCAGATCAAGGGTTAGGAGTATTTGTGTTAAATGAGGGGTCGCGGGTTCGAGCTTGAGCTGAGTCATTATTTCTTTTAAGGGGCCTATTTTATGAGGTAGTTATTATTATTATCTCTATATTATTATCTCTATTATTATTATTATTATTATTATTATTATTATTATTATTATTATTATTATTATCATTTTTAGTAAGCAGTATTATTATTGAAACTAAATTTATATATAAAAATTATCATATTTATTATTAGAACTATCATCATTATTATTATTATTATTATTATTATTATTATTATTATTATTATTATTATTATCATTATTATTATTATTATTATTATTATTACGATTAGAATTATCATTATTTTTATCATTATTATTCTTATTAACATTTTTATTATTTCAAACACTAATATTATTATTGTTATCATTATTATTATTAGTATTATTAATATATCAAATAAAGATTTTTCTATATAAAAACATATTATTTACATAAAACATAACTATATTAATATGTTTGTAATAAATATTAATTATCCATTTATTGTATATAAAAATAAATATAGTTAATTTAGTTATTAATGAAACGTACAAGTTACTAAAATAACAATTAATAATAATACCTAAATCTGTTCGATTACCAATATATGTGTTAATATACATATAAATGATATAGGTTCGTGAATCTGATGCCAACCCTACACTTGTTCAATGTCGTTATATGTATTTTTACTACAAAATACAGTATGGTGAGTTTCATTTGCTCCCTTTTTAATTGCTTTTGCAATATATATTTTTGGGCTGAGAATACATGCGCTGCTTTTATAAATGTTTACAAAATAGACACAAGTACTTAAAAATATATTCTACGTTGAGTTGTACCACTGGCATATTTCCCTGTAGCTTGGTAACTACTATTTACATGGGTATTGTAAACGCGAATCCTGTTGATAGATCTATCGGGCTTGACAACCCCAACCGGACTGGACGACCAGTATTCAACGGTTGTACAGTACTTCGTTTCGGTGACTACTCTTGGTACAGTGTAGTGAGATTTCATAATAAAGGGAATATGCGACGTTGATTAAATGTTAAGTATGGTTACCAAGTGCTCAACCACTTAGAATATTTTTATTAAAACGTTTGTTATATGAAATCTTGTGGTCTATTAAGATATTGAAATGATTGTTATGATAAACCTATGAACTCACCAACCTTTTGGTTGACACTTTTAAGCATGTTTATTCTCAGGTACGAATTAAGTCTTCCGCTGTGCATTTGCTCATTTTAAGGACATTACTTGGAGTCGATCATCGTAATAGGACCAAATGTTGATGACTTCATCCGGGTGGATAAGGACGGGTCGTCACAGGTGGTATCAGAGCGTTGGTCTTAGCGAACCGGGTCTTGCATTAGTGTGTCTAACTGATAGTTGTTAGGATGCATTAGCGAGTCTGGACTTCGACCTTAGCTGCATATTATAAGTATTGTTTATCATTCCTAGTGGAAACTTACCTGCTTATCATTCCTAAGTCTAGACACGACTTCCTACACTTATTTGATAGATAGTTTATAGATAAATACATATCTTAGCGTATCTGTTACTGTAGACTTTATCTGACACATTTTCTTAATTTCCTCCGTAATCTACGGGATCTCCTGTACTATGTATAGGTATTCTATGTAATTAGAATATCATCCGATATCCGAAAATTATTTCTTATCAAAAAATTCTTTACTCAATCATACGAAATGGAACTCACCAATAGTTCAAGTCCCTCGGATTCCGACAGCTATTCTGATATGGAGTCCCACTCCAGCTCCGAAAGCAGCGTCACCAGAATGAATCAATCAATCAGCCATCCCCAATTTATCTGATGGGTTCGTAGTCGACTTAACCAATGGAGACGAGAAGAAGGCGATCCCTTCCACCAACCGAATTCACCTTTTGGCGAAGAACCTGAATCACTTACCGGCGAACCTGTTCGAAACACCATTTTCACTCTCGTTGCGTGAATATCTCGCCACGATTATATTCTATCCACAATTCTAAACCTTATTCATCCGCTCGTTTCGACCGGCAATCATCCCGGAATAATAGAAGAAGTCAATGAACTTCGCGTTCGAGTCGTGGCATTGGAGAATATGGTGCAAAACTTACCAGCACCAGCAGCATCATCGACACCAACAGCACCACCAACATCGACACCAGTACCACCAACAACCCAAGTTTCAACATCACACGCCTCAACATCTCATTCTGTACCTCGAGCCTAATCATCGTCCTATGTATCGTTCTATCTACTTTATCTTCGTTCTGCATATCGTTCTACATCGATTATCTTCACTCGACATGGCGATTATGTAATTTCTAAAGTTTTAGAGATTATGTAATCTAGTATTAACGGTAAATCAAATGAGGTTAATATGTTATTGACTCATTAAATCCATGATTACATCTGAAGAAAATATATATATATATATATATGTATATTTTCATAAAGATTGTAATTAAAAATTCTTTTGTACAAACTGTTAATGATGAGAATATTTTAACGGGTAGGTAATACCCGAGGAATATTTAGATTTCACATTAATAAGTTACATTGTACATTCTTCGAATTTGATTCAACAAGTCATTTACTATCCTAAATACAACCACCGATATACGTATCCGTTCACCAAAGAATAACTATTTTCATTCAAATTTAATTTCATATTTGGATTTTGACCTATCAGAATTCAACAAGTGGCATAATGAAGAAAACATTGGACAAATAAAATTTGATAGAAACAAACAATTTAACTATGAGAAGAATTCTGTTAAGAATCCACGCTAATTTTTCCTAGCTAAGTGTTCCTAGCTAACTGATTACATTTTATTTATCGCAATCTATCTATCGCAATTTATTTATCGCAATTTATTTATCGCATTTTAATTATCGCAATTTACATTCTCGCAATTTTATTTATCGTCATTTAATTTCTGTTATTTATTTTTACGCACTTTAAATATCGGGACACGTATACAAGGTTTTGACATATCATATCGACGCATCTATATATATTATTTAGAATAACCATAGACACTCTATATGCAGTAATGCGGGAGTTAGCTATACAGGGTTGAGGTTGATTCTACAATAATATATATAGTTTGAGTTGTGATCGAGTCTGAGACGTATACGTGTCACGAAATGTATTAATTAATTCAAATATTATATATTAAACTATATATAAATTATTAGACTGTTAACTGTGGACTATCGACTGTGGACTAATAATATTGGACAATTAAAATTAATTAAAATATTGTTTATAACATATGAAACTAAATAATTCTTCAAGTTTGCCACTTGATTTTCATCTTAAACCTCATTCGTATCTTGACGATTACAATTTGCGTTCAAACCTTTTATGATTCTTGAAAACACCTCAATCGAGAAGATGAACCAACCGCACTTCATTTATGGAAGAAAAGATCTATGCATATAGTTATGCACCTGAAAAACTTTTGGAACCTGAGTAAAGATTTAAAACGTATATGCGCTAGCTCCTTTGGCGATGTTACTACCGAAAATCAATTTGCAATCCCTTTCCAAAGTAGCCAATTTTGTCACAGCTCCAGCAAGTCAACTCCGACTTTTCATCCGAAACAACCTTATTATAACCTTGATATATATGTGTACTCTTTATTGTTACCGGGGAACCTTTTATATTCCACCATATTACCATCAACGTTTAATCATTTAAAAACACAAATCTCCTGAAACCACCTCGGTTTGATAACCGATGACCCAGATCCGTTAATTTTGAAAATGCTGACAAAGCAGCATGTTGTAGATGGTCTTAATGGCCAAAAGTTGATGATAAAGAAGGAAGTGTTAGGAACACTCGATAGAAAATTTGGTACTGCAAATCGGATTGAGCACACCATGAAGGAGCCTGTAGACAAATCACCAGGATTAAACCTGTACTTAACGAATCCAGACGATTCAGTATCTGACGAGATCTCTAGCTCCTTAATTAGTCTAAATCTTTGCGGACGAATTTCTTCATCATCTTCTGATCTTAAATATTTTAAATTTTAAGATATCATCGTATCTTTAGTTATAAATATCTTAGATATTTCTGAAGATACCTTCATAAATATCTTGATTAGAAATTATCTATCTCTTCGTGCTATCCGTGTTAAGTCATAAAGTAAACTATTTTAGTTTCTAAATTTCTTTAAAATTCGAGTTTGAATTATGAATGAATTATGGAGAAGTGTTGGGAACTGATGCATGAGTTAGTATAATATAATGACACTTGGCCAACGTGATTATATTACAGTAAGTCATGCTGAATTTCTAATGGAACGTGATGATGGTTCACAGATCTCACCCTCATTATGTGCCATGTTACATGACTCTTTCATTCTACTTAATCTCTAAGCATATCACGGAATTATTTCCTTGATATTTATGTTCTTCCGTAATTCCGATAGTTTGCTAATAAATCTTGCGATTACATTTTCTTTCTGATTAGAAGATTTCTTTAAATTCCTTGAATTCCGGAATTCAACAGTGACTACGTCAAAAGTTAAAACGAACCTCTATTTACTTCATTTCATTCTTTTGTGATAGCTTCACTCATACGCTTCGAGTAACTCAATTATTTTATCAATATTACTCAATGTTGATAAAACCCTATTTTGTCAACTCTTATTCGTCATGAAAACATTCTTATTGTTAGCCATGACAACCTCGATCAAATTTCGGGGACGAAATTTCTTTAACGGGTAGGTACTGTAACGACCCGGAAAATTTTGACTAATTTTAAACCAAACTCCCGATACGATAGTGTAATTTCAACACGATAAGCAAAGTTTGTTAGGTTGAGTCTAAAAAATTTTGAACTGTTTCATATATTCAATCGACCTTCGATTGTTCTCGACGATTCACGAACAACTATTTGTAAATAGATATATATATATATATATATATATATATATATATATATATACATGAATGTTAATTGTAAATATATTTATTTGAAAATATATATATATTTAGTTATATAATAAAACCTGATATTAAAATGTATTTATATATACATATAGTATATGGAAAATAAAGGATTTCGAGCTTGATTAGTAAACGTCAGTAACACTCAGTTGATGTTTCGTTAGTTTTAATATAGATGTAATACATGTTCATGAAAGATTAAAATAAAAGATGGAGTGTAAATTGATCTCGAAGATTTTAGATTTGTTAAAAATATTTTTACATTTTTTTAGTTTAAATGTTAGTACTCCGTACATAATAATTGGAACAGAAAATAAATAATTATAGAACCTTTTTGATCAGGTTTTAAACAATTAATGAGTGAAATAATTAAATATATTTAATCTAAAAATTTGAGATTTTTAAAGAACATTTTTATACGTTAACTGTTTAGCAATGGACACGATATATTCATCCCGTAAAAACTGTCGGCTGATTTTTTTCTTTCAATTCTAAATAGTACTCCACGTTTAGGATTCATGAATATTAATATTGATTACTTTATTATTATTATTCTTTAATTATTACTATCAATTACTATGTTTGGATTAATGTTTATGTATCGAATATATCTATCTCAATCTGTCTATAAATATATATGTACATGCATAGACACAACCTTCCACCCATAACCAGTAACCATATTCATTTATATTTTTTTTTCTTTTCATTTCTTGTTTCTTTTCCTAATCGAACAAGCACACAACCATCACATTGCTTCATCTCTTTGTTTGATCGCCACTTCAACCGTAAACAATTGTGAGTCATCATCTAATCACCACCATTTAACCACCACCACTTTGGTTTCTATTTTCGGTTTCGTCTACATCACCGGAGAATTACCACAAACTACCACGACCTCGTTCCTTACTCTTTCTCTCTTTGCAACCGTACGTAGATCATCACTTCAAACCCGTTTATATATTGTCTCTTGATGTTCCAGCTGCTGCCATGAATTACTGTTGAAAACCCGTCATCCTTCCACCATCTCCTCCCATCAAGATCACTATGAGCACCCATACACCATCTCGAGCTCACTGTTTCAGTTCCAACTACCAAAAAGACCACCATCACCAAGAACTAAAACCAACTTCTATTTTTTTGTCAAGAACAAACCCATCACCAAATAATCACCTTACGCCACTTTTGGTTGCGGTTACGACTGGAAACAAACAACCATCGAACACCCTTCTATTCCTGATCCTTTGTACACCCACTTGCAACAATCGTGACCTATTTCCAATTTATACCTTCTATCACTGCTAACCTTTATTTCTGTTGTCATTCGAACCAACAAACCATCGAGAACGATCACCACAATCACCACATTTATTAGTGTTTTACTGCTACTGCTATATGATTTCTATTTTATGCCATCAAAATCACCCACAACTACCATCATAATCCCAATAATCACCACCATGGTTAACCACTACCGCTACGCTGTTGTTTTCTAGATTTAAACCACAACGGTAAACCACCACAACCGCCACCTGCAACCTTATTACTATTGTAAGAAGTTTAATGGTGACCGAAGGTTGTTTTGATAACAAAGCTCGATGATTCTGATAATCGTTGGTTTTGATTATGACAATACGAAAGGGTAACGATGATAGATAAGATTGATAATAATGATGAAACCATTGAAGTTAAGATGATGATGAAGTAGGTACCTTACTGTTACTTCTCAATGATAACCTCCTTTACACGTATTTAAATCGTTTGCAATACTACAGTTTCCATTATTTTTTTAATCGATACCTTTTACTTGATTGATGCAATTTGGGTCAACTATCCGTTCTTGGATCGGGCTGCTTGTTGGACCTATGTTTCGTTGTTTATTGGGCCGATGAGTTTGTGGCCAGATCATTACAAACCCAATTACAGCAGCAAGGTTTTCTATATTTTTTTTTTCAAATGAAGGATATACATGGAACCATGATGATGATAATATATGTTACATGATGGACTGTGTATATTAAAAATAATGATGATGATGATGGTTGTTACAATAATGATAACCGACGATGATGTTGTATGATGATTTAAAAAAAAAAGAAGAAGAAGACAGAAGGGTTATAAAAATAAAAAGTAGTATTAAAACAAAAAAAAACTATAAGCAGATCAAGGGTTAGGAGTATTTGTGTTAAATGAGGGGTCGCGGGTTCGAGCTTGAGCTGAGTCATTATTTCTTTTAAGGGGCCTATTTTATGAGGTAGTTATTATTATTATCTCTATATTATTATCTCTATTATTATTATTATTATTATTATTATTATTATTATTATTATTATTATTATTATTATTATTATTATTATTATTATTATTATTATTATTATTATCATTTTTAGTAAGCAGTATTATTATTGAAACTAAATTTATATATAAAAATTATCATTTTTATTATTAGAACTATCATCATTATTATTATTATTATTATTATTATTATTATTATTATTATCATTATTATTATTATTATTATTATTATTACTATTAGAATTATCATTATTTTTATCATTATTATTCTTATTCACATTTTTATTATTTCAAACACTAATATTATTATTGTTATCATTATTATTATTAGTATTATTAATATATCAAATAAAGATTTTTCTATATAAAAACATATTATTTACATAAAACATAACTATATTAATATGTTTGTAATAAATATTAATTATCCATTTATTGTATATAAAAATAAATATAGTTAATTTAGTTATTAATGAAACGTACAAGTTACTAAAATAACAATTAATAATAATACCTAAATCTGTTCGATTACCAATATATGTGTTAATATACATATAAATGATATAGGTTCGTGAATCTGATGCCAACCCTACACTTGTTCAATGTCGTTATATGTATTTTTACTACAAAATACAGTATGGTGAGTTTCATTTGCTCCCTTTTTAATTGCTTTTGCAATATATATTTTTGGGCTGAGAATACATGCGCTGCTTTTATAAATGTTTACAAAATAGACACAAGTACTTAAAAATATATTCTACGTTGAGTTGTACCACTGGCATATTTCCCTGTAACTTGGTAACTACTATTTACATGGGTATTGTAAACGCGAATCCTGTTGATAGATCTATCGGGCCTGACAACCCCAACCGGACTGGACGACCAGTATTCAACGGTTGTACAGTACTTCGTTTCGGTGACTACTCTTGGTACAGTGTAGTGAGATTTCATAATAAAGGGAATATGCGACGTTGATTAAATGTTAAGTATGGTTACCAAGTGCTCAACCACTTAGAATATTTTTATTAAAACGTTTGTTATATGAAATCTTGTGGTCTATTAAGATATTGAAATGATTGTTATGATAAACCTATGAACTCACCAACCTTTTGGTTGACACTTTTAAGCATGTTTATTCTCAGGTACGAATTAAGTCTTCCGCTGTGCATTTGCTCATTTTAAGGACATTACTTGGAGTCGATCATCGTAATGGGACCAAATGTTGATGACTTCATCCGGGTGGATAAGGACGGGTCGTCACAACGTACCTTTTTGACCCCAAATAAAGTTTGTGTTGATGTTTCAAAGCCTTACCATTGGAAAGAAAATCTTATTACGTTTCCAACGATATTTGATTCATCGAAAACGGAGTTACGGTCAAAAAGTTATGGCCAAAACAAGTTTGCTGAAGTTCAGATGAAATAGGCAAATGCCGCGGCGCGAGCAGAATGGCCACGGCGCGACAAATGCCTATTTTGAGGGTCAGAAAGCTTAAAAAAGTGATCTAAAACCACCCTTTGGGCCACGGCGCGACAAACCTGCTCCGCGGCGCGACAATAGGCACGTTCTGGTACTTTTCAGCCTTTTAATGAGTTAAATGAGGGGCAAAGTTGGTATTTCACATATGGACGGGTCTTTGGCCATAAAACTAATCCTAATCTTATCTAAACCTCATTTCCTTCTCATTTCTTCCCTCCCACTCACACCCCAAACCCTAGAGAGAGAGTAAAGGGTTTAGAGAGAGAAAGCTCGAATCGGGGATGAAGAAGAGTGATTCGGGTCGGGTCTCAAGAGTTAAAGTTGTTCTCCTCTTTCACGGCTACGTTGTGATAGTGATGGTAAGTTCTAACTCCGAAATTCATCTTTATGATTTGGTATTCAAGTTAGGGTTTTTAGCTTTTTAGTTGTAAAACCCATTTAGATGATGAAGTGGGTTTATGGAAACTAGTTATTTTTGATACATGGCGGGTTTTGGGTTGATTGACGTTTTGACCATGATTAGGCTTTGGTTTTGGGTGTAATCACTTAGTTTAGTGATTTTGGAAGCGTTGGAACCCTTTTGGGTGTATTTGAATTGACTAATTTTGAAATGGGTCAAGATTAGGGTTTATGTGTCAAAATGGGTTTCGAGTGATGAAATTATGAGTTTGGGTCTTGCGTGTGTTGGTTAAACGTTAGAACATTTGTGTTGACTTGGTTTTTGGGTATAAACCCTAATTTAGGTCAAAACGGGTCAAATGGGTATTTCGGGACAAGTAAGCTCGATTCGTTGTCAAATTAAGTTTTAAATCAAGTTTTGGTAAATCAAGTAGGTAAATACTTGATTTAAGTGTTAGTGGTTGTCTTGGAAATATAATCACTAGTCGTTAATGATTTTGGGGCGTTTTATGACTTTGGTCAAAATGAGCAATTTGAATTGGGTCAAAATTGAGGATGACACTAATTTGGATTAATTGGATGTTAAACGCATGTGTTAAGTGTTAAATGATGCTTTTGATGTAATTACTCGCGAGAAGTGATTTTAGGTTAAAATTTGGTGTTTTAGCAATAAAGTCAAACTTGGTCAACCATGGAATGGGTTTTGTTTAAAATACGAGCTAGTATGCGTTTAGAGGTTAAAGTTGACATATTTGGGTATTTCGAGAACGCGAGAACTAGTCTCGTTAGTTTTGGACCTTTGGGTAGCGTTAAAAGTGCAAAAGGGTATATTTTGCACTTGTTGTTCATTCGGGTGGGTCAAGAGTCCAAATGAGATTATATGTTGATTATGTGTATACCTATATGCGTATTATAGGTAAAATCTTGCTCGGTTGTGTGTGGTGGAGATTTCGCTCATGGTTTGTAATGCTAGAGTTCACAAGGTGAGTGGAATAATTATATATGTATATATATGATTTATTTACTTGTGGGGTATGGGTTTAAAGTTCGATGTTGACGATACCATATCCTCGTGCGAGTTGCTATTTAATGTATGGAGTTAAAGTTCGATGTTGACGATGCCATACCACTATTGTAGTGATTTTGATGAGGGGTTAAAGTTCGATGTTGACGATACCTCATATGTGGGTTTTAAGTTCGATGTTGACGATACCACAATAAATAGGGCGAATGGGGTTTAAGTTCGATGTTGACGATACCATTCGCGGGGCTAGTCTTGAATACTAATGGATGTTGTGAATATCAATGTTATTTGTGTCGTAATGTAGCATATTATATTGTTCAAGTTATATGCTATTGTTTGTGCTAGCTTGCGTATTGGAGATTTAGCGTTATACTTTACGATGGTATGCTAATTATATTGCTAGCGTGTATGCGGTAATTGTGTAAGTGATTGCAAGTAAGTAGGTTATATATGTATATGTATAATTATTGCATTCACTAAGCTTCAAGCTTACCCCTCTCGTTGTTTACCTTTTTCAGGTATTGTGTATGTGAAGTTAGCTAGTCGTTAGACTAGATGTGTAGGAGCGCTTGGGCTCGATGGGGTAGCTTTTGGAATTTTGGACGCTGATTTGGGGATTTGGGGATTTGGTAGTCCCCGGAATTATGCTCTTGGTATCGGGTTGGGTTATTGTGTATTAACCCGTATTTCTTGTGATCGGGTCATTATTACAAATGATTTTGTAAAGTGTAATTTGTGTACCAAGGGTCATGATAGGTTGTTAAACGTATCATTACGATGTTATGTTTTGATTAAAACAGAGTTGAAAATGTATTGTATTAATGGGACCTAACTAATAAAAAAAAAATGTACTCTGTTTTTGGTTAAACGGATCGGGGTTGTTACAAGAGATTTTCGACCAAAGTTTTCGAGCAAGTTTCAAACAAGTTTTCGAGCAGGGATTTTCGAGCAGGTTTTTAGAGCACCAGGTTTTCGAGCAAGGTTTTTGGTCAGGTTTTCGAGCAAGGTTTTTGGTCAGGTTTTCGAGCACTATTTAACTAAGTTTTCGAGCACAGAGTTTTTCAAGAACTAAGATTTCGAGCACTATGTTTTCGAGCAGTTAAATTTTTGAGCATTAGCTGTCAATTTTCTGTCCTTTTTGTCCTTTGTGCTAGTATGACACACAAGGTCAAAGATGCTTTTTCGGTGGGTAATATCCACAAAATAAATTATTTTCGGTGGGTATTAACCAAGGGACAAAACTTTGGAGCCACAACTAACTCAAACTTAGAGCCAAAATTACAAGGTTTTTGGACAAAAATGTGCACAATCAGAGGTTTTCGAGCACGAATTTTGCACAGATTGATGTTTTCGAGCACAAATATCTGATCAGTTTCAAATGTTTGAGCAAGAGAAATCGGGTTTTTAGGCACTAAATTCACGTTTTAGAGCACAAATTTCAGGTTTTCGAGCATGCAATGTAGTGACCCGAACTTTTCCATGTTTATATATGTAGTGACCCGAACTTTTCCATGTTTTTATATATTAAATCAAATTGATATTTACATGATTAAATGTTTCCAACATGTTAAGCAATAAAACTTGTTAAGACTTGATTAATTGAAATAGGTTTCATATAGACATTTGACCACCCAGGTTGACCGGTGATTCACGAACGTTAAAACTTGTAAAAACTATATGATGACATATATATGGTTATATATATAGTTAACATGATTTTATGATAAGTATCACATTAGGTATTTTAACTATGAGTTATATACATAAAAATGAGACTATTAAATTAAGAAACTCGAAAACGATATATATAACGATTATCGTTGTAACAACGTCTTACTAAGTACGTATGCATCATATTAAGATATTGATACACTTGGTTAATTATGTTAAATGATAAGTAAATATATCATTAAGTGTATTAACAATGAACTACATATGTAAAAATAAGACTACTAACTTAATGATTTCGAAACGAGACATATATGTAACGATTATCGTTGTAACGATATTTAACTGTATATATATCATACTAAGATATATTATATATCATAATATCATGATAATGTAAAAATTTAACATCTCTTTAGATATAATAAACAATGGGTTAATAATAACATTTAACAAGACCGTTAACCTAAAGGTTTCAAAACAACATATACATGTAACGACTAACGATGACTTAACGACTCAGTTAAAATGTATTTACATGTAGTGTTTTAATATGTATTCATACACTTTTGAAAGACTTCAAGACACTTATCAAAATACTTCTACTTAACAAAAATGCTTACAATTACATCCTCGTTCAGTTTTATGCACCCGTATTCGTACTCGTACAATACACAGCTTTTAGATGTATGTACTATTGGTATATACACTCTAATGATCAGCTCTTAGCAGCCCATGTGAGTCACCTAACACATGTGGGAACCATCATTTGGCAACTAGCATGAAATATCTCATAAAATTACAAAAATATGAGTAATCATTCATGACTTATTTACATGAAAACAAAATTACACATCCTTTATATCTAATCCATATACCAATGACCAAAAACACCTACAAACACTTTCATTCTTCAATTTTATTCATCTAAGTGATCTCTCTCAAGTTCTATCTTCAAGTTCTAAGTGTTCTTCATAAATTCTATAAGTTATAGTTTTATAAAATCAAGAACGCTTCCAAGTTTGCAAGTCTACTTCCAAGCTTTCTAATCCATTCCAAGTAATCATCTAAGATCAAGGAACCTTTGTTATTTACAGTAGGTTATCTTTCTAATTCAAGGTAATATTCATATTCAAACTTTGATTCAATTTATATAACTATAACAATCTTATTTCGAGTGGAAATCTTACTTGAACTTGTTTTCGTATCATGATTCTGCTTCAAGAACTTTCAAGCCATCTAAGGATCCTTTGAAGCTAGATCCATTTTTCCCATTTCCAGTAGCTTTATCCAGAAAACTTGAGGTAGTAATGATGTTCATAACATCATTCGATTCATACATATAAAGCTATCTTATTCGAAGGTTTAAACTTGTAATCACTAGAACATAGTTTAGTTAATTCTAAACTTGTTCGCAAACAAAAGTTAATCCTTCTAACTTGACTTTTAAAATCAACTAAACACATGTTCTATATCTATATGATATGCTAACTTAATGATTTAAAACCGGAAAACACGAAAAACACCGTAAAATCGGATATACGCCGTTGTAGTAACACCGCGGGCTGTTTTGGGTTAGTTAATTAAAAACTATGATAAACTTTGATTTAATAGTTATTCTTCTGGGAAAAAGATTTTTCTTATGAACATGAAACTATATCCAAAAATCATGGTTAAACTCAAAGTGGAAGTATGTTTTCTAAAATGGTCATCTAGACGTCGTTATTTCGACTGAAATGACTACCTTTAAAAAACGACTTGTAACCTGTAATTCCGAATATAAACTTATAATTTTTCTGTATAGATTCATAAACTTAAGTTCAATATGAAACCATAGCAATTGGATTCACTCAAAACGGATTTAAAATGAAGAAGTTATGGGTAAAACAAGATTGAATATTTTTTGATTATTTTAGCTACGGGAAATGTTTAACAAATCTATACAAATCATATCCTAGCTAACTTATATTGTATTATACATGTATTCTAATATATTATGTAATCTTGGGATACCATAGACACGTATGCAAATGTTTTGACATATCATATCGACCCATGTGTATATATTATTTGGAACAACCATAGACACTCTATATGCAGTAATGTAGGAGTTACTATACAGAGTTGAGGTTGATTCCCAAAATATATATACTTTGAGTTGTGATCTAGTCTGAGACGTGTATACACTGGGTCGTGGATTGATTCAAGATAATATATATCAATTAATTTTTTTTACATCTAACGTTGGACAACTAGTTGTAGGTTACTAACGAGGACAGCTGACTTAATAAACTTAAAACATCAAAATGTATTAAAAGTGTTGTAAATATATTTTGAATATACTTTGATATATATGTACATATTTGTTATAGGTTCGTGAATCGACCAGTGGCCAAGTCTTACTTCCCGACGAAGTAAAAATCTGTGAAAGTGAGTTATAGTCCCACTTTTAAAATCTAATATTTTTGGGATGAGAATACATGCAGGTTTTATAAATGATTTACAAAATAGACACAAGTACGTGAAACTACATTCTATGGTTGAATTATCGAAATCGAATATGCCCTTTATTATTAAGTCTGATAATCTAAGAATTAGGGAACAGACACCCTAATTGACGCGAATCCTAAAGATAGATCTATTGGGCCAAACAAACCCCATCCAAAGTACCGGATGCTTTAGTACTTCGAAATTTATATCATATCCGAAGGGTGTCCTGGAATGATGGGGATCTTCTTATATATGCATCTTGTAATGTCGGTTACTAGGTGTTCACCATATGAATGATTTTTATCTCTATGTATGGGATGTGTATTGAAATATGAAATCTTGTGGTCTGTTGTTACGATTTGATATATATATATATATATAGGTTAAACCTATAACTCACCAACATTTTTGTTTACATTTAAAGCATGTTTATTCTCAGGTGAATACTAAGAGCTTCCGCTGTTGCATACTAAAATAAGGACAAGATTTGGAGTCCATGTTTGTATGATATTGTGTAAAAAATGCATTTAAGAAACATATGTCAATGTAATATATTTCTATTGTAAACCATTATGTAATGGTCGTGTGTAAATAGTATATTTTAGATTATCATTATTTGATAATCTACGTAATGCTTTTGAAACCTTTATTGATAAAATAAAGGTTATGGTTGTTTTAAAAATGAATGCAGTCTTTGAAAAACGTCTCATATAGAGGTCAAAACCTCGCAACGAAATCAATTAATATGGAACGTTTATAATCAATATGAACGGGGCATTTCAATATATATTAAATGAAATTGATATTTACATGATTAAGTGTTTCCAACATGTTAAACAATCAAACTTGTTAAGACTTGATTAATTGAAATAGGTTTCATATAGACAATTGACCACCCAAGTTGACCGGTGATTCACGAACGTTAAAACTTGTAAAAACTATATGATGACATATATATGATTATATATATAGTTAACATGATATTATGATAAGTAAGTATCTCATTAGGTATTTTAACAATGAGTTATATACATAAAATTGTGTTTATTGAATTAAGAAACTCGAAACGATATATATAACGATTATCGTTATAACAACGTCTTACTAATTACATATGAATCATATTAAGATATTGTTACACTATATTTAATCATGATAAATGATAAGTAAACATGTCATTATGATTATCTTGTAAAGACATTTAAATGTATATATATCATATTAAGATATATTAATATATCATAATATCATGATAATATAATAATTTAACATCTCATTAGATATATAATAAACATTGGGTTAACAACATTTAACAAGATCGTTAACTTAAAGGTTTCAAATCAACATTTACATGTAACGACTAACGATGACTTAACGACTCAGTTAAAATGTATATACATGTAGTGTTTTAATATGGATTCATACACTTTTTAAATACTTCAAGACACTTATCAAAATACTTCTACTTAACAAAAATGCTTACAATTACATCCTTGTTCAGTTTCATCAACAATTCTACTCGTATGCACCCGTATTCGTACTCGTACAATACACAGCTTTTAGATGTATGTACTATTGGTATATTCACTCCAATGATCAGCTCTTAACAGCCTATGTGAGTCACCTAACACATGTGGGAACCATCATTTGGCAACTAGCATGAAATATCTCATAAAATTACAAGAATATTAATAATCATTCATGACTTATTTACATGTAAACAAAATTACACATCCTTTATATCTAATCCATATACCAACGACTAAAAACACCTACAAATACTTTCATTCTTCAATTTTCTTCATCTAATTGATCTCTCTCAAGTTCTATCTTCAAGTTCTAAGTGTTCTTCATAAATTCTATAAGTTCTAGTTTCATAAAATCAAGAATACTTCCAAGTTTGCTAGCTGACTTCCAATCTTGTAAAGTGATCATCCAACCTCAAGAAATCTTTTTTATTTACAGTAAGATATCTTTCTAATACAATGTAATACTCATATTCAAACTTTGATTCAATTTATATAACTATAACAATATTATTTCGAGTGGAAATCTTACTTGAACTTGTTTTCGTGTCATGATTCTGCTTCAAGAACTTTCAAGCCATCCAAGGATCCTTTGAAGTTAGATCTACTTTTATCATTTCCATTAGGTTTATTCACAAAACCTGAGGTAGTAATGATATTCATAACATCATTCGATTCATATATATAAAACTACCTTATTCGAAGGTTTAAACTTGAAATCACTAGAACATAGTTTAGTTAATTCTAAACTTGTTCGCAAACAAAAGTTAATCCTTCTAACTTGACTTTTAAAATCAACTAAACACATGTTCTATATCTATATGATATGCTAACTTAATGATTTAAAATCGGAAAACACGAAAAACACCGTAAAACTGGATATACGCCGTCGTAGTAACACCGCGGGCTGTTTTGGGTTAGTTAATTAAAAACTATGATAAACTTTGATTTAAAAGTTGTTCTTATGGGAAAATGATTTTTCTTATGAACATGAAACTATATCCAAAAATCATGGTTAAACTCAAAGTGGAAGTATGTTTTCCAAAATGGTCATCTAGACGTCGTTCTTTCGACTGAAATGACTACCTTTACAAAAACGACTTATAACCTGTATTTCCTACTATAAACTTATACTTTTTCTGTTTGGTTCATAAACTTAAGTTCAATATGAAACCATAGCAACTTGAAACACTCAAAACGGATTTAAAATGAAGAAGTTATGGGTAAAACAAGATTGAATATTTTTGCTTGTTGTAGCTACGTGAAAATTGGTAACAAATTTATATTAATCATATCCTAGCTAACTTATATTGTATTATACATGTATTCTAATATATTATGTAATCTTGGGATACCATAGACACGTATGCAAATGTTTTAACATATCATATCGACCCATCTATATATATTATTTGGAACAACCATAGACACTCTATATGCAGTAATGTTGGAGTTAGCTATACAGAGTTGAGGTTGATTCCAAAAATATATATACTTTGAGTTGTGATCTAGCCTAATACGTGTATACACTGGGTCGTGGATTGATTCAAGATAATATATATCAATTTATTTATGTACATTTAACTATGGACAACTAGTTGTAGGTTACTAACGAGAACAGCTGACTTAATAAACTTAAAACATCAAAATGTATTAAAAGTGTTGTAAATATATTTTGAACATACTTTGATATATATGTACATATTTGTTATAGGTTCGTGAATAGACCAGTGGCCAAGTCTTACTTCCCGACGAAGTAAAAATATGTGAAAGTGAGTTATAGTCCCACTTTTAAAATCTAATATTTTAGGATGAGAATACATGCAGTTTTATAAATGTTTTACGAAATAGACACAAGTAATTGAAACTACATTATATGGGTGAATGATCGAAGCCGAATATGCCCCTTTTGCTTGGTAACCTAAGAATTAGTAAACCGATCTACTAATTGACGCGAATCCTAAAGATAGATCTATTAGGCCTAACGAACCCTATCCAAAGTACCGGATTCTTTAGTACTTCGAATTCGTTTTTATCATGTCTGAAGGATTTCCCGGAATGATAGGGGATATTCTTATATGCATCTTGTTAATGTCGGTTACCAGGTGTTCACCATATGAATGAATTTTATCTCTATGTATGGGATGTATATTGAAATATGAAATCTTGTGGTCTATTATTATGATTTGATAATATATAGGTTAAACCTATAACTCACCAACATTTTTGTTGACGTTTTAAGCATGTTTATTCTCAGGTGATTATTAAGAGCTTCCGCTGTTGCATACTAAAATAAGGACAAGATTTAGAGTCCATGCTTGTATGATATTATGTAAAAACTGCATTCAAGAAACTTATTTTTGATGTAATATATTCTTATTGTAAACCATTATGTAATGGTCGTGTGTAAATGGTATATTTTAGATTATCATTATTTGATAATCTACGTAATGCTTTTTAAACCTTTATCAATAAAATAAAGGTTATGGTTGTTTTAAAAATGAATGCAGTCTTTGAAAAACGTCTCATATAGAGGTCAAACCTCGCGACGGAATCAATTAATATGGAATGTTTATAATCTATATGAATGGGACATTTCAGTTGGTATCAGAGCTGGTATAACGCCGTCCATGTGTGGTGGGTTAGTCGTAAAGGAGGTTCTCACAATGTTACCTGTGACGAAGCATTGGCTATTACTCCTTGCGATCCCTTACGAGGGTTGGTAGTAGCCAAGAGGCAGACCCTAAAATCAGTATCTGAGGTACACTCAGTGGTCACCAGGCGGTTAGATGGGAAGGCACTGGATGGGACGGTGGTTGTCCCCACTGTATTTCAGTTAGTATCCGAGCGTTGGTCTTAGAGAACCAGAAAATTGCATTAGTGTGTCTTACCGAGTTTGTTAGGATGCATTAGTGAGTCTGGACTTTGACCGTGTTTTTCTTCAAAAACGATTGCTTAACATTTTTTTGTTGGAAACTATATATTATTAACGTGTAAATATTATGTGATATATTAATCTCTTAACGTGTTTGATATTGTGTGATAGATGTCTACCACTAGTACAAATCTCATCGATTCACCTAATAATAATGAAGAGTCGAATATATTTTGGGAAGATTCACAAATTCCAGAAGAGGAACCGGAAGAAGAGGAACCAGAAGAGGAGGAACCGGAAGAGGAGGAACCGGAAGAGGAGGAACCAGAAGAGGAGGAACCGGAAGAAGAAGAGGTTCCGGAGGAAGAAATATTGATACCTATAGTAAATCGATTAAATAAAAGAAAATCCTCAACCAACGGACCAAAGTTAATAATGGTCAATGGTGTTTCAGCCGAGGAAGCAAAATATTGGGAAGATTACCAATTTTCCGATGAATCGGATCCCGATGAGGATTCCGATGATGTTATAGAAATTACCTCGACCCAATTTAATGAAGCGAAAGAAAATAATAAGGGAAAATGTATAAAAATAGAGAAACCCGATTCCAACCCCGATGAACTTTATATGTATCGACAACATCCGTATTTCCTAAAATGTAACAATGACCGGGAACCTCTAAACCACCAGGTTTTTCTAAACCATTATGGAAAACGACGGCTCGTATTAGAGGAACAACATATATTCCTAGAAAATTAGGAAAACGAACCAAGTCCGAAGAAGAAGAAACCAGTGATTCAGATTAGAGGGTTGTAATCATGTTGTGTAGTGTGCTTATACTTTGATGTTCTATGTAAAAATTGCTTGTATTGTTTGTTAATTATCTTTTACGAATCTAATCCTTGTCTATTTTACAGTATAAAATAAAATGGACATTAAGGGTAGACAACCGAATATTTTAGAAGACCTACCAGAGGATATGATTGAGGAAATCTTGTCTAGAGTCGGTCAGAATTCATCAGCACATTTAGTTATGGCGAAATTAACTTGTCAAACATTTGAATGACTTTTCAGAAATGCCTTAGTTTATAAAAGGCTTTCATTTGATAGGTGGGGTATATCACATTGGGGAGACCGTAAGTTAAGCCGTGTTTTCATTAAAGCATTAAATGCGGGGAACCCAAATGCAATTTTACGCTACGGGTTAAGAACCTATTTTGACTCAACATATCCCAACATAGGATTTCGTGAATTAGAAAGAGCTTCTAACATGCAACATAAAAAAGCATGTTATGCTTACGGGTTAGTGATGTTCGCTTCTTACCAAAGTGAGAAAAAGAACATCGGATTGCAACTTTTAAATAAAACCTTCCCACAAGTGACGGATTCAGTAGTTGGGGTGAGAAACAAGATTTTTAGATTATTACGGGGCTGTTGGACATTACGAAACCCTCGTCCTTTTGATGACATTAAAACATGCTGCCTAGCCAATGGTCATAACGGTTATTTTCCACAAGACCAAGGATGGGAAGTCGTCTTAGTAAAACCAGAATGCATAACTTGTTTCTGGACTTATGAATTACGTGTCTTTATTTCCTTTGCTGAACAACTTGCGTATTAACTAGATTTATCTTCAAAACTGTCCTGTATCATAGTGTACTATATTTCATGTTATATGTAATATAGCGAAGTTGTAAGTTTGAAGAATATTTGTATGTGATATATTATTATAATCAGTTTTTCATATGGAATTATAGTAGTTGAATTGTATATTAGCTACTAAGTATGAACTTAACGGGTAGGTAGTACCCGAATTTAAACTTATAAAACGCTAATATGAAGAAAAAGCTTTTATAAATGAGTTCATATTATGCTACGAAATACTAGTGACTACTCTTAATATTCTGTATGATTAACTCGATTCAGTTGGCTATTTTGAAGGAAATGGCACCGACTACTCGACACACCATGAATATGAGCGAAGAGGAATTTCGTACCTTTCTTGCTGCAAACATAGCCGCAGTGCAGGCTGCGCTACATACCAACAATAACTCTGAATCTAGCAATGCAGCTAACGGTGCAAGAAATCGTGTAGGATGCTCCAACAAAGAATTCACTCCCTACAAACCTTTGGAATTTGAGGGAACCGAAGGACCAATTGGATTGAAACGGTGGAGCGAGAAAGTCGAATCGGTGTTTGCTATAAGTAAGTGTACTGAAGAGGACAAAGTTAAGTACGCCACGCATACCTTCACAGGTACTGCGTTAACGTAGTGGAACACCTATCTTGAACAGGTAGGACAAAATGTTGCTTACGCACTACCGTGGTTGGCATTCAAGCAATTGATGAACGAGCAGTACCGTCCTAGAAACGAAGTCAATAAACTCAAGGCAGAACTTAGAGAGTTACGAACACAAGGGTTCAACGTTACCACATATGAACGACGATTCACAGAGTTGTGCCTATTGTGTCCGGGAGCATTCGAAGATGAAGAAGAGAAGATCGACGTGTTTGTAAAAGGGTTACCAGTAAGGATTCAAGAATATGTGAGTTCACACGAGCCCGCTTCTATACAGAAGGCAAGTCGAATGGCTCATAAACTCATAAATCAGATTGAGGGGAGAATTAAAGAGCAGGTGGCCAAAGAAGCCAACACGAAACAACTCAAGAGGAAGTAGGAGGAAAACGGTGACAAGAGTCACCAGTACAACAACAACAACAATTACAACCACAATCGCAACAACTATCCCAACAACCGCAACAACAATCGCAACAATAACCGCAATCCTATCAATAACTACAACAAACATCCCAACAACAACTACAACAACCGTTTCAACAACAATAACAATTCCAACAACAAACTCAATAACAACAACGGCAACGACAACAAAAACCAAAAACAGCCATGTCATAAGTGTGAAGAAAATCATCAGGGGTTTTGCACGATATTTTGCAACAGGTGTAAAAGAAATGGTCATAGCGCGACAAAGTGTGAGGTCTACGGACCAAAGATTAACAGAACTAAAGGAACAAATAATGTCGGAACAAGTAATGCCAACACTGTTTGTTATAAATGTGGAAAACCGGACCACATTATTAGAAATTGCCCGAATCAGGGGAATACTAATGGGTAGGGCCGTGGAAGAGTTTTCAATATTAATGCGGCAGAAGCACAGGAAGACCCGGAGCTTGTTACGGGTACGTTTCTTATTGACGATAAATCTGCTTATGTTTTATTTGATTCGGGTGCGGATAGAAGCTATATGAGTAGAAAATTTTGTGCTAAATTAAGTTGCCCATTGACGCCTTTGGATAGTATATTTTTACTCGAATTAGCAAACGGTAAATTAATTTCAGCAGATAATATATGTCGGGAGAGAGAAATTAAACTGGGGGATGAAACGTTTAAAATTGATTTAATACTAGTCGAGTTAGGGAGTTTTGATATAATAATTGGCATGGACTGGTTGAAAAAGGTGAGAGCAGAGGTCGTTTGTTACAAAAATGCGATTCGCATTATGCGTGAAAATGGAAAACCTTTAATGGTGTACGGAGAAAAGAACAATGCGAAGTTAAATCTTATTAGTAGTTTGAAGGCGCAAAAACTAATAAGAAAAGGTTGTTATGTCATTCTAGCACACATCGAGGAAGTTAAACCTGAAAAAAAGAACATCAGTGATGTTCCCGTCGCAAAAGAATTTCTCGATGTATTTCCGAAAGAATTACCGGGATTACCCCCACATCGATCCATTGAATTTCAAATAGACCTTGTACCAGGAGCTGCACCAATAGATCGTGCTCCATACAGACTCACACCTAGCGAATTGAAAGAATTACAAAGTCAGTTACAGGAACTTTTAGAGCGTGGTTTCATTCGACCAAGCACATCACCATGGGGAGCTCCTGTTTTGTTTGTCAAGAAGAAAGATGGTACATTCAGGTTGTGTATCGACTACCGAGAGTTGAACAAATTTACCATCAAGAACCGTTACCCACTACTGAGAATCGATGACTTATTTGATCAACTACAAGGCTCGTCTGTTTATTCGAAGATCGATTTACATTCTGGATATCATCAAATGCGGGTGAAGGAGGATGATATTCCAAAGACTGCTTTTAGGACGCATTACGGTCATTACGAGTTTATGGTTATGCCGTTTGGATTGAATAAAGCTCCAGTTGTGTTCATGGACCTCATGACCCGAGTGTGTGGGCCATATCTTGACAAGTTTTTCATTGTTTTCATCGATGACATACTTATTTACTCGAAGAATGATCAAGAGCACGAAGAACATTTGAGAAAAGTGCTGGAGTTGCTGAGAAAAGAAAAACTGTACGCTAAGTTTTCAAAGTGTGCATTTTGGTTGGAAGAAGTTCAATTCCTCGGTCATATAGTGAACAAAGAAGGTATTCAGGTGAATCCAGCAAAGATTGAAACGGTTGAAAAGTGGGAAACCCCAAAAACTCCAAAACACATACGCCAATTTTTAGGGCTAGCTGGTTATTACAGGAGATTCATCCAAGATTTTTCTAAAATAGCAAAACCCTTGACTGCATTAACGCATAAAGGGAGGAAATTTGAATGGAAGGATGAACAAGAAAAAGCATTTCAATTGTTGAAGAAAAAGTTAACTACGGCACCTATATTGTCATTACCTGGAGGGAATGATGATTTTGTGATATATTGTGACGCCTCAAAGCAAGGTCTCGGTTGTGTATTAATGCAACGAACGAAAGTAATTGCTTATGCGTTGATGTTAAAGCAGAGGGGTACGAAATAGTTATATTTTTACTACGAAATACTATTAAATACGATACAATTTTACACAAGTTATTTATTTATTTATAGAATGGATATACCTAAACCTTGCTACAACACTATAGGCAGTGTTCCTAATCGTAAAGTAGTGTAGTTTTTAGTAAGTCCGGTTCGTTCCACAGGGAGACGGTTAAGTTTAACGCTATATTTTTAACAACTATATTTATATAAAATATATATAATTATATATAGTAATATTATTATAAAAGGGGGTTTTTACCGTTTAATGACCGGTTTGTCGATTTTATATTTTAAGCGTAAAGATAAATGATGATAATATAAATGAAATAATTTAAATTGCGATAAAGTAAATCGCAGTAATTAAAATGACAGTAAATAAAGGTACGATGAAATATGAAATCAAAGTATCATGCTTATTTAAACTTCCGTAATCATGATGTTCGACGTGTTGATTTTAATTTATTACCCGGGTTAATTGTCCTTTGTCGTGGATTATTTGATACCTATTTGGTTTTTGTCCATAATAGTCCATCGGTCATAATTATAAAATGCTTGTCAAATTAACCTTATTCCCGAAGTCAAATATTCCAACTAATTAGGAATTCAAACTGTAACAAGGTTTTAATACTTTGTTAATATTTACACCAGGTTATCGACTGCGTGTAATCCAAGGTTTTAATACTTTGTTAACAATTACACCAATTATCCTTGTATGTAATCTACCCCTGTTTTAATGAGATATGAATATTAATTTACCCACTTGATCAGAATGAATAATCAATTACCCAACCCGAATAATTAATTAAATGATCGTAAAAGATGTCGTATAAACGTCACTAAATAGAACATATACATAATCATTTTAATAATTATTAGATTAACTAATTTGAAGATAGGTTCGACAGATTCTAATGAGTTGTCATTCGATTAGACAATACCCCCTATCTATTAATAGTCAATAGTCCAATGTCCACAAGTGTCGTTCTTTTGTCCAAACCTTAATTATGGTACAAAATCTAATAACCCCGTCTTAATATTTAGTCTAACATCACGATTACTTTGGCTCAAATAAGCATAATAATAACTTAGTTATGAGACATTAATTTAAAAAGGAAGAACATAGCTTACAGTGGTGATTAATCGCGTAGCGTTGCACGGACAGAGTTCCGACTTAAAACCCGTAAAACATTTCTTACAATAACCCAATTATTATTAAACTTAAATTAAAATTAAAATTATAAATATATATATTTATGTTACAGATGAAGAGAAGAGAAAAATATGTACATAATTCGCTGAAAAACGTTGCAATTTATAGATGTCCTGGGACAACTCACATATTTTTGTTTTCTTATTTACCGACATTTTATTATATAATATAATATATATATAATTTTAAGAATTATTTATATATTATATTATATTCATGTGCATATTTGACTTGTAATTTTAGTTCCGTTGCGTCGCGCGTTGAGAGTTGACTCTGGTCCCAGTTTCGGATTTTAGAACGTCCTTGCGTACTATTTAATATCTTGTACTTTGCATTTCGCGGCTCATACTCTTGTCATTTTTAGACGTTTCTTATCAATAAATGGAACCACTTGAATTATATCATGTTCATTTGAGCTTTTTGGTCATTTGCGTCTTTAAATCGTCATTTTCTTCTTTTGTCTTCGCACTTATTTATTTAAACAAATATTACATAGAAATAGAACAATTGCAACTAAAAGCTTTACATATTGGAAGGATATTGTGCCTAAATATATGTTCATTTGGAGCACTATCAAATATCCCCACACTTGAGCGTTGCTTGTCCTCAAGCAATACAGAACTTAAAATAAAATCACACTTCACTCGAATCACTTTTTTTTTTATTCTCACACTTTATACATTAGTGATTTTGATACGGCGGTATAAACAATGAAAGTAACGATGTGGTTTACAGTCCCACATGATGATGAAAATTTAGATCCTTTAAGGAAATTGGATCTTTATGAAAACATTTGATCTTTTGAAAATTTCAAGCTAGATTTTACCCTAGATAAGTTTTCCGGAATAACCCTTCACCGGTGTTTGCAAAATGTTTTTGTGAGTTGTGTGGGTTTCATATTTTAAAATTTTATTTCAAAACTTGCGGTTTAGTGTCACCCACTTGCTAACATTGTATTAGGAAATCACACGTCCAGTATACTTGCTCCGTATATTACCTTTCGGTAAACTACCGTCCGGTTGTAAAGGAAAGCGTTGAACAAACAACTGTTGAGGCAATGTCCTGTGACATGTTTTTGATTATGGTCTATATCGTGTCGGATGCAATTACTATCCTTTGTAGGAGCAATAGTAAAGATCACCCTATAGTTTTTTCGGTCTGGCACAAGATCCTGTCTTCAACCATGCTATGCAACCACCGTTCATACGGTTGACACCCAATTTGGTTCAGGTGACCTAATGAATTCTAGGTGAATTCCTAGGATTTTACGTTCAATGGTAATGAACGCATTGAAAATAGGTTTTTAGAAAACAAATCGGTTTTAATTTGATCACAATATTTTCTCGTTCAAGCTCGAGTTTAGATATCATCAAATTCTATGAGTTTGTAATTCTCAATCTTTAAAGTCAATCTCAAGGATTGAGTAATATCAGGCTTAAAAGCTGATTTTTAATCTTTAAGGAGATTATCCTTTCTGGGGGTCTGATTCATTAGTCTTATCAAGCTAATTTGCACGGGCCCTCCCCATTTTACGAGATAGATCCTCTCATGGTTAGGATAAGTCTGACCACTTGGTGACCCTGTTTGATGCTGAGGTCCGTGGATTTCCAACTGATTTTCGAGAAAACTTTTTAAGGTTTTTCGTAGACTCTACAACTGGTCTGGACGACAACTTCCTGACCTAAATCAAGAAATGCATGTCTTTTTCGAAAGACTTTACTTCCTTTTAATGATGGAATTGATTCATCGTGCAGATCCATCTTTCTTTCAAAGGTATTATAATAAATCGGGTAAAACTGATTAGTTTAGTCCAAAGCAAAAGTACCTGCAATAATCTGTACCAAATATGTGATATGTGTTTTAAAGAAATTGATAAATTCTTCTCACACTTAGCTTTTATTTATTTCTTTCTTTACCTTTTTATTCTCCTCTATTCCATTTTAAATGAATTCTAACGTTTTGGGTTGTTTCTCCATTTATGTTCTCTCCGAGGTAACAATAATTTCGGTATTAACACCTAGTTTTACCGTTCATAAATATGTATAAACATGATTTTGAATTCATTTAGTTGAAAAATTTTCAAATTTTCACAAAATTTGGCAATTAAACTAAGTGTAAACCCAGAGAATTTATAACCCTTCCCCACACTTGAGATCATGCAATGCCCTCATTTGCAAGATATCAGTAAAAATTTAAATTCATGAGGGTGATTAGTGTAGAAAAATGATTAAAAATACCGAGTTTGCAAACATATTGTTTTATATCACATTTGATATTTTACGTCTTGTCGTTAAAATTAGTAGCTTTTGCTGAACTTTAATGTCAGTCTTTGAAAATGCGTTGTTTTACCCTGTTTTGTACATAAGATAAACTACAAACATATATATATATATATATATATATATATATATATATATATATATATATATATATATATATATATATATATATATATTATGTATATATATATATATTTATTTATTTATTTATAAAACCTTTGTTTATTAAAACAATTTAAATGAATAATTTTTTAAAATTTTGTTTCCTTTTACTTTAGGTAGTTTCAGTATGTTTACCTAGTCCGTCCCTCGACAAAATTTAAAATTTGTTGTTTTTAAAGTGATTGTTTTAAAAGCAAAGATTTTGGGTTTTTTTTTAATTTTTTAGTATACTTTAGATCAATAAAATTAAAAATAATGATAACAAAATTTTTCGTCCCGCCCTCGGATAAAGCAATTTCTGTTCCATGACCTAGTCTTCAACATACGATGAATTTTAGAAATTATTTTTTAAACTTAATGATATAAAGTAAATTTTGTTTTTAAATTCACACAAAACTTAAATTTAAAAAATGCATATTAATTTAATACAAAACCTACAAAATAAAAATTCAGAATGGAGGGAGAAAACTAGTTCTTTAGTGTCTGCTAGTGGAAAAGACCAATCGGATTCACGAGAACAGAACAACTAACTCTAGATAACGTTTTATTTTTTGAACATTTGAATCTCCTCACACTTAGGTAGCTGTGGTGTCGAAATTATGATTAACTTCATCGTCAATTTCTTTTGGACCATAATCAACTTGCATATCTATGACTTTTGCTTTAAGCCATTGGTCGGATTCCTGTGTAATATCCACAAATTCAACTAGTTTTGCCTTTTCTTTAGGCGATAGATTGGATACTAACTGGTTACATAGCTTAAAGTTCCCCTTGGTTCTAGCATCGCGAATCCGTTTAATAAGTTTCTTCATTGAACTATTAATAACGGGGTCATTTAATTTTGTATCAACAACGGGGTTCTTTGTTATCAGGTCATCATTAGGTTTTACTTCATTTTCCCCACACTTAGGCGTTTTATTATTGTTAAGCACGACCGTTGGAGTTGGTAAAACAATGTGGTTCTTACCAATCGTTTTTGCTAGTTCAACGGTTTTAGTTGGTGGAGATTTAGACTTTCGACTCACAAAGGTTATCGATTTTTCACCATTATTAAGTGTCATTCTACCCTCTCTTACATTAATGAACGCCTCGGTAGACGCTAAGAATGGTCGTCCTAAAATTAGAGGAACGTTTGAGTCCTCTTCTATGTCAATGACAATAAATTCAACTAAAAAGGTTAAATTACCCACTTGAACGGGTAGGTTGTCAGCAATTCTAACTGGGTGCCTAATGGTTTGATCAAAGAGTCGAACACTCATCTCTGTTGGACTTAACTCACCTACTCCTAATCTCTTATATAATGAAAGAGGCATAACACTCACACTCGCACCTTAATCTGCTAGTGCATCATACATGACACAATAACTAAGTAGACAAGGAACAATAAATTCACCCGGATCACCCACCCTGGGTGGAGGTTTTGGTGGAACTGTCTTCACCGGGTTTACTTCTATTGTTTTTTTTCTTGCACTTTCTTATTCTTCTTCTTCTTCTTTCCAAAGGTATCACAAACTTTATTACCTATCACTTGCTCATACTTAACTAATTTTCTTGGAAATGGGATGGGTGGTCTGTATGGTGCCACCACTGGCTTTACATACTCGGGTGGTGGTGGTGCTGTAACTTCTTAATTGTTACTTACATCTAGAACCTTCCCATCTTCTGATGCTGGTTTTTCAGAATTCGTTGAAACCATATTAACATTCTCATTCCGAGGATTTACTTCAGTATTACTCGGTAGCTTTCCTTATTCCCTCTCACTCATCATGCTAGCAAGAGTACCTACGTGTTTTTCTAGATTCAAAATGGAAGCTTGTTGAGTTATTATTGACTGATCAAACCTCTCATTCGTTTGGGTTTGATATGTAATAAATTGTGTTTGAGATTCCATTAGCTTTGCCATTATCTCTTCCAGATTTGGCTTTTTCTCTTCGGTTTGTTGTGGTGGTTTATATAAGCTAGGTTTTTGTTGATTGAAAGTGTTGTTTTGAGTTGGTTGGTTATTCGGACCTTGTTGGTTGTACGAGTTATTGTTGGGTCCATTTGGATTGTAAAGAATATTTTGATTTCGATTGAAGTTTGGACTTGGCGGTTGATAATTATTTTGATAATTATTTCCCGGCCTTTGGTTCATGTAGGAAACATTCTCTCTTTGTTCCATTGTTTGTTCAATGTGACAATCTTTCATTAAGTGTGGTCCATGGCATTGCTCACAACTGATTCGTATTGCGTGAATATCTTTAGTCATCTTTTCAATTCGTCTTTCGAAAGCATCTATTTTTGCGGAAACGGAATCAAAGACATGGCTAGAATCGGCTCTAGCCGCTTTAGATGAACGAAAGATATCTTTTTATTGATGCCACTCATGTGAGTGGGATGCTGTGTTATCAATAATTTTGTAAGCCTCAGTTGCGGTTTTCTTCATAATGGAACCACCATCTGTTATGTCGATGTCTTTTCGTGTAGTGATGTCGCATCCTTGGTAGAATATTTGTACTATTTGATAAGTATCTAAACCGTGCTGAGGTCATCCTCTCAACAACTTTCCGAATCTTGTCTACGCCTCATATAGAGTTTCATTTGGCTTCTGCGTGAATGTAACAATTTCTCCTTGAAGTCTCATGGCTTTAGATGCCGGAAAGAATTGTTTAAGAAATTTTTCAACTAAGACATCACATGTGTCAATCGCCCCTTCAGGTAACGATTCTAACCAATCTTTTGCTTCTCCCTTTAAAGTCCAGGGAAATAACATGAGATAGATCTGTTCATCCTCAACTTCTTTGATCTTGGATAGAGTACAAATCCTATTAAAGGTAGGAAGATGTTCGTTTGGATCTTCTTTTGGCGTACCACTATATGGGCATTGATTAGTTACCATGTGTAGGATTTGTCCTTTGATTCCATACTTAGAGGTTCTGTTACTTCCATAATTGAATTTGTTGAATCTGAATCACTAGAGGATTCTGATTTAATGGTTTCTTCCTCGACAATCTCTGGATGAGTAATTTATGGTTCCGGAGGAATGATTAGTGGTTCAGGATCCTTGAATTGTCCTTGAATATCCTCCGGGTTCTCAATTTTGAAGTCGGGTTCAAAATATGGATTATCGGAAATTTGAGTTGGAGTACTTGGTCGACTAGATGATGATTCTAAAGAAAAATCAACGGCGACAATATTGGCTAGATGTCTTGATCGAGTTACAGGTGGTGAACGTATGAAAGGTGGTGAACGTTTTCCTCGGTGCATTCACAGAATATTCTATTAGTTATAAAAGATAAAAATTATATAAGTTATTAAATTAATACACTTTTCTGATTTTGCCCACGTTTCGAATTGCCAATAGATGCAGCAGGTAGCCAGGACCCTTTAAATCGGAAGCCCACAACTCGGCACTAACAAATCCAACTAGTACAACGAACCAGAAAATTTTGGATGTCTATCAATTTAACCGCTTAAAATAATTTTTCGTTTTGAAATTTTAGAGAAGAAATAGAAAATTCTATGTCCTAAAAACTAGAGCGTCGAGAAATAAGAAAGAAAAAGAGCGCGTCGAAAAACGTCAAAAAATAAAAGGTCAAAAAATTAAGCGTCGAAAAATAAAAGTCTAAAAACTAAAATTTAAAACTTACGTCTAAAGGTATTAAAGCTTAAAAGGAATTCTATATCCAAAACGGCAATAACTTAAAAAGACACTTAAACTTAAAACGGCGTCGCAAAATTCTAAAGCAGCTAAATCTTAGTCTAAAGAAAAAGCACTTAAGGGGTTTTACGGCAAAGCCTAAAAATATAGAAATAAAAATAAACTATGGCTTTTACTATATCTTAAAACTAGTTACGAGCGAAAAATATACAAATAAATGATTAAAATATACAATTTATAAAAAGATAAAAAATAATAAAATTACTTATTTTTATAAAAATATTATTTTTATATTATTATTTTATAAAAGTATTAATTTATTATATTAATAAAACTAAATATAACTTAAAAATACAAAATAAATAACAAGTAAACTAAATTATTATTAAAATAAACCCTAATTAGGTAATTAATAATAATAATAATTAATTAACTTAACCCTAATTCGGCTGTCCTAGGTTTCAGACGTGTCAGACATCACCATGCGGTCACATGGATTTGAAGCTTCCGGTTCATGCGATCGCATGGGCCTGAATTTTGGATCACAAATTGGGCTTCTACAGTACCAGGCCCAATTATTTTTACTTTTTTTTTCTGTTTTATATTTTTGTAAAATATTTATATAAAACTTATAAATAAGAAAAATTTACTTATTAGTTTTTTTTATAACTTTTCACAATAAAAAGAAATATAAATTTTTTAAATTTAACTAAACTTAAAAATATAGATATATATTTTTCTTTTTCTTTTATATTTTTGATTGTATTATATAAAACGTATTTTTATAAAAATGAATTAAAGCTTAAAAATCTTTTTTTATAGCGTTTCTCTTTTGGGTCCCCGGCAGCGGCGCTAAAAACTTGATGTTAAAGCAGAGAGGTACGAAATAGTTATATTTTTACTACAAAATACTATTAAATACGATACAATTTTACACAAGTTATTTATTTATTTATAGAATGGATATACCTAAACCTTGCTACAACACTATAGGCAGTGTACCTAATCGTAAAGTAGTGTAGTTTTTAGTAAGTCCGGTTCGTTCCACAGGGAGACGGTTGATTTTAACGCTATATTTTTAAAAACTATATTTATATAAAATATATATAATTATATATAGTAATATTATTATAAAAGGGGGTTTTTACCGTTTAATGACCGGTTTGTCGATTTTATATTTTAGGCACGAGTACTTAAACTTTTTATATGTGTGGGTTAGATTCATACTTAATTTGACAACCCTAACGGAATCCAAGTTAAATAAATGAACCTATTCTGTGACCCTTGTCACAAACTGGTCTTAACCACATAATAAAACAACATAAAATATTTAACTCAAATAAAAGCATAATTAACCACACAATTATGCCTAAGGTCAAAAAGGTCATCTTACATCTATGCCCGATCTGAGAATGTTACATTTACCCTAGATATTGAGCCCTAAATCCATAAAGTTCCAAAATTTGTCTCCAAAATAATCGATTTTTTGGTTAATTTTGTAGATTAAGTAATTACAAAGGCGATGCAAAATGAATCAAGTAAAACGGAGCTAAAACGAAGATTCTAAAGCGAAAATGGTGAAAAACAAGTTACGACCAAGGAAATCAAGTTACGATCCAGGAAACAAAGTTGACCAGGGTAGGCCATACGGCTTGCCATACGGCCTGCCAGTGTGAAAAATGGCCTGCCATACGGTCTCAGCACATGGGCATGAAAAACAGCTTGCCAGCCCATACGGCCTGCCAGCCGTATGCAGGCAATTTCCAAGTCTATTAAAAGGGCTTTTTGCATTCAAATTTATAAACACTCAATTTGTACTTCAATTTAGATTTTCAAGCTTTTTAGTTAGTTTTTAGTAGTAGCTAGCTTAGCTTTTATTTTCTGGAAGATATCCCGGCGAGTCCCTGCGATCTCGGGCAGATTTCTTTAGCCTTTTCAGGTTTTTATCCGAAACACTTGTCTTTTTATTAAACATCTATTATTATCATTTATGTTTAATAATGCGTTTTGATATTACCATGTTAGCTTAATTAATATGTATGTTGTCATGATAGAAGTTTGGGTTAGCGTAGTTATGTTAAATTAATATGGTTACCGTTGTTATGCTGAACTTGTGAGTCCGATAGACTTGTATGCTAGCATCTTAAGGATTGACCAACCTAGGTTGTGATCAAGACTTGTCCACCTATATGAACTTAGCTACTTCATAGGATTAAGACCCCTGGTTATACTGTATCTGAAGATTCTATGAACTCGATATGGCCGGAGTTGCCGATAGGAATCTAATGCGCTTTTAGGACACGGAACATAGGAATTGAGTCATGAATGACCTAGTATGCCTATTGACTGTTCCAAAGACACCTCTTAGGAGCTGTTAAGATCTAGTTAGAGCCTTAACTGTATGACCCAAAGCTATTACTTGTTCTTGTTTGATTGTTGTCCTAGGATTAAGTCATATCAATTGTTTAGGTATCTATTGGGTTTCTATCCGCTTTACTTTCAGTATATCAACTGTAATGCTGTATAATATTTGGATTGGTATGATCTCATTAGTATGATGAAATGGTTGTTAGTTTTCATTGAAGGTTTTGTCAACTTAACCCGACGGACTCCTTCCATTGTGATCAGTGTTCAATCAACGCGGCACGTTGTTATTCAGTTAACTAAACTGATAATGAGGTTTAAGATTAGAACTCAACTCACTAACAAACCTAATGCTTTACTAAGGATAACATCTGAAGTATAGTTACCTTTCAATCATACAACCAAGTGACATACTTTTCATTACTCAACGACAACTACGAGAGTCTAGAGATAAGTAGGTATGTGTAATTGGCTCATCTAACCAGATATACACCATTCTATTCTTAGCTTTAACCTGAACATAACCCTAGCCCAAACTAATATCTTGGTCAACTTTTCCCTGATATGCATACTCCGAATATCCCTCTATCATATTTACTTTTCCATAATTAGGACTATTAGCTTAAAACCAACTACTATTCTCTATCTAGGTAATTTAACCAAATAAAATTAGCCACTTGATCTTCAATTCGTTAAACCGTTCAAAAGTATAACCCTAAGTTAACTTACACCTTCTACTTTAGAAAGTTAAAAGTAAATTTAGGCCCCGCAAAATATAAATAATAAACCACTGTTCTCTCTCGTGATCGGCTGATCCTGACGCCTTGTGGCCTAATGACACCGCATAAATAAAACCGTCCATTTCGATCATATCAACATTCTTCATTAAAGACGAACGAAACTTCCTTTCCAAAGAGATGAGTAATAGGTCGTGTGACCTATGAAAAATCTTTTATAAAACATCCGTAGAAACCGGCGTGTCCAAGGAAACTCCTCACAGCTTTTACTATGGTAGGTTCTAGAAGCTTAGTTATGCTTTCAATCTTAGCCTTGTCGATTTCTATTCCTGACTTTGATATGTTATGTCCTAAAACTATGCCTTCTTTTACCATAAAGTGACATTTTTCCCAATTTAGAACTAAATTCGAATCTTCACACCAGGTGAGCATCTTTCAAGGTTATAAAGGCACGACTCAAAGGTACTACCGAAGACGGAAAAGTCATCCATGAAGACTTACATACAACGTTCGATCATGTCATGGAATATAGCTACCACTCATCACTGAAATATAGCAGGTGCATTGTATAACCCAAAGGGCATGCGTCGATAGGTAAATGTTCCATAAGGACAGGTGAAGGTTGTATTTTCCTTGTCCTTTTTATCGAGGGGAATTTGAAAGTTGCCGAAAAAACCGTCAAGGAAATAATAGAACTCATTTCCTGATAGGCGTTCCAACATTTGATCAATGAACGAAAGTGGAAAATGATCCTTCCGGGTTGCATCATTTAGTTTATGATACTCTATGCAAACACTCCAGCCGGTGACCTCCCAAGTTGGAATAAGTTCATTATTCTCATTTTTTATTATGGTCATTCCTCCCTTATTGGGTACCACTTGAACATGACTGACCCATGGCGAATCGGAAATAGGATAGATTAGACCGGCGTCCAGATGTTTGATTACTTCTTTCATCATGACTTCTTGAATCATTGGATTGACCCTTCTTTGCCTTGAAACTGATGGTTTGAAATCATCTTCCATAAAGATCTTGTGGGTTCAATAGTTTGGACTGATCCCTTTTATGTCGGAAATCTTCCAAGCAATTGTTTTCTTATGCGACTTCAGAACCCTAATCAATTCCACCTTTTTGTGTGGCGTGAGGACTTTAGAAATGATTATAGGCATGGTTGCAAAATCAGAAAAAATCACCGTGAACTCGGCGAGAACTCGGAAACTCAATCCTGGCGAGAACTCGTACTGTGAATCGGAAAAAAAGGTCAAAGAGTAATTTATCGGTCATAGACCGATTTCTCGGAAAAACCGGTCAACTTCTCTGTCAAATCGTTCAACTTCTCGAAAAAATCGGTCAAATCCTAGAAATTATATCAAATGTCTAATATTTATACATGTATTTATTCAAAAATATATATTTATAGTAAAAGTCAATGAAAGTTAACCACCGAGTTCTCCCGATTTCTCCCCGAGTTCTCCAAGAACTCCTAAAAATTTTCTCATCGAGAACTCCCCGAGTACTGAGTTCTTCACCTTGATTATAGGGAGTTGCGATTCTCCTTCTAAGAATGCATACTCCAGTGCTCGGGTAACTTCTTTATTTCCAATTCTGGAGGTTCCTCGATAGATGGCTTCATTCTGGCTATCTCCTTTCTGTCTAACGAGTCATATCTCTTCTAGAATTCTGATTCTTCTTCTTCCTATATAGCAGTCATTGATGCTATCTTTGGTTCTGGAAATTGTCCTTCTTAATGCTTCGTCTTCAAAAACTTATTCTTTAGTTTCGAAGATCGGCTCGGGAATTTCATCACAATCCTCATTTAACTGTGGTTCCTGAAATACCGGAATGAAATATGTTTCTTCATTCGGTCTTCTCCTTAACAGAGGTAGGGGAATTCCTTGACCTAGCGGTGCTATTTGGATAGTTTTTTCGAGAAATTTACTTTCGGATGAAATGTCCCGTTCATATTGATTATAAACGTTCCATATTAATTGATTTCTTTGCGAGGTTTTGACCTCTATATTAGACATTTTTCAAAGACTACATTCGATTTTAAAACAAACCATAACCTTTAAAATATTACGATGATTATCAAATAATGATAATCTAAAATATAGCGTTTTTCACACGACCATTACATAATGGTTTACAATAATATTACACATCAACATAAGTCTTTGAATGAAGTTTTTAAACAATATTATACAAGCATGGACTCCAAATCTTGTCCTTAATTTAGTATGCAACAGCGGAAGCTCTTAATAATCACCTGAGAATAAACATGCTTAAAACGTCAACAAAATTGTTGGTGAGTTATAAGTTTAACCTACAAATTAGTAAATCATAATAATAGACCACAAGATTTCATTTTTATAACACATCTCATATCAGGCATTTCGCAAACTGCATAGAGATAAAAATCATTCATATGTTGAACACCTGGTAACCGACCTTAACAAGATGCATATAGAATATCCCCATCATTTCAGGACTCTCATCGGATATGATAAATCGAAGTACTAAAGCTTTCGTAACTCGGATGAGGCTTGTTGGGCCAAATAGATCTATCTTTAGGATTCACGTCAATTAGGGGCCATTTCCCTAATTCTTAGGCTACCAAGCTAAAAAGGGGCATATTCGGTTCGATAATCCAACATAGAAAGTATTTTCGATTACTTGTGTCTATTTTGTAAAACATTTATAAAATCGCATGTATTCTCATCCTAAAAAAAATAATAGATTTTAAAAGTGGGACTATAATTTCACAGATTTTTACTTCGTCGGGAAGTAAGACTTGGCCACTGGTCGATTCACGAACCTATAACAAATATGTACATATATATATATATCAAAGTATGTTCAAAATATATTTACAACATTTTTAATACGTTTTAATGTTTTAAGTTTATTAAGTCAGATGTCCTCGTTAGTAACCTACAACTAGTTATCCATAGTTAGATGTACAGAAATAAATCGACATATATTATCTTGGATCAATCCACGACCCAGTGTATACACGTCTCAGGCTAGATCACAACTCAAAGTATATATATTTTTGGAATCAACCTCAACCCTGTATAGATAACTCCAACATTATTGCATATAGAGTGTCTATGGTTGTTCCAAATAATATATATACATGGGTCGATATGATATGTCCAAACATTTACATACGTGTCTATGGTACCCCAAGATTACATAATATATTAGAATACATGTAATACAATATTAGTTAGCTAGGATATGATTAATATAGATTTGTTACCAATTTTCACGTAGCTACAACAAGAAAAATTATCCAATCTTGTTTTACCCATAACTTCTTCGTTTTAAATCCGTTTTGAGTGTTTCAAGTTGCTATGGTTTCATATTGAACTTAAGTTTATGAATCTAAACAGAAAAAGTATAAGTTTATAGTCAGAAATACAGGTTACAAGTTGTTTTTGTAAATGTAGTCATTTCAGTCGAAAGAACGACGTCTAGATGACCATTTTGGAAAACATACTTCTACTTTGAGTTTAACCATGGTTTTTGGATATAGTTTCATGTTCATAAGAAAAAATCATTTTCCCAAAAGATCAACTTTTAAATCAAAGTTTATCATAGTTTTTAATTAACTAACCCAAAACAGCCCACGGTGTTACTATGACGGCGTATATCCGGTTTTACGGTATTTTTCGTGTTTCCCGATTTTAAATCATTAAGTTAGCATATCATATAGATATAGAACATGTGTTTAGTTGATTTTAAAATTCAAGTTAGAAGGATTAACTTTTGTTTGCGAACAAGTTTAGAATTAACTAAACTATGTTCTAGTGATTTCAAGTTTAAACCTTCGAATAA
Organism: Rutidosis leptorrhynchoides; assembly: GCF_046630445.1. Classification (NCBI taxonomy): domain Eukaryota; kingdom Viridiplantae; phylum Streptophyta; class Magnoliopsida; order Asterales; family Asteraceae; genus Rutidosis; species Rutidosis leptorrhynchoides. The sequence goes on from NC_092337.1 coordinate 254,235,417, forward strand.
GGTAGTTTTATATATATGAATTGAATGATGTTATGAACATCAATACTACCTTAAGTTTAGTAGGTAAACCTACTGTAATTGACAAGAAATGATCTAGCTTCAAAGGATCTTGGATGGCTTGAAAGTTCTTGAAGCAGAATCATGACACGAAAACAAGTTCAAGTAAGATTATCACTCGAATTAAGATAGTAATAGTTATAGGAATTGAATCAAAGTTTGTATATGAGTATTACATTGATTTAGAATGATATCTTACTATAAACAACAAGGATTTCTTGAGGTTGGATGATCACTTTAAAAGATTGGAAGTGAGCTAGTAAACTTGAAAGTATTCTTGATTTTATGAAACTAGAACTTGTAGAATTTATGAAGAACACTTAGAACTTGAAGATAAAACTTGAGAGAGATCACTTAGATGAAGAAAAATGAAGAATGAAAGTGTTTGTAGGTGTTTTTGGTCGTTGGTATATGGATTAGATATAAAGGATGTGTAATTTTGTTTACATGTAAATAAGTCATGAATGATTACTAATATTTTTGTAATTTTATGAGATATTTCATGCTAGTTGCCAAATGATGGTTCCCACATGTGTTAGGTGACTCAAATGGGCTGCTAAGAGCTTATCATTGGAGTGTATATACCAATAGTACATACATCTAAAAGTTGTGTATTGTACGAGTACGAATACCGGTGCATACGAGTAGAATTGTTGATGAAACTGAACGAGGATGTAATTGTAAGCATTTTTATTAAGTAGAAGTATTTTGATAAGTGTCTTGAAGTCTTCCAAAAGTGTATGAATACAAATTAAAACACTACATGTATATACATTTTAACTGAGTCGTTAAGTCATCGTTAGTCGTTACATATAAATGTTGTTTTGAAACCTTTAGGTTAACGATCTTGTTAAATGTTGTTAACCCATTGTTTATTATATCTAAAGAGATGTTAAATTATTACATTATCATGATATTATGATATATTAATATATCTTAGTATGATATATATACAGTTAAATGTTGTTACAACGATAATCGTTACATATATGCCTCGTTTCGAAATTCTTAAGTTAGTAGTCTTGTTTTACATATGTAGTTCATTGTTAACACACTTAATGATATACTTAATTATCATTTTATCATCTTAAACATAGTGTATCAATATCTTAATATGATTCATATTTATTTAGTAAGACGTTGTTATAACGATAATCGTTATATATATCGTTTCGAGTTTCTTAATTCAATAAACTCATTTTTATGTATATCACTCATTGTTAATATACTTAGTGAGATACTTACTTATCATAATCTCATGTTAACCATATATATATCCATATATATATCATCATGTAGTTTTTACAAATTTTTAACGTTCGTGAATCGGCGGTCAACTTGGGTGGTCAATTGTTTATATGAAGCACATTTCAAATAATCAAGTCTTAACAAGTTTGATTGCTTAACATGTTGAAAACACTTAATCATGTAAATAACAATTTCATTTAATATATATAAACATGGAAAAGTTCGGGTCACTACATCGGAGAGGGGAAATTTATTTTGACCAGGATATATGGCTGAATGGTTATCGAGATTTCCATCAGGAAGTGTAAAGAACAGATCCTTAGAAATTTGATCTTCACTACATATATCCATGATATCCTGTAGATATTCGTTGACGAGTTCTTGAAAAGAATCAGCGAGATTGAGATCTTCTTCGTGAGGATGGGTCATGAGTCAGTCGACATTAAATGTGACCTCTTCATTTCTAACTCTTAATTTCAGTGATTCCTCTTATAAGTCAATTATGGTTTTGGCAGTATTCAAGAATGGTCTGCCTAGTACGAGTGGGACCTTCGTGTCTTCCTCAATATCCATAATGACGAAATCAACGAGAAATGTAAACTTATCCACTTTGACTAGGACATCCTCAACTATTCCTTGAGGAATCTTAACTGATCTGTCCGCGAGTTGGATACTCATTCTGGTAGGTCTTACGTCATTAAGTCCTAGCTTTTTGAAAAATGAATAGGGCATTAGGTTTAAACTGGCTCCTAATTCTGCTAACGCATTGCTGATTTGGACATCTTGCAGGTAGCAAGGTACCGTAAATCTTCCTGTATCTCCTAACTTAGGGGCAATACCGTGTTGTAACTTTAATGAACATTCCTCACTTAACGTTAAGCTAACTATCGCTCTTAATCTCTCTTTGTTCGAAAGTGATTCTTTGAAAAATTTAGCGCAATTTGGCATTTTTACTAAAGCATCAACTAGTCATACATTCATTTTTAATAATATCCCAATATTTAATGAATTGCACTTCTTTTTTTACCTTCCTAAGCCTACCTGGAAAAGGTATGCGGGCTCGTGGAATAATTTCCAGAGCTTTAGGAGAGAACGGTTTTGGTGGATTGACAACTAGGTCAATTGGACAGGTTCCGTATCAGAAAAATCTTGTATGGGTATATTAAATGTTGTTTCCTTCCATCCTCTAGCGACTACTAGGGCATCAAACTCACTACACTCTGTCTCAACTTTAGTGGTTAATCGTTTAAGCGTAAGCTAAAAATTGGTTATTAATTCTTCAAAAGTCTTTATCTAAGTATCAAACTTATTTTGGCGTTCTATGACTTGAAGGTTTATCATGTATTGCTTTTTCATGAAGTTGACTAAAGTTTCCTTAGAGTGGAGAGTAGGTTGGTGTAATGGGAAAATTATATTAGAGTCCAAGCTATCCTGCTGTTTATATGTCCATCTACGGTAAGGATACCTTAGATTGGTTCTAGTAGCATCCAGATTTAGGAATTGGTAAACTTTGAAGAGTGAGGGTGAGATCTTGTAACCTGGTTTCCAGTATTTTTTCCGTTTGAGTGAAGATGTCATCCTTCTCAGCAGCTTCATTGCTCCATTCTTCCTATTGTGCAGCTATTGTTTATAAGAGATTCCATGCTTCGTCTGCTGTTCGTGACTTGAAATTGCCTTGCGAGGCCATGTCTAGGAGAGACTTATCATTCTTGGTCAAACCATTGTAAAAAGTGCAGATTATGCCTGCCCGAATTAACGAATGATTCAGACATCTTTTAAGCATCACATTTACTCTATTCCATGCTAGACACAATGACTAGTTTTCTTTTTGAGAAAAGTTTGTGTTCTCATTTCTTAAATAGCATTGTAGGGAGGGTGGATAAAATTTGTTTAAAAACTTTGTGGCTAATTCCTCCCATGAATGTATTGAATTTGATTTAAGCTCATCAAACCATGTTAAAGCGTGTGCAGACAAAGAATATTGAAAAAGGTGAAGTTTCAAAATATTTTTCTCATTTTCTTTCTCTTTAGAAGAGTCAACCAGACTGATAAATTTGTTTAAGTAAAAGTTTGGATCATCAGTCGGAAAACCTTGAAATTTACAGATTATACTTACCAATTTGATCATGTGTGAACTGATATCAAGAATTCCTTCAGTTCCTAAGGTGATTGTTCCTCCTCTTTCTTCTAAGCATGACTTTTGCATTGAAACAAGGGTAATTTGTTGTTCTATTTTTTTATATTTTCTGCTTAAAATACTAGAAAAGTAACTTTAAAAAAATATTAACTAAAATGATCGATAATCTAATTAAAATAATTATTCTTGAAAGTCGGTCACTAACCTTATTGTATATTCCAATTAATAGGATTTCTTACAGATTACTTTGTACCTAGTGGCCAGATCGACTACGGAGAGGCAAGATCCTTTTGGTTTCAATATAATTGGAGACTGTTCAGAAATTCCAACAACCAAGTCCATGTATAATTGTCTTTCTTAGACCCCACCAAATAATACTTTTGTATGTTTAAAATCTTTCTCAATCAATATATTCGATTCCCCGGAAGCAGCACCAAAAACTTGTTAACTCTCTTGATATGACCGAAATAGACGGTTTTGTTTATGCGGTGTCATTAGGCCGCAAGGCGTCAGAATCAAATATATAGAGGGAGAACAGTGGTTTATTATTTATATTTTGCGGGGTCTAATTTACTTTTACCTTTCTAAGGTAGAAGGTGTAAGTTAACCTAGGGTCATATTTTTGAATAGTTTAACGAATTGAAAATCAAGTGGATAATTGTCTTTGGTTAGATTACCTAGATAAAAGATAGTAGTAGGTTTTAAGCTAAAGATCCTAATTGCGGAATAGTAAGGGTGATGGAGGGATATCCGGAGTATGCAGATCAGGGAAATGTTAACCAAGATATCAGTTTGGGCTAGGGAAAGGTAATTATGTTTATGTTAAAGCTATGATTAGAACGGTGTAGATCTGGTTGGATGAGCCAATTACACATACATACTAATCTCTAGACTCTCGGAGTTCTCGTTGAGCAGTGAAAAGTATGTCACTTGGTTGTATAATTGAAAGGTAACTATACCTCGGAAGTAATCCTTAGTAAAGAACTAGGTTTATTAGTGAATTGAGTTCTAATCCTAACCCTCGTTATCAGTTTGGTTAACTGAATAACAACGTGCCATGTTGAGTGAACACTGATCATAAATGGAAGGAGCCTGTCGGGTCAAGTTGACAAAACATTAATGTAAACTAACAACCATTCATCATACTAATGAGATCATACCAATTTAAACATTATACAGCATTACAGTTGATATACTGAAAATAAAACAGATAGAAACCTAATAGATACCTAAACAGTTGATATGACTTAATCCTAAGGAAATAATTAAACAAGAACATGCAATAGGTTTGGGTCACACACTTAAGGCACTAACTAGATCTTAACAGCTCCTAATAGGTCTCTTCGGAATAGTCAATAGGCATACTAGGTCATTCATGTCTCAATTCCTAAGTTTCATGTCCTAAAAGCGCATTAGATGCCTCTCGAGAACTCCGGCCATACCGAGTTCATAGAATCTTCAGGTACATTATAACCATGAGTCTTATTCCTATGAAGTAGCTAAGTTTATATAGGTGGACAAGTCTTTATCACAACCTAGGTTGGTCAATCCTTAAGATGCTAGCATACAAATCTATCGGGGTCAAGCATACAACAGTAATCGTACTAATTTAACATAATTACGCTAACCCAAATTTCTATCATGGCAATACAGAGATTAATTAAGCTAACATGGTAATATCGGAACGCATTATTAAACATAAATTATAACAATACATGTTTAGTTAATAAGACAAGCGTTTCAGATAAAACATGAAAAGACCGAAGAAATCTACCCGAGATCGCAAGGACTCGCCGGGATATCCTCTGGAAATTAAAAGCTAAGCTAGCTACTGCTAAAAACTAACTAAAAGGCTTGAAAATCTAAATTGAAGTACACATTAAGTGTGTGTAAAAATGAATGCAAGTGGCCCTTTAATAGGAAACTTTTTTACCGGCATACGTCTGGCAGGCCGTATGGCAGGCCGTATGGTAGGCCGGATGGCAAGCCACAAGCCAAGGCCGTATGCCAGGGCAAGCCGTTTTTTATGCCCGGATGATGGCAGTCCGTTTCCTATTGTGGAAAGCTGTATGGCAGCCCAGATGGCAATCCGTATGGCTGCCCTGGTCTGCTGTTTTTCCGGGATCATAACTTGATTTCCTGGGTCGTAACTAGTCTTTCACCGTTTTCGCTCTAGAATCTTTGTTTTAGCTCCGATTTACTTGATTCTTTTCGCATCGCCTTGGTATTTACTTAATCTACAAAATTAACCGAAAAACGGTTATTTTACCGATAAAGTTTGGAACTTCATTGATTTAGGGCTCATCGGGGGTAATAACATGACTTTTTTGCCGATATCAACAAGCATTAAAGTATTTAGCCAACAATCATGGCGGAAAACAAAAACATAAAGTTAATAGAATTCATTATGATCAATAGAGATAAACCTAATCAAAGAGATGAATCTTGAAAGATGAAGAATCACTCCTTGATCCTAGAATGATGAAGGTGAAATCTTGATGATGGAAGTCTCCAAAAAGCACCAAAAATCGCACCCTTGGTCTCAAATCGGCTGCAATATGAATTATAAAATTTAGGGTTAATTTCCCTTTTTATAAGCTGCATGAAAAACCGACACAGCCAAGTTTTTGTGCGCGACTTACATGTGTCACGTCACGAGACATAGTTTAAATTGCACCCTTTGTTACCAAACTCTCGACAATTATTTTATTCTTCATCTCGCGTCGCGACCAACGACTAAGAAAAACTACTCGAAGTTGAAAAACTCTCGAACTGAAAATATAACGAGTTGTCGCATCGCGGCCTAAAGTCCTCGTGCTGTGACCTTGTTCTATAACCAATTCTAACTTGAGACCATCTACTAACGCAAGAGAACTCGTCCCGAACAAATAAAACTGGTACCTTATGATAGAATAACGAAAATGTACCTCAAAATGATCAAATAATCAACTTAATCATCTTTGTAGCTCTTAAACTGAGTTCTTCACAATTATAAACAAATCGCCTCTAAACTGTATCCAAAGGACCACAATATGATAAATATTGCTAAGATAAACGTAGTTGAATTATGCAATATCAGTACCTATTTCAAGTACAGAACATGCATACACTGACCAAGTTCTAACTTGAGACACTGCATCAGCACACTAAATTTTTTGGGGTGAAGCATTTAAATATTTATGCTTTAGTCATGGTGAAATAACCCAACCCGTATTCCATACGATAAATTTTTTTTTTATAATACACATTTATGCGCCAATTAAATATGTAAACCACAAGTTCCAATTAAACATACATCAATTTAAATGTTTACAAAAGGTACGAAAGCCATTAATTAAGTTTAATACAAGTTTGACCCACTACAAGGATAGTTTATAATCCAAACGACCTCGAGCATGGTTTAGGGCTAAACTACCCAAAACGTTAGGCCAACTTCAAAAGCTAACACCAAAAGCACCCCCGACAACATAAGCGGGAGACCACTAGTCCAAACGTATGCCCTTACCCTTGTCCAAGCCGGAACCTATAAAATGGTAAACAACGAGAGGGTAAGCAATGTTTAGTGAGTGCAACAATTATACATACATATATATAACCTACTTACTTGCAAACCCTCACCAAATCCGCATACATACTAGTTACATAATCAGCATACCCTTCACAACAATAGCATATAACACAACAATACAATATGCTAAACACAAATATAACGATGATGTTCACAACATCCATAGTACTCAAGATCTCAAGGCTAGCCCAACGAATGGTATCGTCAACATCGAACTTAAACCCCATTCGCCTACATTAATGTGGTATCGTCAACACCGAACTTTAAACCCACATATGAGGTATCGTCAACATCGAACTTTAAACCCTCATCAACTCACTACAATAGTCGTATGTCATCATTAACATCGAACTTTAATTCCATACGTGAGGTGTCAACAACGAATTTTAAACCCCCATCACAACACAATATACTCTAGTGTATGGTATCGTCAACAACGAACTTTAAACCCATACCCCACAAGTAAATAAATTATATACATACACATATAATTATTCCACTCACCTTGTCACAAGGATGATGATTTAGCACTTCCGAGCTTCAACGCAATGTACCTAAATCATTAAGTGCACATTCAATTTCACAACTAGTGGGATTTACCACAATACTCCCACTTGAGCATTTAATGACCCAATTTGCATTAAATGACTCGACTACACACAACCGCCCATAAATGCCCAAGACTCGACTTTAATCACTAAGACTAGTGAATTAAAGTCTATTAACTTCAATTAACACAAAACTTAAGGTAATCCATACCCATTTCAACTAATTAGGTCAACTAGTACATTTTGACCCATTTTATAACACTTAAACTCACAATCAAGTCAAACTCGCCCATTAATACCTCTTTCATAATTCTTAAAGTGCATTAGTGGCTAACAACACCAATTGACACTTACAACCTCAAATCACAAGGCCAAAACCCTATATTGTGGCTATTAGGGTTTCATTACAACACATAACCCAAACTCGCCCATTTTACCACTAAATGGGTCTTACAAATCACTAGTACCCAAAAGCCTAGTCATTAACCAATAAAAACTCAAACTTAGAGTTAGAACTTACCGAGACTATCAACGTGTAGCTATAGACACAAGGAACAACTTTAAATCTCGCTCCTAGGTTTGATTCACAATCTCCAACTTCAAATCTCAAGATCAAGCTAGGTGGGTTTTGTGTTTTTGGAGAGAAATAGGAAAGAAAATGGAAATGGAAATGAAAATGAAATAAATGGATGTGTGGTGGAGAGTTAATGCTCCCACCAGATTTACATGTCAAATTACCATTTTGTCCCTCAAAGTCATTTAATTTAAGCTAAAACCGGAATCAGAACTGCAGAATTGCCGCGGCGCGGCGCTAAATGTTGCGGCGCGACGTTACAAAGGAAAAACCACCACTCTTAACTCAACTTCTGATCCTGGTTTGCTTGCTTTGCCGTGGCGCGGACCCATTTGTCGCGGAGCGACTTAAGGCACGATCTGGTCAGCTCGACCATCTTAAACACAAAAAATCATTTTACACAACATTAATTCGTTCAAGCCTCCAATACACGTCTAACTCTCATATCTAAGTCTCACAAGACTTAACACTAACCGAAGCTCCTTTAAGACTTATTTATGCACACATTAACAAGTACACACACACACACACACACACACATACATACATATATATATATATATATATATATATATATATATATATATATATATATATATATATATATATATATATATACACAATTACGCATAAACAACGAGTTACATACGTATAAATGATTAAGTATGTACCTTTCGATATGTACGGGAAAAACGGGATGTTACAACTCTCCCCCACTTGAATCGGAGCTCGTCCTCGCGATCCAAGCCGCATGACAAGAAGGAAGATAAACCAACACAAACTCTTCGGGCTCCCAAGTAAACTCGGAACCCTTACTACGACGCCATTGAACTTTAAAAGTCCTAACCTCTTTATGTCTCATCCTTTTGACCTACTCATCAAGTATGGCAATCGGTTCCTCGATATACTCTAACTTATTATTTAGCTCAATCTCGTCTAACGGCACCCAAGACGAATCATCCGCAAGACACTTCCGGAGATGGGAAACATGAAATGTATTATGGATCCCCGCAAGCTCTTCGGGTAATTCCAAACGATACGCGACTTCACCAACACGAGCTAAAACCTTAAATGGTCCAATAAACCGAGGAGCTAACTTTCCTCGTTTTCGGAATCGAATAATACCTTTCCATGGCAAAACCTTAAGCATCACCATGTCACCTTCTTGAAATTCGATCGTTCGTCTACGTTTGTCGGCATAAGATTTTTGCCTATCTTGAGCCTTTTTCAAATGCTCTCGAATCACATCAATCTTGCTATTCGTCTCTAAAACCAAATCGGTACTCCCGATTTCCTTTTGTCCCACTTCACCCCAACAAATCGGGGTTCGACACCTTTGCCCATAAAGCATCTCATAAGTGGCATCCCAATACTAGTATGATAACTATTATTGTACGAGAATTCCACCAAAGGTAAGTGCTCGTCCCAACTACCACCAAAATCGATAATACACGCTCGTAACATATCTTCCAAAGTTTGATTTGGACGTTCGGTTTGACCGTCCGTTTGAGGATGATACGCCGTGCTCAACTTCAATTGCGTACCCATATCTTCATGAAACTTTTCCCAAAACCGAGATGTAAAACGAGTATCTCGATCTGAAATAATAGATATAGGAACACCGTGTCGTGAGATGACTTCCTTGATAAACAACTTAGCCAAGGTCTCTGACAATATCGCTTCCTTAATGGGAAGAAACAAAGTACTTTTCGTTAATCGATCAACTATAACCCAAATCGAATCAAATTGGGTTCTCGCCATTTTAGGTAACTTTGTGATGAAATCCATGGTAATGTGCTCCCATTTCCATTTTGGGATTTCTAACGGTTGTAACTTACCAAACGGCTTTTGGTGCTCGGCCTTAACTTGCAAACACGTGACGCATAGCTCAACATACTTCACAACATCACATTTCATGCCCGGCCACCAATAATCTTTCCTTAAATCAAGATACATTTTCATCGCGCCTGGATGAATGGAATATTTTGACTTATGTGCTTCATCGAGTAGCACTTGTCGGTAATCACCCATCTTAGGCACCCACACTCTTCCTTGAAAAGACAACAAACCACACGAGCCCATAGTAATGAACTTCGATTGTCCCACAATTCGTTCCGGATGCTTGTTGTGAACGTAAGCCTCTATTTGAATCATACCAAGTTTCTCAAGAAAATCGTTAGTAATAATCATACGTAACAATCCCAATCGTAACGCCGGGTGATTCTCTTTCGACTTAACGCATCCGCGACCACATTCGCCTTGCCCGGATGATAAAGTATTTCACAATCATAATCTTTTACCACATCCATCCACCTACGTTGACGATAATTCAAATGTCGTTGATTAAAGAGATGTTTCAGACTCTTATGATCCGAATAAATTGTACACTTGACACCATACAAGTAATGGCGCTAAATTTTTAACGCATGCACAACCGCCGCCAACTCAAGATCATGAGTCGGATATCTCGTCTCGTGTTCCTTTAATTGTTGAGAGGCATAAGCGATGACTTTACCTCTTTGCATTAGAACACACCCGAGTCCATTTAACGAGGCATCACAATAAAACGTCATGTCTTCCACCCCTTCCGGCAAAACCAACACCGGAGCTTGACATAACTTCTCTTTTAACAATTGAAAAGCAATTTCTTGCTCGTTCTCCCAAACAAACCTCACGTTCTTCCTCGTCAATTTCGTCAATGAAGAAGCGATCTTAGAAAAGTCTTGGATAAATCGACGATAATAACTGGCCAATCCGAGAAAACTTCGGATCTCCGTAGGCGTAGTCGGTTGTCTCCAACTTTTCACCGTCTCTATCTTCCCCGGATCTACTTGGATACCGTCTTTGTTCACAATGTGGCCAAGGAATTGAACCTCCCTTAGCCAAAATTCACATTTGGAGAACTTAACATACAACTTCTCCTTTCGTAACATCTTCAATACTTCACGCAAATGACGTTCATGTTCGTTCATACTCTTCGAGTAGACTAGTATGTTGTCAATGAACACAATTACCGACTTGTCCAACATAGGTTGGCATACTCGGTTCATTAGATCCATGAATGTCGCCAGTGCATTCGTAAGACCAAAAGGCATAACTACAAACTCAAAATGCCCATAACGCGTTCGAAAATCCATTTTCTCGATATCTTCCTCACGGACCAGCATTTGGTGATAGCCGGACCGTAGGTCGATCTTAGAGAAATACGTCGCACCTTGGAGTTGGTCAAACAAATCGTCAATCCGAGGCAACGGATAACGATTCTTGATCGTCACTTTATTCAACTCCCGATAATCGATGCACATCCGCATACTACCATCCTTATTTTTCACGAATAAAACCGGAGCGCCCCACGGCGAAGCACTCGGTCGAATAAAACCCTTCTCAAGCAACTCTTGGGTTTGATTTAACAACTCCTGCATTTCTGTCGGTGCTAAACGATAAGGAGTTTTAGCAATGGGAGTAGCTCCCGGAACCAACTCAATGCGAAATTCAACTTGTCTTTCCGCCGGAACACCCGGTAACTCATCCGAAAAAACGTCTTCGAATTCACTAACCACCGGAATTTCATGAATGGGTGGTGGATCGTCACGAGTATCAACAACATGGGCAAGAAAAGCCATGCCACCACTAACAAGAAAACGACGTGCCCGTGCAAAAGAACATATCGGCACAAGTCTTCTTCGTCTATCGCCATGAATAATCAAATCTCCCCCACTCGGGGTCTTCACACGTATAAACTTTTCATGGCATGCAATATCGGCTCTATTTTGATCGAGCCAATCCATACCAACAACGATATCAAAATCGCCCAAAGTCATAGGGATAAGATCAATTTTAAAGTTTTTGGTACCAAAAACGACATCACAATTCCTACACACATCAACCACTAGCACCGTCTTGCCGTCCGCTATTTCGACTTCTACCAGATGACTTAACTTAGCTAACGGTCTATCAAGTTTAGGCACAAATTTTGAAGACACAAACGACAAATTTGCACCGCTATCAAACAAAATCCTTGCCGGATTAGAATTAACCATGAAAGTACCTTAGACTACTTCGTTTGATTGTTTGGCTTCGTCAATTGTCATCAAATAGTTGTGACCTCGAGCCGTACCCGCCGCCTTCTCTAGCCTTTTAACATTATCGTTGTTCAAATCGGGACACTCTGACTTTCGGTGTCCTTCTTTGTTGCAATTAAAACAAGTGAGCTTGTTTGTTGAATTTGGCTTCGGGCAATCTCGAGCCATATGTCCACGTACCCCACAATTGTAGCAAGTAGGGACAAAGTTCCCAAAACCACCGGTAGCACCCTTCTTCACACTATTGACACTTTCGGAACCCTTTTTGTTCTTGTTCTTTTTATTTGAAAAATTCGAATAACTCGAACCTTCAAACTTTCTTTTTAAAAAAGTGAAATTGCTTTTTCTTGGAACCTCCGGCTCAAAACCCCGAGCCAACTCGTATAGCTCTTCAAAAGTCTTAGCCATTCCCCAACTAATCTTACCCTTGAACTCGTCGTTCAAAGTACGGTAGAAATCTTTCATTAGCTTATGATCGTCACCAACATATTCCGGGCAAAAGCGAGTCTTTGCCAAAAAGGTAGACTTGAGAGTAACCAAGTCCATCGAACCTTGTTGCAAATGATGCAACTCGTCCCGAATTCTATCAAGGTCGGAAGAAGTTCGGTGTTCTTGGAAGAATTCCTTCTTAAACTCCTCCCATGTCAAGCTCATGCATTGCTCTTCACCGTATAAATTGATTTTATCGTCCCACCACCACTTGCCTTCTTCACGTAACATGCTAGACCCATATCTCGTCTTCTTCTCGGGAGGACATTCTGCGGTACAGAAAGCTCCCTCGATATCAGAAATCTAACAAGTGCTTTTCAATGGATCCCTCACCCCATTAAACATCGGAGGTTGAGTATCCTTCAAATTCTTGTAGTGGAAGTCCCGCCTTCCACCCCCACCATTACCTTCACCCCCTTGGCCTCGAGGATAAATGTTTCTAGCCTCTAAAGCCTCCTATATTGCGGCTTTCATTCGATCGTTGATCATTTCGATCACTTGTCCATCGACCGACTCTTGGAAGACCTTCCGAACATCGTCAAGAAAATCCTTCTTTAACTTTTTAAAGATGGCCTCAACCTTAGCCGAGAGTTCAACATCCTCACTCGTACCACCGTTATCATTATCGTGTCCATTTCTCGTCTTCATCCTATAAAACGGAAAGGATTAAACAAAGAACGAAAAGACATAACATGTAAGTATATACATGTACACCACACTACTCCATCTCGCTCGACAATCGTCGTACATTACTTGTTTGACACGATTTACACCCGTAACAACGGTAGCTAATCGTTATTACACGAGCGAGTCGCATTAACTCGCTAGTACAACGTCCGTCTTGCTTGATGATTGCTAAACACAATACAAAACAATTAGCACAAGGTTAGTTCATATAAACCAAGGCACTAACAATTCCCGATTAGACCCAAAGTCCTACAAGTCCCACATAAAGTGCTCACATAATAAATTCCAAGTCTAGGCACCTATCTCAGGTCGCCTAAATCCCTTAGACCATGCTCTGATACCACTTGAAACAACCCAACCCGTACTCCATACGATAAATTTTTTTTTATAATACACATTTATGCGCCAATTAAATATGTAAACCACAAGTTCCATTTAAATATACATCAATTTAAATGTTTACAAAAGGCATGAAAGCCATTAATTAAGTTTAATACAAGTTTGACCCACTACAAGGATAGTTTATAATCCAAACGACCTCGAGCATGGTTGGGGGCTAAACTACCCAAAACGTTAGGCCAACTTCAAAAGCTAACACCAAAAGCACCCCCGACAACATAAGCGAGAGACCACTAGTCCAAACGTATGCCCTTACCCTTGTCCAAGCCGGAACCTATAAAATGGTAAACAACGAGAGGGTAAGAAGTGCTTAGTGAGTGCAACAATTATACATATATATATATATATATATATAACCTACTTACTTGCAAACCCTCACCAAATCCGCATACATACTAGTTACATAATCAGCATACCCTTCACATGTATAACGCTAAGTACCACGATAACAAGACTGGTATAACAATAGCATATAACACAAAAATACAATATGCTAAACACAAATATAACGATGATGTTCACAACATCCATAGTACTCAAGATCTCAAGGCTAGCCCAACGAATGGTATTGTCAACATCGAACTTAAACCCCATTCGCCTACATTAATGTGGTATCGTCAACACCAAACTTTAAACCCATATATGAGGTATCGTCAACATCGAACTTTAAACCCTCATCAACTCACTACAATAGTCGTATGGCATCGTCAACATCGAACTTTAATTCCATACGTTAGGTATCAACAACGAACTTTAAACCCCCATCACAATACAATATACTCTAGTGTATGGTATCGTCAACAACGAACTTTAAACCCACACCCCACAAGTAAATAAATTATATACATACACATATAATTATTCCACTCACCTTGTCACAAGGATGATGATTTAGCACTTCCGAGCTTCAACGCAATGTACCTAAATCATTAAGTGCACATTCAATTTCACAACTAGTGGGATTTACCACAATACTCCCACTTGAGCATTTAATGACCCAATTTGCATTAAATGACTCGACTACACACAACCGCCCATAAATGCCCAAGACTCGACTTTAATCACTAAGACTAGTGAATTAAAGTCTATTAACTTCAATTAACACAAAACCTAAGGTAATCCATACCCATTTCAACTAATTAGGTCAACTAGTACATTTTGACCCATTTTATAACACTTAAACTCACAATCAAGTCAAACTCGCCCATTAATACCTCTTTCATAATTCTTAAAGTGCATTAGTGGCTAACAACACCAATTGACACTTACAACCTCAAATCACAAGGCCAAAACCCTATATTGTGGCTATTAGGGTTTCATTACAACACATAACCCAAACTCGCCCATTTTACCACTAAATGGGTCTTACAAATCACTAGTACCCAAAACCCTAGTCATTAACCAATAAAAACACAAACTTAGAGTTAGAACTTACCGAGACTATCAACGCGTAGCTAGAGACACAAGGAACAACTTTAAATCTCGCTCCTAGGTTTGATTCACAATCTCCAACTTCATGGGTTTTGTGTTTTGGGAGAGAAATAGGAAAGAAAATGGAAATGAAAATGAAATAAATGGATGTGTGGTGGAGAGTTAATGCTCCCACCAGATTTACATGTCAAATTACCATTTTGTCCCTCAAAGTCATTTAATTTAAGCTAAAAACGGAATCAGAACTACAGAATTGCCGCGGCGCGGCGCTAATTGTCGCGGCGCGACGTTACAAAGGAAAAACCACCACTCTTAACTCAACTTCTAATCCTGGTTTGCTTGCTTTAACGCGGCGCGGACCCATTTGTCGCGGCGCGACTTAAGGCACGATCTGGTCAGCTCGACCATCTTAAACACAAAAAATCGTTTTACACAACATTAATTCGTTCAAGCCTCCAATACACGTCTAACTCTCATATCTAAGTCTCACAAGACTTAACACTAACCGAAGCTCCTTTAAGAGTTATTTACGCACACATTAACAAGTACATATATATATATATATATATATATATATATATATATACACAATTACACATAAACAACGAGTTACATACGTACAAATGATTAAGTATGTACCTTTCGATATGTACGGGAAAAACGGGATGTTACACATGGAAAACCTCACCTTTTTAGTAGGGGTCATGTGCCTAGTCGCGTGAATACCTCTCTTAAGATCTTATTTCGCTCTTCGTAATGTTTAATGTGGTAGTCACATAGACACATCCACTAAGGTAATCATAAAGACACATCCTCTTATTACTATCTTATTGTTGATATTTGATAAGAGAATACAATTTCTCACTTTTTATTTCAGAAAGTGGCAAAACTCTAAAAATTTAGAAAACATATCAGCAAAAACATAAGGTTTAGAACATAAAAGTTTTAATTTTTATGCATTTTATTACCCTACCCATATTGCGGTATAATATGTCGTGTATCCCACACTTAGATGAACATTTTCCTCAATGTTTGTAGTGGTATTTCCTCTTAAACAATCAAGTTATTTTAATAACTCTATCAATTATTTACACAACTTTTACAGTTGTATAGAAATAACAGTCAAGAGGGAATTCCACACTTAGGTTTTTAGATAAGTGGGATATTTTATTTAGGTACTCTTAATTGGGTTTTTAATCTCACACTTAGTGTTAAGCATATGCTTCTAGCTGATAATTAAACATTTAGAGAGTAAGAGCGAATACTTCCCCAAGGAATATTCCGTAACGACCTTTGGCGGTATCTTCATAACTTGCTACAACACTTCCACCATCCACTTTCACCATCATTCTCTTGTGATTAGCCTCTTGAGTGTGAACACTCAGGAAATGCACCAAATTATTTCCTTTATTGCTCATTCCAATGCCAGGTTTGAAAGATTGGCCGAGGCTTTATCACTTATTTAAGATTGAACTAAAACATAAAGTAAAGGCATTAGTAATTTAAAATCTCGGGTTGCCTCCCGAGAAGCACTTATTTTTGTTCGAGTCATTAGCTTGACTCTAAGGTTACTTCTCAGGTAGTCCAGTGGGATTACTAGAATCCATCAGTAGATGCCAGTAGAGATATTGGCGAATATCCGAAGAATTGAAACAGAATAAGGTTATGATATGCCCAATTTTCTGAGCAGGTGGATTAAAGTGAATAGTTTTTTTATTCGAGGTTTGGAAGCACGAGGATAGCATGACTAATACTGATGTTGAAAATCATCTGGATTATTTTGATATTGATTGTTAGGCTCTGGATACCCTAGGTTGGTTAAATTCGTCATACTGTTTCGTTGACATCACACATCTAAGTACTCAGCAACTTTACTATTATTATATTCTAATTCAAATGTTTTAGCATTTATACGCATAGAAAGATAATCTTGAAAATTCATTTTTAATTTTTAATTTTATTAATATTATTTTACTAAAATATTAGTATTAATAGATTTTTTAATTTAATTAATTTAATACTAAAATATTATTTTGATAACTTTGTCTTTTTTATTTTTTATAATATTTATTTATTTTATAATTTTAATATCTTATTTTATATAAATTTTATATAATTATTTTTATAAAGTATTATTAAATATATAAAAATAAGATTTTTATTATTATTGATTTTTATAAATTATTTTTTATAGAATATATAATAGTTTATTAAAATAAAATTATTTTAATAAAGTTTTTTAATATTATTATATTATTATTATTATTTTAAATTTATTAAAATATTATTATTATTATTATAAATTATTATTTTTTAATTTTTTTATTTTTTTCAAAACTAATTAATCTATATAAGTCTTAAATCGTACTTTCGTCTTCCCGACAGTATCGCCAAAAACCTTGATGCGCGGTGTACGGTCACTTTTATTTTTCGACGCCCGTCATCGGTGTGATTCAATGGAGGTGAGATCCGCTCGATTGATTAGTGTCTAGTTTTATATTTTTATGTGCTGGGACCTAAATTATACCTACCTTCTTTATAGAGCAAAACATACGGTGTCATTCGTAAAATACGGTCGAATTGAAACGAAACTTATGTAAGCAAATTAGTGTTTAATATTATATTAATGATGGTTTGGTATGTGATTTTTATATTAAACTAAATTAAAAGTAATATGCATGAAAGTAAAGGTGTGGAGGTGACTGTGGTACTAGAAGTTTAAACAGTGTTTAATATGACTGTAAGTTGTATCTCGGATTACGATACTATTGTTTCGTGGAATACTATCACTTCTATTCAATCAAATATATGTTTACCCATTAATTATTTTCCAAGAAACTTAATTCAAGCATAAATAAATAATGTGTTTCGTGATAAAAATATGGGGTTTATTATAAAAGAGAGTTACCATTATAATATAATTGACCAACCCAACCACCACCCTCGAATCTTAATTCTCTTATGGAAACTCTCGCGAGGGTGTAACAACAAAGATTAGACCTGGTGACAACACCCATCGAAATAGGAATATTATTCCTACCGAACTAAGTTGGGAATGGTTAATTTAAATAGTTGAGAATGACCTTCGGCTATGAATAAAGTGATAGATATTCGTCTTTAAATTTAAAACAGGTGTTAATGACTGCTGCTTTATTAAAGCCTTAGTCCAAATATAAAAATGATTGACTTTATAAGTTGACTGAAAACGACATCGCCTGCGTATCAAGCCACTTATAAAAGACCACAAGTCCATAATGTTAAACTTTAACCATTTAATTGAAAATGACATCGGCTGCGTATCAAGCCATTTGTTGAAAAGAGTGATGTTATGTTATTTAATTTCATAGATCAAAATGCCCCAGATTTCTCCAACATGGTATTTATGTTAGTGTTTGAAAACACATTTATCTCAAATCTTATACGTCATGCCCGGCCTAATCTTTCAATTTCCAAGACACCGGCCATAACGTTCTTTAGACGCATAATACTTAAAACTACTTATGCGGGTACAAGTTTAATAAACTTATATATAGGTTAACAAAAACTCACTCTGTTTATAAAGCATTGAATCAAACATTTATAATAATTTATACAACAACAATAGTAAAATATCCTAAACTTACATCACAATATATACGAAAAGTTATTTTAATCCATTTTTATAATAATTTAATCAATGAATATTATAATATTTATATAATTATTATAATATTTATATAATATAAAAGCATGAAAGTAAATAAAGATTAATAGCAAACCTTATATATATATATATATATATATTTATATATATATATATATATATATATATATATATAATGTTCAGAAGGCAACAGTAATTACAATAAGCTTCTCGAGTTCCCTTCTCGCATCACCTCCTTTATTTATTTACAAACTAACTAACAAAGACGAAACAAAGCTAGCAACTTCT
Organism: Rutidosis leptorrhynchoides; assembly: GCF_046630445.1. Lineage (NCBI taxonomy): Eukaryota > Viridiplantae > Streptophyta > Magnoliopsida > Asterales > Asteraceae > Rutidosis > Rutidosis leptorrhynchoides. The sequence continues at coordinate 254,254,568 of NC_092337.1, forward strand.
AAAGAGAGAATTTAGAGAGAGAGTGAGATGAGAGGTGTGTTAAATCAATCAATCGATCATTCTATTTATAGGCAAAGCGAGTCACCATTTGAAAAGTTTGGGTCATCAGTTGTAAAGTCAGGGTCGCCAGTTTAAAACTATGGACCGCCAGTTGCATGGCCTAGTTCTCAAGTGATTCATTTAGGTCGCTAGTTGTAAGATTTGGGTCACCAATTACAAGATTCTGGTTACTAGTTACAAAATCCAGGTCACCAGTTGATGTAACTGGGTTGCCATTTGCACTAGCTAGGTCGCCAGTTGGTGTAACTAAGTTGCTATTTGTCGTATACGGTTTTCTGATAGTAAGTTGTTTAAACACTGGTACATGTTTTGAATTGAAGTTCAGTAAATGCACTTTGTTAGGGTTCCTTAGACTTTTAATATTCCCACACAATCCCCTAAATCACTCCTTGATGTTCCTTGCAGTTGCATTTAAAGTATTGTGTGATTAGGGTTTTTGTGTGTGTAAGACTTGGAACATCTTGATCATTGTAAATGAATCAGATGAGCTTCTAGGTTCTTAGCAGATCTTCACATACACGTCTTTATTAAGTGTAAACATCCCCTGTTAGTCATCTTGAGCTTCCATGGTGGTCTTCCGGCTGAATCCTGAATTAGGGTTTTTGAAAAACCTAATTTGAACTAGTCTTGTATTTCTTTAATTTAAGATTTGTAGATCAAGACTCTAAGAGTTCTCCATTAATTTTAAGAGTATTGAAATCCTAATTTAAGACTAAGTAGGTAGGATATACCTCTTGGATAGTAAATGTACTAAAAATCGTTTTAAAAACCCACTTTTGAACATTTTTTGACATTTCAGCACTTTCAGCCCTTAATAATAATTAATTTGTAATTTTGCTAGTTTTAATATCTTTTAGTTATTATTAAGGCTAAAATTGGGTGATATCGCTAGTGAAAACATGACCATTTTGAGTGATATCAATGTTCTTGAGTGAGAAAGTACTATGTGAGAGAGAAAGCGTGTTCTCTGCCACAAGTCCAGTTATCTGTAAGTGGTGGCCCATGTGACCTATTTATAGGCATGAATACTCCGTGATATTTGTAGACACATGTCATGCTGCTATTGATTGATTTATGCGAGATGTATGTAATCGACTATATGCAAAATAGTGGCGTGGCAAGTGTGCTGCTCACGTGCTTACTTAAGGGTTTAAGCATAGAAAGCTACCTTCGGGGCTTACGTGAAACATTGAGAGGCCTATATGTAATTTATTTATTGTTCTTGAAGGAACACACTGAACGGGTAAATATTAAAAAATTCTTTTAAAACTGTTTTTATATGTTCCGAACGTTTCTTTCATATATAAATGATTTTTTATGCGTGTAAAACATAGGATACACCAATAAGTCCCTCCAGTTTTGATGTCTTTATTTTGTAAAATTGAAGACATTAAACTATAATAAAGTTATAAAATATCTTTTTACCTTAGGAAGATACACATGTCATCGTCGCTTTTTACTGACTTGATTTGACCTTGACCCTTAATGATTAGGTTTGTAACTATATTAATATTTTTTATTTATTAAGGAAAAAGAAAAAAATTTGCGTAATCCAAATCATCCACGTGTACGGCAGATATAAATTTTTCCAATTTTTAACCACCTTTTGTTATTTAAGTGGTTTTTAACCCTAATTTCAAATTTTTCTCTTCGACATATCTGTTTTTACCTTATCTACATTCATAGCTCATCTTCACTTGTTCATATTCTTCTAATGGCTATTCTTGATGTCTCCGAAGAGTACAGCTCTGTTACTCCATCGTATTTGGCAAATTGATAATGCTAAAAATGAACATATATTTCACAGCATCATCCTTCAAGAAATAAAAGCTTTTAGTTGCAATTATTCTATTTACAAGTGATATTCATTTAAATAATAAAAGGTGAAGACAAAAGACATATTCGATGATTTCAAAACGCAAATGACCAAAATGCTAAAGAGTACAAAGTACAATACAAGTGGTTCAATTTATTGATGAGAAACGTCTAAAAGTTACAAGAGTACGAGCCGCGAAACGCAAAGTACAAGATATTAAATTGTACGCAAGGACGTTCGAAAATCCAGAACCGGGACACAAACCAACTATCAACGCGTGATGCAACGGACCTAAAATTACAAGTCAACTAGACACAAGAATATAATATAATATATATATAATTATATAAAATTATATATATTATATTATATATTAAATAAACTCAGCAGCCCATGTTTTAGTTGACAATGTGAGCTGGTAAAGTTAGCCATGCGATCGCGTGGCCAGGTAGTGTTAAAATCATGCGCTCGCATGAGACACTGTAGCAAGCCAAGTCCTATAAATTGCAACGTTTGGTCGACGAATTTTTACACAATATATTCATCTATCTCTCACTCTCTTAAATATATATTTATATTTATATTTTAATTATAATTTTAATATTAAAGTTTAATAATAATAAGGTTATGTTAGCGAATGTTTTAAGTTTGTAAGTCAAAACTCTGTCCGTGTAACGCTACGCTATTAATACTCATTGTAAGTTATGTTCAACCTTTTTAATTTAATGTCTCGTAGCTAAATTATTATTATGCTTATTTAAGCCGAAGTAATCGTAATGTTGGGCTAAATATTAAAGACTCGGTAATTGGGCTTTGTACTATAATTGGGGTTTGGTCAAAAGACCGACACTTGTGGAAATTAGACTATGGGCTATTAATGGGCTTTATATTTGTTTAATTGAATGATAGTTCGTTAATTTAATATAAAGATTTACAATTGGAAGTACCTATAAATAACCACATACACTCGATCGAACATGATTGGCGGGATATTTATAAGTACTAATAATCGTTCATTTAACCGGACACGGGGATGGATTAATAGTCAATGGACTCATTAAAACAGGGGTGGATTACATACAAGGACACTTGGTGTAATTGTTAATAAAGTATTAAAACCTTGGATTGCACACAGTCGATAACCTGGTGTAATCATTAACAATGTATTAAAACCTTATTACAGTTTAAGTCCCCAATTAGTTGGAATATTTGACTTCGGGTATAAGGATAATTTGACGAGGACACTCGCACTTTATATTTATGACTGATGGACTGTTATGGATAAAAACCAGATGGACATATTGAATAATCCAGGACAAAGGACAATTAACCCATGGTAATAAATTAAAATCAACACGTCGAACATCATGATTACGGAAGTTTAAATAAGCATAATTCCTTTATTTTATATCTAATCGCACTTTTATTTACTGTCATTTTATTTATTGCACTTTTAATTATCGTACTTTTAATTATCGCACTTTTATTTATCGTCATTTACTTTACGCTTTAAATTAAGTTGTATTTTATATTTTACATTAGGTTTTAATTGTGACTTAAGACATAAAATCGACAAACCGGTCACTAAACGGTAAAAACCCCCTTTTTATAATAATAATAATAATAATACTACTTATATATATATATATATATATATATATATATAAGTAGTATTATAGTGTTGTAGCAAGGTTTATGTATACCCACTCTATAAATAAATAAATAACTTGTGTAAAATTGTATCGTATTTAATAGTATTTTGCAATAAAATCATAACTATTTCGTATACACCTCGCATAACATCAAGTATACTTGGCGCCGCTGCCGAGGACTTCATCAATGCCAAAAGTGAAACGCTATTAAAAAAAATATATTAGTTTTTAAGCTATTTTAGTAAGAATATAATTTTATATAAGTTTTAAAATACAAAAAATATAAAAGAAAAATATATTTCTATTTAAATTAAAAAGTTTATATTTTTATTTTGTTATAAATTAAAACTAATAAGTATTTTTTTTAAATATAAGTATTTTTATTACATATTTATATATATATATATATATATATATATATATATATATATATATATATATATATATATATATATATATATATATATATATATAAATTTAAAAAAATAAATAAATAAATAAAAATGGGCCACAATACTGTAGCAACCCAAGAACAGGCCTGGTATCCATCTCCATGCGATCGCATAGCCCAGATGCGTAAACCTCATGCGACCGCATGAGGTCTTCTGACAGGTCTGCATCATCAGCTGGTACGAATTAGGTTTTGTTATTAGTTATTATTATTATTAATTAACCTAATTTGGGTTTTAATTTAATATTAATTAGTTTTAGTTTTAATTAAATTTGTATTTTAAGTTTTAAGATTTAATTAGTTTTATTACTTATAAAATTAATACTTTAATAAAATAATAATATAAAAATAATATTTTTATAAAAATAAGTAATTTTATTATTTTTCAATTTTTTTAATTGTATATTTTTAATCGTTTAATTGTTATTTGTTTTTTTTAATTAGTTTTAAACTTACTTTTTACCATAGTATTTTATATTTCTAGATTTTTAGGCTTTGCCATAAATCCCTTAAGTACTTTTTCTTTAGATTAAGATTTAGGTGCTTTAAAATTTTACGATGTCGTTTATCGCTTTAATATTTTATAAATTTTAGTGCCTTTTAAGTTAGTGCCGTTTTGAATATAGAATTCCTTTTAAGCTTTAATACCTTTAGACGCAACTTTTAATATTTAGTTTTTAGACTTTTGAGTTTCGATGCTTTTCTTTCTTATTTTTATTTTTCAACCTTTTATTTTTTGACATTTTTCGACGCGCTCTTTTTCTTTCTTATTTCTCGACGCTCTAGTTTTTAGGACATAGAATTTTCTTTATTTTCTTTAAACTTCGACGAAAAATTATTTTAAGCGGTTAAATTGATAGACATCCAAAATTTTCTGGTTCGTAGTAATAGTTGGATTTGTTAGTGGAGAGTTGTGGGCTTCCGATTTAAAGGGTCCTGGCTACCTGCTGCATCTATTGGCTATTCGAAACGTGGGCAAAATCAAAAAAGTCTATTAATTTGATAGTTTTATATAATTTTTATTTTTATAACTAATAGAATATTCAGTGAATGCACCGAGCAAAACGTTCACCACCTTTCATACGTTCATCACCTGTAACTCGATCAAGACATCTAGCCAACATTGTCGCCGTTGATTTTTTTTTAGAATCGTCATCTAGTCAACCAAGTACTCCAATTCAAATTTCCGATAATCCATTTTTTGAACCCGACCTCACAATTGAGAATCCAGAGGATATTCAGGGATAATTCAGAGATCCTGAACCACTAATCATTCCTCCTGAACCACATATCACTCATCCAGAGATTGTCGAGGATGAAACTATTAAATCAGAATCCTCTAGTGATTCAGATTCAACAATTTCAATCATGAAAAATCTGGAACCTCTAAGTATGGAAGATCGAATGAGGGCTAAACGCACTGGCCAAGGTCACGCAATTACTCAACCAGACATTAATGCACCAGATTATGAAATCAAAGGGCAAATCCTACACATGGTAATTAATCAATGCCAATTTAGTGGTGCACCAAAGGAAGATCCAAACGAACATCTTCGAACTTTTAATAGGATCTGTACTTTATTCAAGATCAGAGAAGTTGAGGATGAATAGATCTATCTCATGTTATTTCCCTGGACTTTAAAGGGAGAAGCGAAAGATTGGTTAGAATAGTTACCTGAAGGGGCGATTTATACATGGGATGTCTTAGTTGAAAAATTTCTTAAACAATTCTTTCCGGCATCTAAAGCCGTGAGACTTCAAGGAGAAATTGTTACGTTTACACAGAAGCCAAATGAAACATTATATGAGGCATGGACAAGATTTGGAAAGTTGTTAAGAGGATGTCCTCAACATGGTTTAGACACTTATCAAATAGTACAAATATTCTACCAAGGATGCGACATTACTACACGAAAAGACATCGATATAGCAGCTGGTGGTTCCATTATGAAGAAAACCGCAACTGAAGCTTACAAAATTATTGATAACACTGCCTCCCACTTACATAAGTGGCATCAAGAAAAAGATATCGTTAGATCATCTAAAGCGGCTAGAGCCGATTCTATCCATGACTTTGATTCCATTTCTGCAAAGATAGATGCTTTCGAGAGACGAATGGAAAAGATGACTAAGGATATTCACGCAATACGAATTAGTTGTGAACAGTCTGGAGGACCACATTTGACAAAAGATTGTCTCAGTATTGAACAAACAATGGAACAAAGAGAGAATGTTTCATACATGAACCAAAGGCCTGGAAATAATTATCAAAGTAATTATCAACCGCCAAGACCAATCTACAATCAAAATCAGAATTATAACCGAAATGTTCCATACAACAACCAACAAGGTACTAGCAATCAACAAGTATCTAACAATACTTACAATCAGCATAGACCTATTTTTCCAATTAAAACACCACAAACCGATGATAAAAAGCCAAATTTAGAAGACATGATGTCAAAGCTAGTTGAATCTCAAACTCAATTTTTCACATCTCAGAAAGAAACGAATGAACAAAATGCGCAAGCATTTAGAAATCAACAAGCTTCTATTCAAAATCTGGAACAAGAAGTAAGCAACCTAGCAAGGTTGATAGGTGAAAGAAAACCAGGGAGTCTACCTAGTGATACAAATGCTAACCTCCGGAATGAAACAGCTAAAGCCATTACCACAAGAAGTGGTATTACACTTAAACCACCTGAAATACCTGTAAAGTCTGATGAATCTATTCCTACTACACAGGCACCACAGCCTGAGCAAGATAAGGAAACGGAACCGGTAGTTTAAAAGGTTAATAAAGATAACACAGTTAAGGCAAATCCTTATGTTAAACCATACCAACCACCGCTTCCTTAGCCGAGTAAAATGAGAAAAGAAAGACTTGAAGTCGAGAAATCCAAATTCTTGGATATGTTTAAACAAATAAATGTCAATCTTCCTTTCATTGATGTGATTTCAGGAATGCCTAGATATGCTAAATTCTTGAAAGATCTAATCACAAATAGAAAGAAAATGGAAGAACTCTCGGCTGTTACTATGAATGCTAATTGTTCTGCAGTATTGTTGAATAAACTACCAGAAAAATTCTCTGATCCAGGAAGTTTCACATTTCCATGTTTTCTGGGTAGTCTTAGTTCAATAGAAGCATTGGCAGACTTAGGTGCTAGTATAAATTTAATGCCGTATTCACTATACGCTAAACTAGACTTCGGAGAATTGAAACCAACAAGAATAAGCATACAACTAGCCGATCGATCAGTAAAATATCCTAGAGGGATAATGGAAAATATAACGACCCGTCCTAATCCATCTGGACGAATACATTACATATGGTTACATCGCGAGGTACTTGACCTCTATATGATACATTTTACAAGCATTGCATTCATTTTTGAAAAGACAATCTTTCATTTCATCGAAAGCTGACGGCATGCATACCATTTCATAATATATCCAACTATAATTGACTTAGTAATAATCTTGATGAACTCGACAACTCGAATGCAACATCTTTTGAAATATGTCATGAATGACTCCAAGTAATATCTCTAAAATGAGCAAATGCACAGCGGAAGATTTCTTTCATACCTGAGAATAAACATACTATAAAGTGTCAACTAAAAGGTTGCTGAGTTCATTAGTTTAACATAAATAATCATTTCCATCATTTTAATAGATCACAAGATTTTCATTTTCATTTCTCATAAATATACGTCCCATGCATAGAGATAAAAATCATTCATATGGATTGAACACTTGGTAACCGACCTTAACAAGATGCATATAGAATATCCCCATCATTCCGGGACTCCCTTCGGACATGATAAATTCGAAGTACTAAAGCATCCGGTACTTTGGATGGGGCTTGTTGGGTCCAATAGATCTATCTTTAGGATTCGCGTCAATTAAGGTGTCTGTTCCCTAATTCTTAGATTACCAGACTAAAAAGGGGAATATTCGGTTTAATAATTCAACCATAGAATGTAGTTTCTATTACTTGTGTCTATTTCGTAAAACAGTTATAAAAGCAGCGCATGTATTCTCAGTCCCAAAAATATATATTGCAAAAACATTTAAAAAGGGAGCAAATGAAACTCACAATACGATATTTTGTAGTAAAAATATGCATATGACGGAACCGAACAATTTGCAGGGTTGGCCTCGGATTCACGAACCTATATCATTTATATATATATTAATACCTATAATCGTAATTGAACAATTTCACATATTATAACTTATTTTATATATTATATATATTTAATTTGTGTATATATATTTATAATGACAAATATTAATAAATTTTTGGTTGATATTATATTAAAATACTTAATTTGTTCTATATGAGTATCAATAAAAAAATGTTAATGTGATTAATACTTACTTATAGGTAATATTACTAAAAGTATATTTTTATATATGAAATGTTTATTTGGTAACATAATATCAATAATAGTAATAAGAGTTGTTTTTTATTATCATGATTATACTACTAATAATAATAATTATAAAAACAATGATATTACTTATAATACTTATAAAAATGATAATAATGTAACTATATTGATGATAATAATAAAAATCATGATATCAATAAACATAATAATAATAATAATAATAATAATAATAATAATAATAATAATAATAATAATAATAATAATAATAATAATAATAATCATAATAATTAATATTTACTAATAATGATAAGGATAGAAATAAAATAAAAGTGTATACCCCCTCCAAGCTTTTTCTAAAAAAGGAAGTACTCCAGACAAGATTCGAACCCTCGACCTCTCGCTCACCCGCACACTTTCTAAACCATACGTCCATTTTCTACTTTTTTGATTTGTATTGGTATCCATTATATATAACTCTTATTATTTTGGCCCAACAGCAAAACCTACGGCCCAATACCAAACCATAGTTCACGGCCCAACAGTTGAATTAAACCTTGGCTCAAGCTTTCCCAAGAACAGTCCATTACACGGCCCAACAGCAAGTATTCTGGCCCAACAGTTTCTTTTGTAAAAAAAATAAAACGATGTGGCCTGGTTTCGAACCCAGGACCTCTTGTTTAACCCTAACACTCCAAACCACTGAGCCATTCGTTCGTTTTAGAATTAATAGCAAGGTAAATTTCTTTAACCTCGTGATACTAACAATCCTTTTCATAAACAAAAACTCTAACAAGAAATACGTAGCAGCAACAACACTTCATCTCTTACCCTTATCAGATATCATCATCATTATTATTATTGCCATCTTGTTAACAGTGAACACGAAAGAAAAAAATATATAATGGATCGTTTCTTCATTAGATCATCGTATCATCTTCATTCATCATCAGTCTCCCGTTTAATCATCATCATCGTCTTTATCATCATCATACCATCATACACTCATCATCATCATTCTTGTATCATCAGCATCTATCACAACATCATCATCTTTTATCGTCATGTATCAGGAATCATCGATCTCGCCATTACCCTTCACATAAAATCATAATCATCACGATATCATTAACAATATTAAGATTATCATTAATTAACTATCATCGTGTATCTTCACTTCATTGATGATCTTCTTCTTTACACCATCATAATCATTATCATGATCGCATCATCATCACGAAGTATCACCTTCATAATCACCCTCATCACCGTCATCCTCGTTAACCATTATCATCTTACTCAATATCTTCATCATCATTTTCGGGAACAGAAAAAAAATATGGCGACAACATTAAGCACAGGGGTTTCGACAGAATCATGTTTTGTAGGATTAATCTTTGGTCCAAGAAGCCCAAATACTTGTGTGGGCCGTTTGTAATTTAATAAACGTGTGTTATTGGGCTTTGTATAGAACCGGCCCAAATTACAAAGGAAGCAACATTGGGTCGGTTTGTTTTGTTGTTCACAGAACCGAGAGAGTGAAGTAGTAATACTTCAGTGTTTGTTTGGGTTTAATCAAAGTAGGAAACGTAGAATAGAACGAGCTGAAGTTCTATTATCATCTTCATGATCACATAAAGTCCTAAACACTATTTATCATCTTCATCGCTTATGCTACAGTACCATCATTATTTTATATATCACCCACGCTGTTACAACAAGAATGAAATAGAAGTGGACAAGTATGGTTACTGTAAGTGTTGCAGAGGGCGGAAAGAAGCAACAACAAAAATTAAAAAAAAAATGTTGGCTTTTCTTCGAATAGAAACAGAAAACGTATAGTAATGGTAACTGAAACAAAAGTTTAGATGCAGCAGCGTACATTAATGAAGAAGGTTATTTTCATGGTAGTGAGAGTGGATGTCACGGTGGTTTATGATGGTGAAGTGGTGTTGGGTGTTGGAGGAACGAACAGAATTTATAGAAGGATGGTGGTTTTGAATTAAAGGGATGAAGTAGGAGTATGGTAGTGTTTCGGGTCATGGTGGTGGTTGGCATTTGTACAGGGTGGTTTCCGGTGGTGGCAGGTGGCGGTGGACTATGGTGATGGCGGAGAATATAGAAGGAAGAAGATCAGGTGAGGTTGATCAAGTATATACAAGTGTGTAAATATATATAACTTATATATATATATATATATATATATATATATATATATATATATATATATATATTACTTAATAATAATTATTAATAATATATCATAATAATTCAACAATCATTCATGCTTACAATATTTCCAATAGAACACCAGCTGTGATTTTTAATTTCTTATGCCGACACTTAGATATTGTAACATCGCGGAGTGCTATATCGTGCCCTGTTCTTAATTAATGGTGAATAAAGTTCTCAGAAAAATTCCAAAATTTTAAATTAAATAGCTTTATTTATTTTGGTCATTATGGTATAAAATTTGGTTATTAACTATTAAATAAAAATTATATTAATTATTCACTCCCAACTCTAGGTAAAAATATAAAAAGTTTTAAAATTTAACAAATAACTTCTAAATATATTATTTATAAGCCTAAAATTTATAAAACTCATTTTCAAATTACCGTTTATTTTTAAAATCACATAAGTTTCTTTTTAACTCCTTTGCTATCAATTGAGAGACAATTAAGCGTTACCTTCATTTACTAAATAGCTTCGAAATAAAAAAATATATTTTATATACTTTATTTATATATGTAGATACTTTTTAAATAATAATTATCATATATTAATATTATTATTTTACATAATTACTTATAACAATCACATTATATAATATTCCAAATTATTATTATGTATATATATATATATATATATATATACATACAAATCTATTTACAATTATTTGTTCTTGAATCGTCGAAATTGGTCAAAGGACAAATGAATTCAAGTAAACAGTTCCAAAAATTTTGAGACTAAACTTTACAAACTTTGCTTATCGTGTTGAAATCATATAAAGATTAAGTTTAAATTTGGTCAGAAATTTTCGGGTCGTCACAGTACCTACCCGTTAAAGAAATTTCGTCCCGAAATTTGAGTGAGGTGGTCATGGCTAACAATAAAAATGTTTTCATGATGAATATGAGTTGATAATTAGAATTTTATCATCATTCAATAATATTAATAAGACAATTCGATTACTTAAGAGTACGAATGAAGCTATCACATCCGAGTGAAATGAGGAAATAGAGACTCGTTATAACTTTTGACATAGTCATGGTTGAATTTAGAAATTAAGGTGCGTCTTAACTTTTGACGTTGTCTTGGTTGAAAATCTGGAATTTAAGGGTTTTAGAGATAATCTTCGAAATCTAAAAGATTTAATTCTTCGGCGAATTAAGATTTCTATAATTAAATACGGTGATATGCCTTGATTACTCTGTTTGGTATTTCCATTACAAATTCTACCTTTTCCATTCCATTAGTTTTTACCATTTCTATACCTTCATTCTCAGTTCATATATCCAAAAGATTATAATAATGCTTAATCCGGTTCTAATCCTTGTTCTTATTCTGACTATCGTAATGATCGTTCTTCTTTTCCAACTCCCACCGGAAGAATCCGTTTATTTCTACTATGCTCTAGGGATTATTGTATTTATAATCCTTCTGTGTCTTTATATTGCTATACGCACTGATATCTATGGTTTGTAATTTCGGTGTTATCATTGGGCTTTATATTTTCTCTTATATACCGGAGCTCTTTGCCTTTTTATTCTCTTCTCGACTCAAAGTATAGCCAGTATTGGTCCAGAATTCGTAAGTATGGAGTTTCGAATGAACTTAATGTTCTAAATAAGAAAGAACGAAATCGCACGATTTGATTTGTCAAATTACCTGAATTCAAGTAAAAAGATAGGATTATCAAGAAAATATGTTCTTGATATGGTTATAGATTAGATATAATGTAAGAGTCGTGTAACATGGCACATGATGATGTTATGATCTGTGAATCATCACGTTCCATTAGAAACTCAGCATGACTTACTGTAATATAATCACGTTGATCAAGTGTCATTATATTATACTAACTCATGCATCAATTTCCAACACTACTTCAAAATCATTCATAATTCAAACTTGAATTTTAAAGAAATTTAGAAACTAAAGTAGTTTCCTTTATGATATAATATAGATAGCACGAAGAGATAAATAATTTCGGAGGAGAATATTTATGAAAATATCTTCAGAAATATCGAAGATATTTCTGATGATATTTTGGAATTTCTAAGTTTGATGTTTGATGAAGAAAGATTTTCCGCAAGATTTTAACATGAGTACGGAGCAAGATATTCGTTGAAGGTTTCATCGGATCCAGAATTACCTAGTTTCTTTGAATATATGGTATGGTCCTTGTATTTGGCCTTGGTCTTCTTCATGGTTTACTCAATCTGTTCTTCAGTACCAAATTTTCTATCGAGCGTTCCTAACACTCCCTTCTTTATCATCAAACTTTTGGCTGTTTAGACCATCTATAATTTTTCTGTTTCCTCTGCATTTAATGCTACGATATCTGAATCATCGGTTACCAATCCGAGGTGGTTTCAGGAGAATTGTGTTTTTAGATGATTAAACGCTGATGGTAATATGGTGGAATATAAAAGGTTCCCCGGTAACAATAAAAGAGCACGCATATATATCAAGGTTATCATAAGGTTGTTTCGAACGAAAAGTCGAAGTTGATTTGCTGGAGCTGTGACAAAATTTGCTATTTTGAAAGGAATCACCAAGTTATTTTGGGTAATAATAACACTAAAGGAATTAGCACAGATACATGTTAAACGTTTACTCAGGTTCCGAGTATTTTCAGGTGCATAACTATATGTATCAATATTTTCTTCCGTAGATGAAGTACGGTTGGTTCATCCTCTCGATTAAGGTATTTTCAAGAATTATGAAAGGTGTGAACGCAGATTATAATCGTCAAGATACAAATGAGATTTAAGATAAGATCAAGTGGCAAACTTGAAGAATTGTTTAGTTTCATATGTTATAATCAATATTTTAATTCATTTTAATTATCAAATGTTGGCAGTCCACAGTCGATAGTCCACAGTTAACAGTCCAATAATTCATATATAGTTTAATATATAATATTTGAATTAATTAATACGTATCGTGACCCGTGTACATGTCTCAGACTCGATCACAACTCAAAGTATATATATTATTATAGAATCAACCTCAACCATGTATAGCTAACTCTCGCATTACTACATATAGAGTGTCTATGGTTATTCTAAATATTATATATAGATGCGTCGATATGATATGTCAAAATGTTGTATACGTGTCCCGATATTTAAAGTGCGTAAAATAAATAACAGAAATTAAATGACGATAAATAAAATTGTGAGAATAAAAATTGCGATAAATAAATTGCGATAATTAAATTGCGATAATGTAATAGGGAATTAACAGTTAGCTAGGAACAGTTAGTAGGATTTTGTTAGCGTGGATTCTTAACAAAATTTCTCATAGTTAATTCGTTTGTTTCTAACAAATTTTATTTTGTTCAATGTTTTCTTCATTATGCCACTTGTTGGATTCTGATAGGTCAAAATCCAAATATGAAATTGAATGAAAATGGTTATTCTGTGATGAAAGGATTCGTACTTCTGTAGTTGTAAGTAGGATAGTAAATGACTATTGAATCAGATTCGAAGAATGTACAATGTAACTTATTAATGTGAAGTTCAAATATTTCTAGGGTATTACCTACCCGTTAAAATATTTTCACCATTAACAGTTTGTACGAAAGAATTTTTAATTACAATCTTTATGAAAATATACTTACATATATATTTTCCTCAGATGTAATCATGGATTTAATGAGTTAATATGATATTAACTCATCTGATTTACCGTTAGAATAAGAATATATAATCTCTAAAATATTAGAGGTTTCATAACCATCATGTTGAACGAAGATAAATGATGTAGAACGTCATGTAGAACGGTGATTATACTCGAGGTACAGAATGAGATATTGAGGCATGGATTGTTGATGGTACTGGTGCTGTTATTGATGGTACTGTTGGTGCCGGTGATGTTGCTGAAGCTGGTAAATTTTGCACCATATTATCCAAATTGAATACTCTAGTAAGTTCGTTGACTTCTTTTATTATTCCAGAATGATTTGTCGGTCAGAACGAGCGAATGAATAAGGTTTAGAATTGTGGATAGAATATAATCATATCGAGCTACTCGGGAAATGTGGGTGAAAATGGTGTTTCAGATTGATTCACCGGTAAGTGCTTCGGGTTATTCGTCAAGAGGGCAATTTGGTTGGTGGAAAAGATCGCCTTCTTCGCGTCTCCATTAATTAAGTTGACTACGAACCCATCTCCAATTCATCCAGAATAAATGATGGCTAATTGGTTGATTCATTCCGGTTACACTGCTTTTGGAGCTCGAGTGGAAATCAATATCGAAATAGCTGTCGGAATAACTATCGGAATAGCTATCGAAATCTGAGGGACTCGAACTGGTTGAGGGATTCATCTCGTACAATTAAATGAAGTATTTTCAATAAGAAATAGATTATAGGATGTAGATTAGTACCCTGCAATACATAATTTACATATGCATATATAATACTAAAATCCCATAAGTTACGGAGGAGTCTACGGAAGCTGTCAGGCAAAGGTAACAATAACAGATACGCTAAGATATGAATTTATCTATATATTGTCTATGCAATAGAGGAAGTAAGACGTGTCTAGACTTTAAGGATGATAAGCAAATAATTTTTGACACTAAATGATAAGCAAAACTTTTTGACATACAGACACGGTCGAAGTCCAGACTCACTAATACATCTAAACAACTATCAGTTAGACACACTAATGCAAGACCTGGTTCGCTAAGACCACCGCTCTGATACCACCTATAACGATCCATCCTAATCCATTTAGATGAATACATTACATTTGGTTACATCGCGAGGTACTTAACCTCTATATGATACATTTTATAAACATTGCATTCGTTTTTGAAAAGACAATCTTTCATTTCATCGAAAGTTGACGGCATGCATACCATTTCATAATATATCCAACTATAATTGACTTAGTAATAATCTTGATGAACTCAACTGATGGAATTTAATAAGTTTCAAAACAACATGTTCATGTAGTTAACACAATTATAAAACCAATTTTAAGATAGTTAATACGAGCGGAAGCATTAATAGAACAAGTATATTTGTAAAGCCATTTTGTTAAATTCCATATTAATATCAAGTCTTGAAATCATGCTTACAAATATAACAAGATTAGAAGAGTGTTTATACCTCCTCTAAGATTGTAGAGGGCTGAATTTTGGACAGCAGGAATGTAGAATAAGATGATGCAAAATGAGGTTCTAACTTGAAGCCTCAAGAGATAATACCCCAAGCCAACCTCCAACACCTAGTACTTTGGTTAGGATTTAATGATGCTTGATTATCACTTGAAAAACCAAACTTTTGAACCCCTTTTTGCTGCTGAATTATCACGACAGAAATAGCATCCAGGAAGCATTTTTATTGCTTGGTTTTATCACTAGAATATGTGTAATTGCATGTAGTTTTAAGTCTCCAACAAGTCCTACCTCTTCTACCCATGCTCATGAGGAGTTGTGCTACTTAAAAGCAACAAAAGACTAAGCATGAGGGGACTTCTTGGAGTCCCAAAATCTGCCCACCATGGGAGTATTATAACATTATTGTAATTGTTTTATAAAACTTGTTAATACAATTACAAAACTTTTTAAATAAAACCATGCATTATTTATGTTACTTACATTTTATAAACCTTTTATAAAATATAACATAATATAATCATTTAAACCTATAAACAATTATATATAAATTATCCACATAATTTATCTCAAGTGATAATACTTTAGAAAACCGATTTTTTAAAAGTCAAGTGTCGCGTATTTATTTAACGATCCAACCGTTAAGATTAAATACTTGTGAAGTGTTGGTAAGATTGTTATTGGGTATGACCCGACTTGGATCATAACACATTAGCCACATTAATTTAATATGTCTCTCGGGCATACGAAATACCTTCAATCTCCCACTTGCACGAGAAACATAAGAAATTAATGCAAGTGATGGATACCACCTAACAACCGTCCATCACCCCCAACATGTTATGACTTTGTGCCATTCAATAACATCATCCCTTTCGAGTTCCCATCTCGAATATGAATAGGTGAATCTTTCATTATTTCCTTTCGTCCTAGATATCATGTTAAATCCAAGAGACACAGAGTGATCACTCTCTTCTAGATTTAACTTTATCAGGCCTTAGACATCTGACTCTCAATGAATAAGAGGGACAAATTCCATCTTGACTACGTACGTCCTAAATATGTACCTTGCATTGTACCTGAGCTCTTCCTTATGAACTACCATATTTCAGAATAGCGAAGGAAAGAATCAAGGCACAGTACTTGGTGAATATCCGAACCCAATATGTATCTCAGGTCAGAGGATACAATTATATTCGCCTTTACTCAAGATTACATGTGATCAACCACAAAGTCTCCATTCAGTAAGTCTTAAGAGCGGGTCTTCCAATATTTATATCCCACAAATATCTATGAACCTTGGTAGCAACCTTGCTCCACATCCAACCTGAATGTATACCAATCCAAGTTCATAATAGTCTAAACCTCACACTTGTTCCCACAAATGTAATCGACTACGGAATTTAGAATAATTACTTATTCGTGGATAAAATATGCAAAATAGGAACATGACACAATATTAATAAATTAATACCATAATTATATTAATGAGTTTGAACAGATTTTGTTTCGTTACAATACTTAAAATAGATCATGACCAATCACTAGAATGTCGGAGCCCTAAGGCACAAACGTGTCCTGCATGTTTTTCTCCATGTAAGAGCTTCGTGAGAGGATCCGCTATATTAAGATCTGTGTGAACTTTGCGAATACATATCTTTCCCTTTTCAACTTCATCCCTTATGTAGTTGAACCTCCGCTCAATGTGATGGGTCTTTTGGTGAGCACGAGGTTCCTTGATTTGAGCAATCGCACCCTCGTTGTCACAAAATATCTCAAGAGGGTCCTGAATGGAAGGAACCACTCCTAACTCGTCAATGAATTTCTTCATCCATGCAGCTTCCTGAGCTGCCAATGAGGCTGCAATGTACTCCGACTCTGTAGTGGATAATGCAACAACATCCTGTTTTGAACTCTTCCAAGAGACCGCACCTCCATTTAATGTGAAGACATAACCGGAGTGTGATCGAGAATCATCTCGATCAGTTTGGAAGCTCGCATCCACGTAACCTTTTACAGCGAGTTCCTCTTCACCAGACCCATATATTATAAACATATCCTTAGTCCTCCTAAGGTATTTCAATATACTTTTAACCGCAATCCAATGACTGTTTCCTGGGTTATTCTGGTATCTACTTGTCAAGCTCAGAGCGCATGACACATCCGGTTTAGTGCATATCATTGCATACATGATTGACCCAATATCATATGCGTACGGGACTCTATTCATTCTCTATTGTTCATCTTTCGTGGTAGGGCACAGAGATGAACTGAGAAGTGTTCCCCTTTGAATAGGTACCAAACCATTCTTAGAGTTCTGCATCTTGAACCTTTTCAAGACCTTTTCAATGTATGTACTTTGGTTCAAACCTATCAGTTTCTTGGATCTATTCCTGTAGATCCCAATACCCAAAACATATTGTGCTTCTCCAAGATCCTTAATGGAGAAGCATTTACTTAACCAAGTTTTAACACCTTGCATTGCCGGAATATCATTTCCAAATAACAATATATCATCCACATATAGTACAAGGAACATGATTGTGCTCCCACTAGCCTTCTTGTATACACAAGCTTCATCACCATTTTTAATGAAGCCAAAATTCTTGGCTTTCTCATTAAAACGATGATTCCACATTCTAGATGCTTGTTTCAATCCGTAGATTTACTTCTTTAACTTGCATATCTTTTTAGGACACTTCGGATCAACAAAACCTTCAGGCTGAACCATATAGACATCTTCCTCATGATGTCCATTTAGGAAAGCGATCTTGACATCCATTTGCCATATTTCATAATCATAATGAGCAGTAATGGCAAGTAATATCCTAATAGACTTTAGCATTGCCACAGGCGAAAAAGTTTTATCATAGTCAACCCCTTGAGTTTGAGTGAAACCTTTTGCTACAAGTCTAGCTTTATATGTATCCAAGTTTCCATGTATGTCAGTTTTCATTTTGAAAAGCCATTTACAATCAACTAGCCTAGAGCCAGGAGGTTGCGCAACAAGTTCTCAAACTTGGTTGTCATACATGGATTGCATCTCAGCGTTCATGGCTTCCTGCCATTTATCTTTATCAATCCTTGATAAAGCATCTTGGTAGTTTGTTGGTTCATCCACATCAACCACATAGCAACCATCCATGAGAAACTCATATCTCTCAGGAGGATTACTAATCCTACCTGATCTACGAACGTCTTGTGTATTTTGATCATCCATTTGATCACTCTCAACATTTTCATGTTGAGTGCTAGTGTCAACCAATTATGTATCATCTACTTGATCTTGAACCTCTTCAAGATCTATCTTCCTTTCACTATTTCCTTCCATTAGGAACTTAGTTTCAAGGAATTCCGCCTTCCGAGCAACAAATACATTCTGCTCGGAAGGATCATAGAAATAATATCCCATATCATCCTTGGGATATCCTATGAAGATACACTTCGTGGATCAAGCATTCAACTTATTAGGGACGTAACGCTTAGGATAAGCTTCACATCCCCATACCTTTAAGTATGATAGAGATGGAGGTTTTCCAAACCACATCTCATGAGGAGTTCATTCCACTTTCTTAGTTGGGGCCATATTTAAAATACGAGCCGTGGAGCATAGACAATAACCCCAAAATGATAGAGGTAACGAGCTTCTAGCCATCATAGATCGAACCATATCCATTAGGATTCGGTTCCTCCTTTCGGAAACTCCATTAAGTTGGGGTGTTCCAGGAGGAGTGAGTTGCGAGATGATCCCACAACCTTTAAGATGATCTTGGAAAGAATTGCTAAGGTATTCACCTCCTCTATCGGTATGAAGTACCTTGATTGTCTTATTGAGTTGATTTTGTACTTCGTTTTGATATTCTTTGAATGCCTCAAAAGTTTCGTCCTTATGTCTTAACAAGTAGACATATCCGAAACGACTGAAGTCATCAATGAATGTAACGAAGTATCTTTCACCATTCCTAGTTATTGGATTAAAGGGTCCACATACATCCGAATGTATTAATCCCAATAAGTCTTTAGCCCTTTCATAGGTCCCTTTGAAAGGTGCTTTTGTCATTTTGCCTTGTAAACAAGATTCACATACGTCAAATGAGTCTAGTTCATTTGATTTCAAAAGTCCATTCTTTTGAAGTGTATGCATTCGATTCTTGTTTATGTGACCAAGTTGACAATTCCATAAGTAGGAATCACTCAAATCCCTTTTGATTTCTTGGTGTTTGCATGGAATATTGAGCTATCATGTGATGTGTCATCATGAACCAATTCATAAATACCATTCAAAGGTGAAGCCTTAAAATATAACACATTATATAAAGTAACATGGATATCATCATTAATGAAATTAAGATTAAAACCATATTGTTTGAAACGGGATACATAAATAATGTTTCGCGATAAATCGGGTGCATACAAAACATTTTTTAAAATAAGTTCCAAACCACTTGGAAGCTTTAGAATAAAGTCTCCTTGAGCTACTACGTGCACCTTAGCTCCATTTCCCATGTAGAGACTTGATGTTCCCGCTTCTTGTTTACTTCTTTTGAACCCCTGCATAGAATTGCAAATGTGAGTTCCATATCCCGTGTCTAATACCTATGTATTAGAAGAAGTAATACTAAGCTCAATGTATACCATATATACATTACCTGAGGATTGCCCTGCATCCCTCTTTTCCTTCAACTCCTTTAGGTAGACCGGGCAGTTGCATTTCCAGTGACCTATCTCACCGCAACCAAAGCACGGATCTTCCTTGGGGTTAGCTTTACCAGCAACCTTTTGCTTCTTGTTGTTGTTGGTTGGGGTAACCAGCTTCCCTTTTCCCTTGCCTTTTCCTTGGTAGGCGGGTCCCTTCCTCTTAGCCGCCTTTGGCTTAGAAGTGTTATTGTTTTTGGACCCGCCTTCATTGATCGTAAACACTGGTGAAGCCCTTTTACCCATGCTTGCTTCTGCCGTCTTAAGCGAGGAGTGAGTTGCGAGATGATCCCACAACCTTTAAGATGATCTTGGAAAGCATTGCTAAGGTATTCACCTCCTCTATCGGTATGAAGTACCTTGATTGTCTTATTGAGTTGATTTTGTACTTCGTTTTGATATTCTTTGAATGCCTCAAAAGTTTCGTCCTTATGTCTTAACAAGTAGACATATCCGAAACGACTGAAGTCATCAATGAATGTAACGAAGTATCTTTCACCATTCCTAGTTATTAGCTTAAAGGGTCCACATACATCCGAATGTATTAATCCCAATAAGTCTTTAGCCCTTTCATAGGTCCCTTTGAAAGGTGCTTTTGTCATTTTGCCTTGTAAACAAGATTCACATACGTCAAATGAGTCTAGTTCATTTGATTTCAAAAGTCCATTCTTTTGAAGTGTATGCATTCGATTCTTGTTTATGTGACCAAGGTGACAATGCCATAAGTAGGAATCACTCAAATCCCTTTTGATTTCTTGGTGTTTGCATGGAATATTGAGCTATCATGTGATGTGTCATCATGAACCAATTCATAAATACCATTCAAAGGCGAAGCCTTAAAATAGAACACATTATCTAAAGAAACATGGATATCATCATTAATGAAATTAAGATTAAAACCATATTGTTTCAAACGGGACACATAAATAATGTTTCGCGATAAATCGGGTGCATACAAAACATTTTACAAAATAAGTTCCAAACCACTTGGAAGCTTTAGAATAAAGTCTCCTTGAGCTACTACGTGCACCTTAGCTCCATTTCCCATGTAGAGACTTGATGTTCCCGCTTCTTGTTTACTTCTTTTGAACCCCTGCATAGAATTGCAAATGTGAGTTCCATATCCCGTGTCTAATACCTATGTATTAGAAGAAGTAATACTAAGCTCAATGTATACCATATATACATTACCTGAGGATTGCCCTGCATCCCTCTTTTCCTTCAACTCCTTTAGGTAGACCGGGCAGTTGCGTTTCCAGTGACCTATCTCATCGCAACCAAAGCACGGATCTTCCTTGGGGTTAGCTTTACCAGTAACCTTTTGCTTCTTGTTGTTGTTGGTTGGGGTAACCAGCTTCCCTTTTCCCTTGCCTTTGCCTTGGTAGGCGGGTCCCTTCCTCTTAGCCGCCTTTGGCTTAGAAGTGTTATTGTTTTTGGACCCGCCTTCATTGATCGTAAACACGGGTGAAGCCCTTTTACCCATGCTTGCTTCTGCCGTCTTAAGCATGGCATGTAATTCGCCAATGCTTTTATCCCACCCATTCATATTGTAATTCATTACAAATGTGTCAAACCTTTTTGACAATGAGTTGAGAATGAGGTCCGTGGCTAATTCATTAGACACGTTGCAGTTTAGACGGTTCGCTTGATCAATTAGGCTTTTCATCTTAAGGACATAAGATGAAACGGATTGGGAGTTGTCCATCCGACTTGCATGAAGCGCTCGGACCATTTCAAAGCGCTCGACACGAGCTTGTTGAAGGAACATCTCCTTCAACTGTGTGATCATGTCATATGCACTATGATGCTCAAAATCCTTTTGGAGTTCAGGTATCATAGTCCCAAGCATGAGGCAAGAAACTTGCAACGAATCGGTGCAATATTTCTCCCAATAAGCCATGCCTTCCGTATCATCCTCGTCCGGTTGATCGGGAATGGGGTCTTCCAACACATACGCCCTATCCTCTAGTTTGAGGACAATTCTTATATTGCGGAACCAATCCATGAAGTTCGTATGGTTGAGTTTTTCCTTTTCGAGGATTGACCTCAACGATAGGTTGTTAAAGTTTATTGGTGCGTTCGGAATGTTGTTGTTATTGGCGGCCATCTACAAAATTTTAACAAAGTTGTTTAAGTATCAATTTTAATTTAATGATCAATACCCTTTAAATCCAATTGATATTTATTAAATTTTAGAATCCAACGGAAAACCAAATTTCGATTAGGTGACCTTTATCCCGTCATTTGATTTAGCTAGGTAGTCATTATATGACAATTGCAATCCTTTTGCAACTTCTAAGTTATGGGATCATGTAATCCTTTTGCATGGCATATTATCCCATCAACGCCTATTTGTTCATCATGCTTCGGTGACCCTAAGTTCATGATTTCCAAATCAAGTCGTCCTACTTGTGTAAACGTGTAAACTTAACATACAAGTGGTTAGGTGACCTTTATCCCACAAGCATGCGAAATTCACCTTAATCATATTAGTTTGTTCATGACGGTTAGATGACCTTTATCCCATCATGAGTTCCCTAATATGTCTAAGTGTCACATAAAAGGATGGCGTTTAACTTGTTTACCTTGTTTGTTAAAGGGATTTTAAGTTTTCATTATTTCTAGTTTGAGAAAACTTTTATGCCATACGACAACATGCATTTAGTGTATGGTTCATTTGAAATCCATTTTCAAGACTTGTAATTTTAGCCAATTACTTGATATAAACCATTATATATATATATATATATATATATATATATATATATATATATATATATATATATATATATATATATA
The DNA here is from genome assembly GCF_046630445.1 of Rutidosis leptorrhynchoides. Taxonomy (NCBI): domain Eukaryota; kingdom Viridiplantae; phylum Streptophyta; class Magnoliopsida; order Asterales; family Asteraceae; genus Rutidosis; species Rutidosis leptorrhynchoides. The sequence goes on from NC_092337.1 coordinate 254,277,794, forward strand.
TATATATATATATATATATATATATATATATATATATATATATATGATCCTTATCATGTTTTTAATAACCGTTTATTAATGTTCTTTTAGCCATTTCAATTTAACCGATTAAATTGTAGTTTGGTAAATTTCATGTTGTTTATAATTTAACCAATTAAATTTTAGTTTTGCTTGTTGTTAACTTGTGTGATAACTTGTTGTAGTAACATACACAATCCACAATCATACAAGAAATAAAACAACCACACATGCAAAACAAATGTGTTCACAATCAAGCCAATTTGGTAGACATTTGTTTAGCCGAAAACAGATGTCACCGGTAAAGGGTTATAACACAAAGTAGGAGATTTTAAATCTCCCACTTAATCTTGCATCTTCCTTGTCTTCATCTTGCATCTTCATTTTTACAAAATATATCCTAATGCATTTTTCTAGAAAATGAAAATACAACCTAATCTATTTTACATACCAAATATAAAATAAATTACATAACCAAATGAATGAATATTACAACCAAATGAATGAATTAATTATTACATACCAAATGAATAATACAAATCATTCAAACACACATGCATTCAATCATAAGGTCAAGGCATTGATTGTGAACTACTACATACAACAAATATAACCAATTTGCAAGTTCCAAACCCTCTTGGAACCTCTTAAGAATTCGGCCAACCTTACAAACCCACCCAAACCCGAACATTTTTACATTCCATATTCAAGCATGTGCATGGAATGCAAATATAGTGGGTTTAAAGACCATAAAAGAAGCATAATCCATAGACTTCGGCTCCAGATACCATTGATGGAATTTAATAAGTTTCAAAACAACATGTTCATGTAGTTAACACAATCATAAAACCAATTTTAAGATAGTTAATACGAGCGGAAGCATTAATAGAACAAGTATATTTGTAAAGCCATTTTGTTAAATTCCATATTAATATCAAGTCTTGAAATCATGCTTACAAATATAACAAGATTAGAAGAGTGTTTATACCTCCTCTAAGATTGTAGAGGGCTGAATTTTGGACAGCAGGAATGTAGAATAAGATGATGCAAAATGAGCTTCTAACTTGAAGCCTCAAGAGATAATACCCCAAGCCAACCTCCAACACCTAGTACTTTGGTTAGGATTTAATGATGCTTGATTATCACTAGAAAAACCAAACTTTTGAACCCCTTTTTGCTGTTGAATTATCATGACAGAAATAGCATCCAGGAAGCAGTTTTATTGCTTGGTTTTATCACTAGAATATGTGTAATTGCATGTAGTTTTAAGTCTCCAACAAGTCCTACCTCTTCTACCCATGCTCATGAGGAGTTGTGCTACTTAAAAGTAACAAAAGACTTAGCATGAGTGGACTTCTTGGAGTCTCAAAATCTGCCCACCATGGGAGTATTATAACATTATTGTAATTGTTTTATAAAACTTGTTAATACAATTACAAAACTTGTTAAATAAAACCATGCATTATTTATGTTACTTACATTTTATAAACCTTTTATAAAATATAACATAATATAATCATTTAAACCTATAAACAATTATATATAAATTATCCACATAATTTATCTCAAGTGATAATACTTTAGAAAACCGATTTTCTAAATGTCAAGTGTCGCGTATTTATTTAATGATCCAACTGTTAAGATTAAATAATTGTAAAGTGTTGGTAAGCTTGTTATTGGGTATGACCCGACTTGGATCATAACACATTAGCCACATTAATTTAATATGTCTCTCGAGCATACAAAATACCTTCATCAACGACTCGAATGCAACGTCTTTTGAAATATGTCATGAATGACTCCAAGTAATATCTCTAAAATGAGCAAATGCACAGCGAAAGATTTCTTTCATACCTGAGAATAAATATGCTATAAAGTGTCAACCACAAGGTTGGTGAGTTCATTAGTTTAACATAAATAATCATTTCCATCATTTTAATAGACCACAAGATTTTTATTTTCATTTCTCATAAATATACGTCCCATGCATAGAGATAAAAATCATTCATATGGATTGAACACCTGGTAACTGACCTTAACAAGATGCATATAGAATATCCCCATCATTCCGGGACTCCCTTCGGACATGATAAATTCGAAGTACTAAAGCATCTGGTATGTTAGATGGGGCTTGTTGGGTCCAATAGATCTATCTTTAGGATTCACGTCAATTAGGGTGTCTGTTGTCTAATTCTTAATTCTTAGATTACCAGACTAAAAAGGGGTATATTCGGTTTAATAATTCAACCATAGAATGTAGTTTCGATTACTTGTGTCTATTTCGTAAAATAGTTATAAAAGCAGCGCATGTATTCTCAGTCCCAAAAATATATATTGCAAAAACATTTAAAAAGGGAGCAAATGAAACTCACAATACTTTATTTTATAGTAAAAATATGCATATGACGGAACTGAACAATTTGCAGGGTTGGCCTCGAAATCATGAACCTATATCATTTATATATATATTAATACCTATAATCGTAATTGAACAATTTCACATATTATAACTTATTTTATATATTATATATATATTTAATTTATGTATATATATTTATAATGACAAATATTAATAAATTTTTGGTTAATATTATATTAAAATACTTAATTTGTTCTATATGAATATCTATAAAAAAAATGTTAATGTGATTAATACTTACTTATAGGTAATATTACTAAAAGTATATTTTTATATACGAAATGTTTATTTGGTAACATAATATCAATAATAGTAATAAGAGTTGTTTTTGATTATCATGATAATACTACTAATAATAATAACTATAAAAATAATGATACTACTTATAATACTTATACAAATGATAATAATGTAACTATATTGATGATAATAATAAAAATCATGATATCAATAAACATAATAATAATAATAATAATAATAATAATAATAATAATAATAATAATAATAATAATAATAATAATAATAATAATAATAATAATAATAATAATAATAATAATAATAATAATAATAATCATAATAATCATAATAATAATAATAATAATAATAATAATCATAATAATAATAATCATAATAATAATAATAATAATAATTAATAGTTACTAATAATGATAAGGATAGAAATAAAATAAAAGTGTATACCCTCTCCAAGCTCTTTCTAAAAAAGGAAGTGCTCCACACAAGATTCGAAACCTCGACCTCTCGCTCACCCGAACACTTTCTAAACCATACGTCCATTTTCTACTTTTATGATTTGTATTGGTATCCATTATATATAACTCTTATTATTTTGGCCCAACAGCAAAACCTACGGCCCAATACCAAACCAAAGTTCACGGCCCAACAGTTGAATTAAACCTTGGCTCAAGCTTTCCCAAGAACAGTCCATTACACGGCCCAACAGCAAGTATTCCGGCCCAACAATTTCTTTTGTAAAAAAAAATAAAACGCCGTGGCTTGGTTTCGAACCCAGGACCTGTTGTTTAACCCTAACACTCCAAACCACTTAGCCATTCGTTCGTTTTAGAATTAATAGCAAGTTAAATTTCTTTAACCTCGTGATACTAACAATCCTTTTCATAAACAAAATCTCTAACAAGAAATACGTAGCAGCAACACCACTTTATCTCTTACCCTTATCAGATATCATCATCATTATTATTATTGCCATCTTGTTAACAGTGAACACGAAAGAAAAAAATATAACGGATCGTTTCTTCATTAGATCATCGTATCATCTTCATTCATCATCAGTCTCCCGTTTAATCATCATCATCGTCTTTATCTTCATCATACCATCATACACTCATCATCATCATTCTTGTATCATCATCATCTATCACAACATCATCGTCTTTTCTCGTCATGTATCAGGAATCATCGATCTCGCCATCACCCTTCACATCAAATCATAATCATCACGATATCATAAACAATATTAAGATTATCATTAATTAACTATCATTGTGTATCTTCACTTCATTGATGATCTTCTTCTTTACACCATCATAATCGTTATCATGATCGCATCATCATCACGAAGTATCACCTTCATAATCACCCTCATCACCGTCATCCTCGTTAACCATTATCATCTTACTCAATATCTTCATCATCATTTTTGGGAAAAGAAAAAAAATAGGGCGACAACATTAAGCACAGGGGTTTCGACAGAATCATGTTTTGTAGGATTAATCTTCGGTCCAAGAAGCCCAAATGCTTGTGTGGGCCGTTTGTAATTTAATAAAGGTGTGTTATTGAGCTTTGTATAGAACCGGCCCAAATTACAAAGGAAGCAACATTGGGTCGGTTTGTTTTGTTGTTCACAGAACCGAGAGAGTGAAGTAGTAATACTTCAGTGTTTGTTTGGGTTTAATCGAAGTAGGAAACGTAGAATAGAACGAGCTGAAGTTCTATTATCATCTTCACGATCACATAAAGTCCTAAACACTATTTATCATCTTCATCACTTGTGCTACAGTACCATCATTATTTTATATATCACCCACGCTGTTACAACAAGAATGAAACAGAATTGGACAGGTATGGTTACTGTAACAGTAACATAGCAGTAGCAGTGGCATTTTATTGGTTATTCAAACAGGAAACACAAACCCATTTGCAACAATGGTTGACGATTATGGTGGTTTAAACATGGTGTGGTTTTGAGTTCAAAATAGACAAGAAATATGCGAGTAGTGGTGGTGTTGAAGAGGGTGGAAAGAAGCAACAACAAAACTTAAAAAAAATGTTGGCTTTTCTTCGAATAGAAATAGAAAACGTATAGTAATGGTAATAGAAACAAATGTTTAGATGCAGCAGCGTACATTAATGAAGAAGGTTATTTTCATGGTAGTGAGAGTGGATGTCATGGTGGTTTATGATGGTGAAGTGGTGTTGGGTGTTGGAGTATCGAACAGAATTTATAGAAGGATGGTGGTTTTGAATTAAAGTGATGAAGTAGGAGTATGGTAGTGTATCAGGTCATGGTGGTGGGTGGCATTTGTACAGGGTGGTATACGGTGGTAGCAGGTGGCGGTGGACTATGGTGATGGCGGAGAAGATATAAGGAAGAAGATCAGGTGAGGTTGATCAAGTTTATACAAGTGTGTAAATATATATAACTTATATATATACATATATATATATACATATATATATATACATATATATATATATATATATATATACATATATATATATATATACATATATATATATATATACATATATATATATATATACATATATATATATATATATACATACATATATATATATATATATATATATATATTACTTAATAATAATTATTAATATTATATCATAATAATTCAACAATCATTCATGCCTACAGTATTTCCAATAGAATAAATGCTGTGATTTTTAATTTCTTATGCCGACACTTAGATATTTTAACATTGCGAAGTGCTATATCGTGCCCTGTTCTTAATTAATGGTGAATAAAAGTTCTCGGAAAAATTCTAAAATTTTAAATTAAATAGCTTTATTTATTTTGGTCATTATGGTATAAAATTCGGTCATTAACTCTTAAATAAAAATTACATTAATTATTCACTCCCAACCCCAGGTAAAAATATAAAAAGTTTTAAAATCTAACAAATAACTTCTAAATATATTATTGATAAGCCTAAAATATATAAAACTCATTTTCAAATTACCGTTTATTTTTAAAATCATATAAGTTCCTTTTTAACTCGTTTGCTATCAATTGAGAGACAATTAAGCGTTACCTTCGTTTACTAAATAGCTTCGAAATAAAAAAAATATATTTTATATACTTTATTTATATATGTAGATACTTTTTAAATAATAATTATCATATATTAATATTACTATTTTACATAATTACTTCTAACAATCACATTATATAATATTCCAAATTATTATTATGTGTATATATATATATATATATATATATATATATATATATATATATATATATACATACAAATCTATTTACAATTATTTGTTCGTGAATCGTCGGAATTGGTCAAAGGACAAATGAATTCAAGTAAACAGTTCCAAAAATTTTGAGACTAAACTTTACAGACTTTGCTTATCGTGTTGAAATCATATAAAGATTAAGTTTAAATTTGGTCAGAAATTTCCGGGTCGTCACAGTAAACATGCTAGTACAGTTGGTACTTTAGTATTTCCAGTAGATTTTGTTATTCTGGACATGGAAGAAGATTCTCGAGTTCCTCTCATATTAGAAAGATCATTCTTAAACACAGCTAAAGCAATAATAGACGTGTTCGGTAAGAAACTGACCCTAAGTATAGAGGATGAGAGTCTTACCTTTTTCCGTTGATAGAGCCATGCAACAACCACAATCTGTAGATGATACATGTTATTATATTCAAACTATAGATTCACATGCAGAATTGTTAGGAGAATTTCCAGAATTACAAGGAACAGGAGAATGTTCTTTAAGAGAAGGAACTGAACCAATTGATGAAGCTAAAATATTAGCTACACTTATGGCTAATGAATATAAACCAACAACAGAAGAACTTCAAATGCTAAAAGAAGAAGACAGATATCGATACAAATCATCGATAGAAGAACCACCAATATTAGAGTTAAAGCCACTTCCAAACTATTTGCAATATGCTTATTTACATGGTGAATCTGAATTACCTGTAATAATATCGTCTTCTCTTACAGAAAATGAAAAATCTCAACTCATTTCTGTGCTAAAAGCTCATAAACCAGCTATTGCATGGAAGATTCATGACATTAAAGGCATAAGTCCTTCGTATTGCACACATAAAATCCTTATAGAAGAAGGCCATAAAACATATGTGCAACGCCAACAAAGACTAAATCCTAAAATGCAAGATGTTGTTAAGAAAGAAATTATTAAACTGCTAGATGCAGGTTTAATTTATCCAATCTTTGATAGTTCATGGGTAAGCCCAGTTCAATGTGTACCTAAGAAGGGTGGCATGACCGTCATCACAAATGAAAAAAATGAGTTTATTCCTACTAGGACTTTAACAGGATGGCGTGTTTGTATTGATTATAGAAAATTAAATGACACCACCAGAAAAGATCACTTTCCCTTACCTTTCATTGATCAAATGTTGGAAAGATTAGCCGGGAATAGTTACTATTGTTTTCTTGACGGTTTCTCCGGATACTTTCAAATTCCAATAGCACCTGAGGACCAAGAAAAAACCACGTTCACGTGCCCTTATAGTACTTTTGCTTACAAACACATGCCATTTGGACTATGCAACGCCCCTGCAACCTTTCAAAGGTGCATGATGGCAATTTTTCACGACATGATAGAAGAATGCATGGAAGTTTTCATGGATGAGTTTTCAGTCTTCGGTGATACTTTTGAAACATGTCTAGTTAATCTTGAACGAATGCTTATTAGATGCGAGCAATCAAATCTAGTTCTTAATTGGGAGAAATGCCATTTCATGGAGCATAAACGAATTACACAACTACCGAAAAAGACATTACAAGGAGCATAAACGAATTACACAACTACCGAAAAAGAACTCCTTGCTATTGTCTTTGCTTTTGTCAAATTTCGTTCATATCTCGTTCTAGCTAAAACGGTGGTCTATACCGACCATTCTACTCTTAGATACCTATTTTCGAAATAAGATGCCAAACCACGATTAATCCGTTGGATCTTACTCTTACAAGAGTTCGATATTGAAATCCGAGACAAAAAGGGAGCAGAAAATCTCGCCGCTGATCATCTTTCTCGTCTTGAAAATTCCGAATTAGAAGTTCTAAATGAATCGGCCACACAAGATAACTTTCCTGATGAATATCTATTGAAGATTGATTATAGTGAAATTCCATGGTTTGCAGACTATGCAAACTACTTAGTATGTGGATTCCTTAAAAAAGGGGTTGTCGTACCAAAAACGAAAGAAATTCTTTAGTGATATAAAACACTATTTTTAGGAAGATCCACATTTGTTTAAAAGTTGTCCCGATGGAATAATACACCGATGCGTATTCGGAGATGAAGCTAGTCAAATCTTAAACCATTGTCACACAGGACCAACAGGAGGGCATTATAGGCCTCAACTCACAGCAAGGAAAGTTTACGATGCTGGATTTTATTTGCCTACAATTTTCAAAGACGCGCACCTTCTTTGTAAATCCTATGATGCTTGTCAAAGGGCCAGAAAAATAAGTCAACGTGATGAAATGCCACAAAATGTCATTTAAGTATGTGAATTATTTAACGTTTGGGGTATTGACTTTATGGGTCCATTTCCAAAATCTCATAATAATCTCTACATTCTCGTTGCCATTGATTATGTATCTAAATGGGCAAAAGCACAAGCTCTCCCAACTAACGATGTACGAGTTGTAGTCAACTTCTTAAAACGTCTTTTTGCTAGGTTTGGAACACCGAAAGCTTTAATAAGTGATCGCGGTACTCATTTTTGTAATAATCAACTTGAGAAAGTTCTCAAAAGATATGGAGTAACTCATAAAATCTCAACTGCTTATCATCCACAAACAAGTGGACAAGTTGAAAATACCAACCGAGCATTCAAATGTATTCTAGAGAAAACCGTAGGATCAAATCCGAAGGAATGGTCCATGAAATTGGAGGATGCACTCTGGGCTTTTAGAACAGCCTACAAAACTCCAATTGGAACCACACCTTTTAAACTTGTTTACGGAAAAGCATGTCACCTTCTAGTAGAAATTGAGCACAAAGCATTTTGGGCTTTGAAGACATGTAATCTTGATTTGCATGAAGCCGGACATTTGAGGTTAAGTCAATTAAATGAATTAGAAGAATTAAGACATGAAGCATACGAAAATTCGTTAATCTATAAGGAAAGAACAAAGAAATGGCATGATAAAAGAATCAGAAGTTAAAAGAATTTAAAGAAGGAGACAGAGTTCTTCTTTTAAATTCACGATTCAAACTATTTCCTGGAAAATTGAAATCAAGATGGTCTGGACCATTCATAGTGAAAAGAGTTTTCCCGTACGGAACAGTAGAATTAATAAATTCAAATGGGGTTGAATTTAAAGTTAATGGTCACAGAGTTAAACATTACATAGATAATCCAATGGAAGTTGAAGATGAAGTTAATATGTATTTATGTTAGAGTTAGATATTCTGTTTTCGTGTAGTTTTCGAGAATGGAATCTGCATTGTCTTTCCCTAGCAGACCCTAAAGAACTAGTCTTCTCCCTCCATTCTGAATTATTATTTCTTTTAGGTTTTACAAGATGAAGAATTCCTTTGATCTGAACCATGGTGTACTACTACACGCTATGATTACTAAACGTAATAATAACACTTTCCCGAGTGAACTGGTATCATTCATAAGAGGCAAAATGGACGAAGTGAGGAAAGAACTCAGGAAAGATCATCATAAGACACATTTTGGTAAAGGAAAATCAAAATCCGCAACAAAAAGAAGAGCACGACACCTTGAAAGATGTCATAAATGCGGAAAATGGTCACAAGGTAAATGTTCGAACAATCAAACATATTCAAATACCGAATTTGTTACTCTATGCAGAGAAGGACCGTTCATATGTTTAGAAGAAAAGTTATTGAAAAATTGAGGTTACGCTTATGTAGCTATGGAAAATCAAATTACACGACTCTCCTATGAGTCGACTAAAGCAGGACTCTGAGAATTCTATCTCACAAGTATGTATGTACAGTTTTATTTTTTTAATTTATTGCTTTTAACCTTTTGATAATAAACGTTGAATCGTTCGTTATAAAGTATTAAATTGATATTCAATAAAATTAGGTATGCGAAACCAAAATTATTGATATCATACAAAAATTTATTACATCACTGCGAAATTTACCGTTTATTCATAAGGTATAAATATCTTTAATCAACCAACCCAGAATATTTAAAAAATTCGTCAGGAGTGAAACTAGGTAATATAGCTGAAATTACTTTACCCAAAAGAGGGGCGTATATTTTTGATAATATTTGATTGATTAAAGTGGGATAAAAAACCAAAAAGATTTTTAATTTTATTTTTACCTTGTTTTTTAAAAATTAATAAATAAATATTAAATTATTATTGTAAATTTTTAAAACCAATATATTTAAGTTTTTAAATATTTTAAAAAATTAATATTTTCAATATAAGTTTGTAAAATTAATGTATAAAAATATTAATGATATTTATATAAATTTTTAATTTTATGCATTTTAAATTTGGTGTGAATTTAAAAACCAAAATTTACTTTATCTCATTAAGTTAAAAATTTGATACCTAAAATTCGTCTTAAGTTGAAGACTAGGTTATGGAACCGAAATTGCTTTACCCAAGGGCGGAACGAGAAATTTTGTTATCATTATTTTTAAACTTATTGATTTAAAGTATGCCAAAAACATTAAAAAAAATCCAAAAACCTTAGCTTTTAAAACAATGCTTTAAAAAGACAAATTTTTAAAATTTTGTTTAGGAACGAACTAACGTACCGAAACGCCCTCAATATGAAAGGAAACACAATTTTAAATTTATTTCATTTTTTGTTTTATAAGTAAAAGGTTTTCATAAAAAAACGAAAAAAAAGGCTGGACCCCATGGACCGTATGGGGTTTGTACTACACAACCATGCGGTCACATGGCCCTTAAAAACTGGCAGAACAAAAAGAGTAGACTGCTTCTGTCTTCCCACTTCAACACACACACATACACGAAAACTCTCTCAAACACCCTCAAATTTCACCAATTATTCAGCAAAATCAACGAAATTCGTCACAATAATCCGCTATAATCGTGTCTTTTCTCAAATGGGGAAGCAGGAAGGTAAAAATTTTCACCCCTAAACTCATAAATTTCCTACTTTTTGTGATAATTTTAATTAATTGCAATAATTTGATTTTGTTAATTTCTAGTGTAATTAGAGTTAAATTGTTAGTATATTATGCATGTATAACCTAAATTGATGCTATTTAACATGATTTGAAGCCAAAAACTTCAAAAATTTTAGAAATCTAGGGTTTGTGTTCTTGAGCAATTTGGGGCTTTTGATATAAACAGGTTATGGCCGATTTTTGTCATGAATTATTGCTAAATTAAGTAGTGTAACATATTTAGGTAGCTAAATGATCCAAACATTGATCCTAAATATGATTTCTGAGAATTAAAGTAGACTTTTTAAGTCTAAAATTCATGAACTTGATTAATTTGATGTAATTTCCATTTGAAACTTGTTTAATTGCTAGTAATGATTATTTTGACATGTTATTTGAGATAAAAGCTTATGAACTTTGTAAACATTTTCATATATGATTATTTGAAAATGTGTAGAATTGATAAAAATATGAAAATGAGTATAAGTTTAAAATGGATTAAACATGTTATTGTAATTGTTTTAATTTGTTATTTTGCTAACACTAATGCATATTCGGATGCAAAAATTTTGTGTTTAATGTGTTTTGCAGAAAAATACAGATACGGACGGTGCATCATCGTCTAGGCAACCTGATCCGGAACCATAGCCAGAGATGCAATATCACAAACCAGAACAACAACTTGAACAACAACAACATTATGATCAACACGTGCCATACTATGAGCCGGAGCCACAATTTTTTATTGCCTACATAGTATTTTCCGTTCACCATATAATAGAACACCCAACAATTCATGAAGAACAGTTGCATCCAAATTTAAGATTTGATAGAAGTTGGAGAGATTACCCAACGTACCAAAGTAACAAATTTAAGCTTTGGACCAAAAATGTAGAACTACCAAGGGTAATAGATTGGGAGCCTTTGGAAAGGGTCCACCTAGCTAACCCAGTTAGGCAGCATCTAATCCAAAGGTATGGCAGCTCTTCTTTTTCCGATTGGGAACATTTATTTACCACTCGTAGGCCTGTATATAAAGAGTGGTGTGTTGAGCTAATGAGTACTATAGCTTTTAATAAGGATGTAGATAGGTTAGACGATAAGAATTTTCTTAGATTTTTACTTGGCCGTAGGATGTACAGGATGTCCATGCTGGACATGGCCAGGGCTTTACAGATTTACACTCTGATTGTACAAAATTTGACATCACCTGATTATACAAATTTGATTTATCATGGTGAGCGAGTAGATAGAAATTTTGACGCTAACGCCATCTAGAGGCGTATGTCAAATTTTAATGTGTTTACGCGGGGAGGAAGACACTCCTATTTAGATATTAATAAAGCTGAACTTCGTATAATACATAGATTCTTAGCAAACTCGATTACACAAAGAGGTAACAACAAGGAGAAAATGACCTTACACGATTTATTTTACCTTAAGTGCATTCGAGACACTAGAAGCTTTGTTAATATCCCCTACTGTGTTGGTTTTTATCTGTCCAAAATGGTGGAAGGTATACATGAAGGGGGAATAATAGGAGGAGATATTTTTGTTACTCTCATTGGAGAGTATTTAGGTGTAGATAGGGAACAAGGGGGTCCAATGATGGTGGCTAGGGAACAAGACGAGACTTTAGGTTTGCAAGTCTATCAAGGTGCAAAGGTATTGACTAGGAGACGCAGTCAGGCAATAGCATATCAGGGCCGCCATCCACGGGTAGAGAGGGGTTCGGATGATGAGATGGAGGAAGCGGATGATATTAGGGATGTCATTAGGGATAGTGCTACTGATGTTTTCCAGTGTATAGAGGAGGTAGAAATGACTAATAAGGATAGGCATCGTCGGTATGAGCAGTGGCAAGCCGCGAATGAGTATGAGACTTCCTGGCGACGCCAACACGATAGCTGGCAAGTTCATCAGCACCAAATCATGAGCCAGCTATCATATCAGGTACCAAATAACTACATCCCGACTCGACCTGCTTACTATCCACCGCATCAGCCCGACATGCGACCACCCTATGACCTGTACGACCCTAATCAAGCATATCAGAACACCTATAACCAACCATGGAACCCGAGCGATGATATGAACTGGAACCCCTATCCAAATCAATAGTGTTCCATTGGTGATGTCTTCTCTTTTATTATTTTTATCTATTTATGCTAAACATTTAACATTTTGATACTTTAATGTAATATTTAATATTTTTATTATTTTGTACTAATATTTCATTTTTGTAATTTGAAAGTGGGATATTAAGTCCCATTTCAAATTACCATGCATGTTTATATTTGTATTGTATGTATTTTATCTTATGTACACAACCGGGTAAAACAGCGTATTTTCAAAGACTGACATTAAGTTCAGCAAAAGCTACTAATTTTGACGACAAAACGGAAAAACAAGTGTGATGTAACAACAGACGGAATGAACAAATTAAGTACACCATTTATCATTCAAAGCATACAACAATATGTTTGGAGACTTTAGTAAAATCTTAATCATCTTTTTACACTAATCACCCTCAATAATTTAAATTGTTACTGATTACTTGCGAATGAGGGCATTGCAAGATCTTAAGTGTGGGAAGGGGTTAAATTCTTTCGGATTTTTAAAATTTTAATTTAAACACTTGGTTACCATTAAAAATACTAGTAACGCAGTAGTTGTATTAGAATCTGGTGCTCTAATAATAAAGAACAGCCCTAGTCTTATATACTGACTACCCAATTCTAGTAAAATTTTTAAATTTTTTTCAAATAAATGAATTCAAAATCATGTTTATACATATTTATGAACGATAAAACTAGGTGTTAACACCGAAATTATTGTTACCTCGGAAAGGACATAAATTGAGAAACAACCTAAAATGCTTGAATTCATTTAAAATAGAATAGAGGAGAATAAAAAGGCAAAGAAAGGAATATAAAAGCCAAGTGTGGGAAAAATTACTAAGTTATTTAGAACATATATCACATATTTTTGTACAAATAATTGAAGATATTTTTGTTTTGGATGATATTAATCAGTTTTACCCAGTTTATTGTAATATAAATGGAATATAAAAGGAAGTAAAGTCTTCCAAGAAAAAGACACGTGCTTCTTGATTTAGGTCAGGAAGTTGTCATCCAGACCAGTTGTAGAGTCTACGAAAAACCTTGAAAAGTTTTCTCGAAAATCAGCTGGAAATCCACGGACCTCAGCATCAAACAGGGTCGCCAAGTGGTCAGACTTATCCTAACTATGAGAGGATATTTCTCGTACAATGAGGGGGCACCGTGCAAATTAGCTTATAAGACTAATGAATCAGATCCCCAAAAAGGATAATCTCCTTAAAGATTAAAAATCAGCTTTTAAGCCTGATATTACTCAATCCTTAAGATTGACCTTAAAGATTGAGAATTTAAACTCATGGAATTCGATGATATCTAAACTCGAGCTTGAACGAGAAAATATTTTGATCAAATTACAAACCGATTTGTTTTCTGAAAACCCAACTTCAATGCGTTCATTACCATTGAACATAAAATCCTAGGAGTTCACCTGGAATTCATAAGGTCACCTGAACCAAATCGGGTGTCAACCGTAAGAACGGTGGTTGCATAGCATGGTCGAAGATAGGACCTTGTGCCAGACCGAAAAACTATAGGGTGATATTTACTGTTGCTCCTACCAAGGATAGTAATTGCATCCGACACGATATAGACCATAATCAAAAGCATGTCACGGGAAATTGCCTTAATAGTTGCTTGTTCAACGCTTTCCTTTACAACCGGATGGTAGTTTATCGAAAGGTAATATACGGAGTAAGTATACTGGACGTGTTGCTTTCCTAATACAAGGTTAGCAAGTGGGTGACACAAAACCATAAGTTTTGAGCTAAAATTTTCAAATCTGAAACCCACAAAACCCACAAAAACATTTTGCAAACACTGGTGAAGGGTTATTCCGGAAAACTTATCTAGGGTAAAAGCTAGATTGAATTTTTAAAAGATCAAATGTTTTCATACAGATCCAATTTCCTAAAGGATCTAAATTTTCATAGTCATGTGGGACTGTAAACCACAACGTTACTATCATTGTTCATACCGCCGTATAGAAATCACTGATGTACAAAGTGTGTAGAATTAAGAAGTGATTCAAGTATATTTTTATTCAAAGTTCTATGTTGCTTGAGGACAAGCAACGCTCAAGTGTGGGAATATTTGATAATGCTAAAAACGAACATATATTTCATAGCATTATCCTTCAAGAAAGACAAGCTTTTAGTTGCAATTGTTCTATTAACAAGTGATATTCGTTTAAATAATAAAAGGTGAAGACAAAAGACAGATTCGATGATTTGAAAACGCAAACGACCAAAACACTAGAGTACAAAGTACAATCCAAGTGGTTCAATTTATTGATGAGAAACATCTAAAAGTTACAAGAGTACGAGCCGCAAAACGCAAAGTACAAGATATTAAATTGTACGCAAGGACGTTCGAAAATCCGGAACCGGGTCATGAACCAACTATCAACGTGCGACGCAACGGACCTAAAATTACAAGTCAACTAGGCACAAGAATATAATATAATATATATATATATATATATATATATATATATATATTTATATTATATTATATAAAATTATATATATTATATTATATATTAAATAAACTCAGCAGCCCACGTTTTAGTTGACAATGTGAGCTGGTACAGCTGGCCATGCGATCGTATGGCCAGGTAGTGTTAAAATCATAAGGTCGCATGAGACACTGTAGCAAGCCAAGTCCTATAAATTGCAACGTTTGGTCGACGAATTTTTACACAATATATTCATCTATCTCTCACTCTCTTAAATATATATTTATATTTATATTTTAATTATAATTTTAATATTAAAGTTTAATAATAATAAGGTTATGTTAGAGAATGTTTTATGTTTGTAAGTCAAAACTCTGTCCGTGTAACGCTACGCTATTAATACTCATTGTAAGTTATGTTCAACCTTTTTAATTTAATGTGTCGTAGCTAAATTATTATTATGCTTATTTAAGCCGAAGTAATCGTGATGTTGGGCTAAATATTAAAGACGGGGTAATTGGGCTTTGTACTATAATTGGGGTTTGGACAAAAGACAGACACTTGTGGAAATTAGACTATGGGCTATTAATGGGCTTTATATTTGTTTAATTGAATGATAGTTCGTTAATTTAATATAATGATTTACAATTGGACGTACCTATAAATAACCACATACACTCGATCGGACACGATGGGTGGGATATTTATAAGTACTAATAATCGTTCATTTAACCGGATACGGGGATGGATTAATAGTCAATGGACTCATTAAAACAGGGGTGGATTACATACAAGGACACTTGGTGTAATTGTTAATAAAGTATTAAAAGCTTGGATTGCACACAGTTGATAACCTGGTGTAATCATTAACAATGTATTAAAACCTTATTACAGTTTAAGTCCCCAATTAGTTGGAATATTTGACTTCGGGTATAAGGATAATTTGACGAGGACACTCGCACTTTATATTTATGACTGATGGACTGTTATGGACAAAAACCAGATGGACATATTGAATAATCCAGGACAAAGGACAATTAACCCATGGTAATAAATTAAAATCAACACGTCGAACATCATGATTACGGAAGTTTAAATAAGCATAATTCCTTTATTTTATATCTCATCGCACTTTTATTTACTTTCATTTTATTTATTGCACTTTTAATTATCGTACTTTTAATTATTGCACTTTTATTTATCGTCGTTTACTTTACGCTTTAAATTAAGTTGTATTTTATATTTTACATTAGGTTTTAATTGTGACTTAAGACATAAAATCGATAAACCGGTCACTAAACGTTAAAAACCCCCTTTTTATAATATATATATATATATATATATATATATATATACACACACAAATATAGTTTAAAAATATAGCGTTAAACTTGGCTAGTTCCCTGTGGACGAACAGGACTTACTAAAAACTACACTACTGTACGATTAGGCACACTGCCTATAAGTGTTGTAGCAAGGTTTAGGTATATCCACTCTAAAAATAAATAAATAACTTGTGTAAAATTGTATCGTATTTAATAGTATTTCGTAATAAAAATATAACTATTTCGTATACACCTCGCATAACATCACAAATATTAGCAAAAAATTTCCACGATTTTTTGTTATTGATGCAATTGCTGCATTACCCATTGATCATGCTTCACGTCCGCCTCCTGGGAAAGTAGAAATTTATGCTCGTGCATTTAATTTTCCAACCTACGCCTCCCTTTTTCTGATTTCTTTTTGGCTGTTTGTAATTTCTATGGTGTTCGTGTTGGTCAATTTGAGCCTTATTCCATTCGCATAATAATAATTTTCGAGATGTATTGCCAAGCTCGAAAGATAATTCTTTCCATTCATATCTTTTCTCATTTAGTGCATGTTAATACTTGCGACAAAGGTTGGTTTTATTTTGATAAATGCCATAGAATATTTTGGAAACCTGTTGATGTTGCCAATGATTTGCAATATTCAATTTTCTATATTAACAGCGATGTTATTCCAGATGCATATGTACACACCCGTTTTTGGTGATATACGCCACAACCTCGTTTAATTGTTCTTCCAAGATTGTCTCCAGATGAAAGAACTTTTAAATGTAATGAAAGCAGATGTAATTTCTGATCGTAAGTATGCCGAAAGTCTGCTTTCATTAACATCAATGAATGCCGATTAGGACATTTCTTGTGGACTTTCATTTATTCTTCTCAACAATAAAGGTATAACCCTTAGTCATTTGTTTCCTCTAACTGTTTGCTTTTCAACTATTTATTGTGCTTCTTTTGCATGATTTTTTCATAGAGATTTCTCCTATTTCTGCCATGCGCTGTGAGGATTACAGCGCCCCGTGCTTTATGGGTGAACTTTTTGCTGATGAAAAAGATGATTCTTTAAAAAAGTGGATGAGTCTTCTTCCTCTCAAATGACACGGGCTGACTCTCGTAAACGTAGAGCTACTGGTGATTTTTGTTTTGACCGCTTTGCAGAACATAACCATTTATACTTTTATAAGATGCTAGTGTTGGGGATTTCTATAATACAAACCCTTTTTACTATCGAAAGATTAGTTTTGATTCAACATTTTCTTATTGGGAAAACGTTTTTCATACTAACTGTCATTTTGCTTCAGCACCGTCATCCACTCAACAACGTCCACCACTGAAAAGAATTGTTCTTCCGTCCTCCACTGGAAAAAATAAGAGTCCTGATGTTGGTCCTTCTCAGCTGAGCCCTCCTAATCTCGACATCACTGGGTTGTCTTCGTTTTTAAAGGGCTCCTAAACAGTTACAATGAGTTTATTCAATATTTAGAGGCGATGGTTTTTCTTGTGTTGAATGATTACTTCCATAGCTTATCTCATGGCAATGTTCAGAAGTCTTATGCCCAGGGTCTAATTTATACCATTGCTTTTGTCTTAGATGATTTAAAAAGGTCAACACATCTTGCTTATGTGCTTCAAGAAGATTTGCAGAAGTTACAACAAGATGAAAAGAAAATTTCTACAATCGAAAAGGCCGAGAAATCCTTTAGATTATAGCTTGAATCGGCTATTGCGTCTAAATGGGCAGCGGATGCCCGTTTTGTTGAGGTTGAGGCTAAAGAGAAATATTTTACTCATAAGATTGAATCCCTTGCTGCATCCAACAAATATTTAAATACTAAGCTTCGTGTAAGAAAAAATAATACAAGGTGTTTGATAATGGGAATTCCCAATCTTGTTGCCCGTATTTTCCGATCTGAAACTTTGACAAAACCGTTTATGAATTTTATCAATGCTGCTTGTGATGTTGAATGGATGAATTTTCTATACTTTTTAAAGAAAAACATTCCAAATCCAAATTCTCTTCCTGAAGCACTGAATCATTTGCATGTCAACTTATTCCAGATGCTAGTGACAAAGTAAAGTTTGTAGGTGCAAATGTAGAAAATTTATCTTTTTCTGAACTAGTTGCTATATGCAAAAATCCATGTACTTCCATTGATGATATGTTGAATTATAAACCATAGTTTGTTATGTTTTAGTTTTTATAATATAATTACTTTTTATATGTTTGCAAAAGCTTTATCTGCTTGATTACTTAGAATCAAATGGTAGCTAGCCTTGTTTTTATTATTTTTCGTCATGATGGCCGTAGATACATTATAATGTTTCGATGTTCAGCGAAGTCTACGTCGTTCGCTATCGATTCAACTTTTTGTTTGTATTTGAACTTCTACCACCGAGAATTATAATCTCTTATGTGGGTAGGAATGATACACCGCTTTATATCATATGATATTAACAAGTCCTTGGCCGGACAATTATGAACACTTTTTTCCATAAGAACAACTACTTTTAAAGAAATTTTTACATTTATGACCGTATCTCATGTTCTTGATAGTTTTTCAGGCTATCTAAACATACAGTACGACGTACAAAATTTCTTTAAATTCTTTACATTCCATACTTGATCAAGCATATTTTCACGAGGTCAAGGTGATCTTACGCTTGAGTGCATAATAGGGTTTAAGGACTAACAACATTCGGACCTCCGACACTTAGTCGTGGATAACCCACACCGGTATCATTTCGATTTCGACAGGGTGGCCGATTTGAGAGTCCACCAACAACCTAGCATATGAGGATGAGTGGCCCAAAGACACGAAGGTTTTATAGTTCAAGACATACGTGAAAGTCTTTAAGATCGTATGAAGTTTGTTCGTACGATGAAGATATGTATGCTGTTTTTACGTATGAGTAAACGAATGTCTTCTTAGGGTTTATGAGCTATGTATTTATAGGCTCACGAATTAGGGTTTCGATAGAATTATTTCCCTAATTAAATGTGATCTCTTCCCAACTAACTTTCGCTATTTAAGGAAAAGAATCTGAATTAATTATACCGTACATTCTTCTAGAATGTACTAGATCCTTATGCAAGTATATGGAACTCACATTTAATGGTATAGTCTCATAGAGCGTGACTATACCCGTGCCATATGTTTATATGACATTTATTGTGCGGTTCGGGGCTTTAGATGTGTAATCTGCATGGTCATGTGGATATGCGTATCATTAAGTCCCCCAGTTCGATGTTATATACAATGCCAATGAGTGTATAACATCAAACTAATTTAAAATAAAATAGTACCTCAAAATAATGCCCAATGATTACACCAGATCAGAGAATTGTACATTTAAATGTATTGATAATACACATAGGACATTATATGCGTGTATGTGTATCCAACCGCCGTTTACATTTAATGCAATATATTCGTATAGTTGAAAAATTGTCCTTTCGACTGTAATTCCTATATCCGAAGTTACAACTATCATGATTTATCTTAGGGTTAATGATGAAAACATGTGCAACTGCCTGGAGTTGCTATCGTACGTCGATTGTCAATCAACTTTTGTAGATTGATACACGTGTACGTTCAAAAATTAACCTTGTAATTTTCAAATTTCCTTTGCCTATAAATAGTTACCTTACTCTTTTTAGATTTTTCACGCACCTCTCTTATTTCAAACTTTGCTATTTTTCCGGCAGCCGTTTGCTTTTCCGCTCGTATTTATTTACCCGAAGGTCTGTGCTTTCTTTCTTTCATTTTCTTTTTATTTACACTTTAAACCTTGCATCAATCCGTCATGTCTTCTGATAAGAACGTGAAGGATATAGAATCGTCTATTACCGAAGCAGAGATTCGCCGGATCATCGATCAATATCCCCCAATTGAGAAATATTCGCCGATTGCCCCTGTAAGTGGTCAACGGGCGAACAAGCCGCCGGAGCATATGATTGCTGTTTATGACAAGGTTATGGAGCTTGGTAATACCCGTATTCCTCCTAACCCCTTCTTCATGGAGGTTCTTCGCCATTATTCAATTAGTATTAGCCAACTGTACCCTTATGGTGCCAATCATATTTCTATCTTTGAAATGTGGTGTCGCGCCAATGGTCGTAAACCTTCTCTATCCATTTTTACCAACCTATTTCGTTCTTCGATGAGTGATGAGAGTTGGTATTCTTTTGACAATGTCTCTAAGTTTTGTGTTACCTTAAAACAGGGTGTGAAGGGAATCTGGAAAAATCGTTTTTCTTTGTTAAAGCTACTTGTATTTTTGAAGATTGCAATAGCATTCCTGTCTGGTATTCTTGCAAAAAGGGTGAGAAAAACAAACCTTTGCCGATTCTTCCTGCGGAAGATAGATTTTACAAGTCCTGCCTTAATCTTCAGCTTCCATCTCGCGTATATCCCAATGTCCCATTAGTTCTTGGCTGCATTTTAACCCACTGGACGCATTCTGATAAGCGTCCTGTCATTATTAAAAACAAGAAGGGTATATCCCTTTTTTACTTGCGTTAAATTGGGCGTGTATTCAATTCATTTTATCTTATATTTTTATGTGCTTTTGTATTTGCAGAAATGGATTTGAATGAGTTTATGATGTTGAAGGCGTCTGATAGTGTTGCTTTTGGACAGAAAGATCTGCATGATACCGACTCCGATGTTCAACCATAAATCATTAAGGCTCCACCTAATCCCACTGCCCCTATTGTGGAAACTTCGAAAGCGGCCGAAAAAAGGCCAATCATCAGTAAGCGCCCATTATGCTCTATTTAAGAACATTTTTATTATTATTATTTTTTAACGCTACTCCTTATTTTTGCAGATGTTAGTAAGTCGATTGAAATTGACCAAGAGGTGCAATCTGACAACCGCGCTCCTGCTTCAGAAGCCCAGGCATCCCAGACTGCTCCAAACTCTCCCATCTTCCGTCAATCAACTGTGGATCCCAATCTTTCCTGCAAGCTTCCACCATTCCAAAGGCGCACTGACCTGTATTCAGATGCCCCTTCACTGGATACTAGTCACAACATGAAACGCCCCGTTCATATCGATTATAAACAATTCATAATAGTTGATTTCATCGCGAGGTATTTGACCTCTATATGATACATTTTACATACATTGCATTCGTTTTTAAAAGACAAACTTTCATTACATCGAAAGTTGACGGTATGCATATCATTTCATAATATATTCAAACTATAAATGACTTAATAATAATCTTGTTGAACTCAACGACTCGAATGCAACGTCTTTTGAAATATGTCATGAATGACTCCAAGTAATATCTCTAAAATGAGCAAATGCACGGTGGAAGATTTCTTTAATACCTGAGAATAAACATGCTTTAAAGTGTCAACCAAAAGGTTGGTGAGTTCATAGGTTTATTATAACAATCATTTCAAATAATATAATAGACCACATGATTCTCATTTTTCATAACTAACATTACACTCGCAAGTGTATAAAAATTCATTCGTATGATGAACACCTGGTAACCGACATTAACATAATGCATATAGAATATCCCCCGCATACTCGCAAGTATGCCATAAATATTGGCAATCGCAATCACCATTTAAATCGAAGTACTAAAGCATTCCAAATTCCAGAATGGGGTTTGTTAGGCCCATAGATCTATCTTTAGGATTCGCGTCAATTAGGAGCCATTTCCCTAATTCTTAGGTTACCAGACTTGAAGGGGCGATATTCGGTATAGTAATCCAACCATACAATGTAGTTTCAAGTACTTGTGTCTATTTCGTCAAATATTTATAAAAGCAGTGCATGTATTTTCAGCCCAAAAATATATATTGCAAAAGCATTTAAAAAGGGAGCAAATGAAACTCATAATACTGTATTTTGTAGTAAAAATACATATGACAAAACTGAACAATGCAAGGTTGACCTCGGATTCACGAACCTATATCATTCATTTATATATTAAAATGTATACTTGTAATCGAACAAATATACATATTATTATTAATGATATAGTTTTTATATTAATAACTTATATATTTCATTACTTAATTAAATAAATATGTTTTATATATAAAAATATTAATATAGTGAAGTTATATATTAAATATATTGTTTTTATATGAAGAATCATTTGTTTGTGAAATTCATAATTTTGGAAATACTAATATTAGTAATAATAAGGATATATATTAATAATAATAAAAGTAGTAATAATAATAATAATAATAATAATAATAATAATAATAATAATAATAATAATAATAATAATAATAATAATAATAATAATAATAATAATAATAATGTTAATAAGGAGATTGATATTAATAATGATAATGATACCAATAGTTATAATAATTTTTGTAATTCCTTTAAACCATAATTTGATTAAATTTATAATCAATTTCATAATAATAATTATATCAAAATTTCAATATTTATAATTTTAACAATATTATAAAAACCTTTATATTCATGGTCATAATAATCATAATCTTCGTGTGTAATTTCTATACTAATGACTATAGTTTCTTATAACGTTAATTAGTAATCATAATTATAATTTTACATGTATTCATATAATTATAACCAATTTCTATAATTTTTAATATATCATCTTTTATTATATATTTGTCTTATTAATATGTTTAATTGTCTTGAAATTATAATAATAATACTAACAATAACAACACAATAATAATAATGCTAGTAATAACCATAATATTAGAAATGATAATACTAATAAATTTTTAAATGATAATACAAGTAATAATAATGATAATATATATTAATAATTACTTCGTTAGTAATAATAACTAATCATAATAACAATACTACTAATTAATGATGATAATAATAATAATAATAATAATAATAATAATAATAATAATAATAATAATAATAATAATAATAGTAATAATAATAATAATAACAATTCATAACAATAATAATAATAATAATAATAATAATAATAATAATAATAATAATAATTATAATAATAATAATAATAATAACAATAACAATAACAATAATAATAATAATAATAATAATAATAATAATAATAATAATAATAATAATAATAATAATAATAATAATAATAATAATAATAATAATAATAATAATAATAATAATAATAATAATAATAATTATAATAATAATAGAAATAAAAATAAAAGCTTTATACCCTTTTAATAACTTCTGTAAAAAGAGTTGCCCCATACCGGGCTCGAACCCGTGACCTCTCGCACACACGCAAACACCCTAACCACTTGTCCATTTCTTTCTTTCTGTAATTATAACAAGAGTAATAAATATAACCCGCCTTTAATTTTGTTTCTCTCCTTCTCCTTCTTCTTATAAATTAGTCGACCAGAGTAACCAAATCATAACATCGATTATTTTATTATTTTAGGACTTAATATGATATAGATACGACCTGATAAAGGGTGTATTGGAATTCAATAGAACACAAAAAAAAATTAAAATAAAATAGAATCTGTTTAGTTCACGACGAGTATAAATGAAGTCCAACATTGATTTTGAAATCTAGACGTTTTTGGCCTATACTTTCTTCATGAAATAGTTTTCAATTCATACCTATAAACTTTATAAATCATCAATTTAACTTGTAACCTCAAAACCAATCCGAATTTCATGAAGAACAGGTAGTTTGACTTTTTTTAATTAAACGTTTGACTCGAAAATTAAAGATCGATAGAATGATTTGGGTTTTGAAACTTTGCAGAAAGATCACTCATTATATTCCTAATAAAACTGCATTTAAGGATTTGGGAATTTGATTTGATTTCGAAGCTTTTAAAAAAAGAAACAAGAACAGAGGTAACGCCTGTGTTCTTGGGGATTTTTGATGATTTCAATCGAAATAAGGCTGTAAGGAGTAGTGGTAATTGATTGTTGGTAATGTGAGGTTTTATTGGTATCACATATCACTGAAATTGAATCGTTTACATAACAAATTGATGTCGACAGTTTATAAATCAAATTCAGAGAAAAAAAAAAAGGAGAAAGGGATTGGCAACGGATTTTGTTTGTTAATGTGATCCTTTGGAATCAAATCGTACCAATTACAGACAGATTTAGCAGTTTAGACAAGGATAGGGAACTGAATTCGATCTGTTTCTGATTCTATATATATATATATATATATATATATATATATATATATATAAACTTAATTTTTTTTGTAATTAATCTTTATTAATTATAATACTTATTAAATAATAATAACTAGTAATATTAATAATAGAATTTATAATAAGGGTATTAATAATAATAATAATAATAACAAAGTAATACTAAAATCATATTTATAATATTGATAATATTAGTAATAGCAATATAAATGATAGTTTTTATAATAATACTTATATTAATAATGATAATAAGTAAATAATAATAATATCAATGTATATAATGAAATTTTTAATAATAGTAATAACTAATGACATTTAAATTACAATTAAATTATACTTTTAATTAATCGTATAGTAATATTTTTTTTTATAATCATAATCTTACAATTTTACAATAATAATACTATTATTAATATTAATAGTAACACTGAAAGTAATAGTAGTATTACATCAACAACTATGTCTTAATTTGAAATCAAATATCACATATAATTAGTTATGTAATATTTATATACATACTGTATATATATAATAAAACTTACAGAATATTTTATATTATACATTTTAATATATATACATTATACATATAATAATAATTATATACATAAATCATATATATTTATATAACTTCATTTTAATAACAACTTAATTATTTTGTATATTATTTTACATATTTAATTCAGATGATTAAACTGTATTCTATAATTTCAAATCATTATATATATTTATATTTATATTTATATTAATATTTATATATACATATATATATATATATACATATATATATATATATATATATATATATATATATATATATACATATTTATTTACAACCAATTGTTCGTGAATCGTCGGGAGTAGTCGAAGGGTAATTGAATATATGAATATAGTTCTAAATCTTTTGAGACTCAGCATTACAGACTTTACTTATCGTGTCGAAATCACTTAAAGATCAAGTTTAAATTTGGTCAGAAATTTTCGGGTCGTCACACAACAAGCGTGCTCGACTCAACATTTCGACTAGCTTTTGTTTGTCCCCTGACATGAATCTGGATTATTTTGACGAGTTTTTTAAGATATCTGTTCCCACTTTTACTCAGAAATTCTCGCATCTTGGTGCCTGTGCTCCGTATAATCTTACTGCTAAGTTTGAGCATCTCTCTCCTCAGCAAGATCTTTTCATTGATACGCAGGCCACGATGTTCAATCTGGCCAAAGATATTAGCCGCTTGAAGCAGAAATCCAATTCCATAATTCTTGGTCATAAACATCTGTCGCTTGAGCAAAGGAAGTTTTCCAAGCTTGATGCTGAGAAGCAACATATATCTGAACAACTTCATCAGGAGGTTGCAGCTCGTTTGAAGGTGGGGGATAGGAATCCTCGTCTTGAGGGTGAGTGCCAGCGTCTAATGAATGAAATTAAGCATTCAAAAACTGTTCGACCTGATCTTGAGGCTCAAGTGAATCATTTGTCGTTACAACTTGGTACTGTATCATCTGAAAACTCCCAGCTTAAAAAACACCTTGAAGAGCTGGACGCGAAACACCAAACAGTTGTTAGTGAGCGTGATGATCTTAAGGCCAAATGTTCAAGCCTCAAAACTGAATACTCGATTTTAAGATCTGGTCTTCCTAAGATTGCTAAGCATATCATGGCCTGCCTGAGTGTTCGCGTTCCGTTTGGTCAGGCTATAGTCGCTGCTCGTGCTTATGAGCGATCCCTTTTTTGGGATATTGTGAAATCAAACCTTGCTGTACCGGACATTATTCCGGTATCTATTTTGGATGAACTTGTGGAAGATGTTGCTGGGAAATGTGCTGAAGCCTCTGCGACGTTAGTAAATTTGAGGATTCCTCGTTTGGAGGAATTGGCTGAGAATGGGGATTTTACGTCCCGACAAGTGGTTGATGATATGCTTGCTTAAGCTTGCAAGCGATTTAGGTTGGAGGGATAGTGATTGTCCGCTTCCCAATTCTTACTTTTTGCCAGCAAGGGATGGGCCCGACAGTTTAAGGGTTTCGCATCCCTATATCTATTTTTATTTCTTTTTTTGTTTCAAAAAGCAGGGTATGCATCTGATCGCTACGGGCGAGGATTGTATATATTCTTCTTAGTGTAGGGCACCGTTCCAATTAAGCCACCCCTAGTATATTAGTATGTTTGTAGGAAATAATTTTCTTAAACGATATGCATAAGAGTAGAATTTTATCCTTTTAGGTATCTGCCTTTTCTTATACTCTGTTGCAGTATAAGAGATTTTTGGTTTGCTAGAGGCATTTGATATAAGTATTCTTGTGCTTATCGTTAGGCCTTCGTAACCTTGTCATATGGATATTTTAATATATTTTGCTATATGCTTTCATACTTATTTGCAAATTTATTAGCGGTTTTTTTTAAACATTTGCACTTGTATGCGCATTATAACATATGAATAAATGTTATTTGCATATCTCGGGAGCGACCCTTCTATATACACATAATCCTTTTATTCTTGCATCTTATCAAAGCAAACCAATGCTTATACATATTATACTCTTGAGATTAAAAATTGTTTGTACGCATTGATAAACTAATATCGAATCCGTCCATATAAGCAACCCAATGCTTATTTCAAGAGTCTTCCGGACAATCCAATGTCCGTGGTATTAAAAATGTAACCAAACTTGTATTTTATAGTCATGACTTTGCAAGTCTCCATCTTGCGTGGTATACAAGCGTTTGAAACAAACCAATGTTTTACTACTGTTACCATTAAAAATAGTATTAGTAACCAAACTAAACTATGCCACTTGAGACTTAGAGTGTGTCCTTGTGCAGCTTAAGGGGCATGCAATCAATCAAATGTAAAAATGCACAAGTTATTGGCTTAAATTGCATGATTCAATTTAAAAAATATTTCAAACGCCAGAAATAAAAACATAACAAAATTTCAACAGATGTCTGGGTGATCAATCCTACTGTTGATATCTTTTGGTTTTTTGCGCCGTTTATTTTTACGCATGCAAGGCGCATCCTGTCGGTTTATTTTCAAGCCATCGTGCCCCTTTTGTTGTTTTTTCCAGTAACCATATTATATGGGTTATTCATCACGCAGTAACTTCAGGGTTATTTATTGTTCACTTTCCTTACCGCTATTAATCTGGCCGTACCATCGTCTTCTTTCATTTTAACCCAATGTCGCTTTCGTGGCATTTTTCCCTTTGACTCTCTTCCACTTGCCTCAATCATTTCACGAACGATCTTCAGTGGTTTATTATTGATGTGGTGTTTATATCACCAATCACTCGATTGCCATTGTTTTAAACGCCATAAACCTCCTGCTGATATAATGTCCGAAAATAAATTTCAATTTGGCTTAGAGTAAAATATTTACCTTAGCTGTGATTTTATGTATGTAATTTACCTTCTCTTGACAACTATGTTTGAATGATGTCAGTAGATGTTTGGGCGTGCACGCTTTCCTTTATAGCAAATTCTTCAGGCGCATCATTCTTTACAGCTGTACTGATTTTTGGTGTTGCACATACACCGTTTTTTGGCTTGATGTGTGCGCACACCCATGCATTTTGCTTTTGCATCACAAGTTGCTCTTTTTTGGCATTGGGTAATTTTTCTACAATTGCATGTGCTACTTTTCTCTTATTCCTTGCTTTGCGTTTTTTCATTAAGCTCACAATGTGGATGCGGACCTTTTTGCCACTTTTTCTTTGGATTTCCTTGTTTATTTTAACACTTTTTCTGAGATTTTCCAAATCCTGCATCTTGTTTTATTATAATAGTGTGTAATATCTTTAAAAGAAGTAATTATAACGTATTTTTATGTATCCGCATCACATAATTAAGCGCTTATCTTAATTGTTTACACTTTTACCGAGCTAAATTTTGATTGGCCGCAAATTTGCGCTTTTAGTTTCTCTAAAAATTATAATTTGCAACATCAAATACTAAATTGAAATATTTTCGTATACGACATACCTGTGAGCATAACACGTCTTCGTTTGTCTGAGCTATTTGCTGTTTACTTGGCTCTGCATCTTTGCATCTCCGCCTTATGCCTTTTTGTATCGTTCTCACTTTTCTATCCACTTCTAATTTTATAGTTGCGACTCCCCACTTTGTTGGGAATTTTAATAGACTGTGTATTGTGGATGGTATGGCTCCTAGCTTTTGCAAAGTGTTTCTGCTTAACAGTGATTTATGATCAGCTTTCGACTTGACTATAGCAAATTCAATCTCAACATCTCTTCTCTTTTTACCATTGTTATCGTCTCGTAATTCTAACTTAACCCTAACCGTCCCCAATGACGGGACCAGTTCACCAGCAAAATCATATAAAGCAACTGCTTTCTTTTTTAGCTGCGACTTGACCTATCTAGGTAGCGACATATAACAATGTTCATATATTATATCCATGTCGCAGCCAGTATCCACACACAAACCCTTAAGTTCCTGATTACAACTTTTGATGGACCCTTTAACTATCAAGGGTGCATTGAACTATTGCCTTTCACTTGCTCCGAACGAGATTATCACTTTTTTCCAATCTTTGACTTCTTTCGGTTCTGTCATTACGCTCTTACTCATTACCATATTTATGGTTTTTTTCGCTTCTTTTGCCTTTGATTCGCTTTTCTTCTGCCACGGGTATTCTTTTTCCTGTTTTGGCTTACTACCCTCTGTTTTAGCAGATTTCTTCAGGTGCTGCAATCTTTCCTTTTTTAGCTCTGCGACCACCTTTTCGATTAACTGCCTACATTTGTTGGTTTCATGACCAAAATCGTCATGAAAGTCACAAAATTTAGGTTTGTCTTTCTTCACGTAATTGGGTAGCGGTGCCGGAGCTTCTAAAGTTTTGCACACTGACTCGGTTGCTAATATTTCCTTTGATGTTTTGCTGAGGTCTTTCATGATTGCGTAATTATCATCATGAGCGCCCTTACTTTTATAATTGCCTCCTCCTCTGCTATTGTTGAACCTGCGGTATTTGTTGTTACTGTTGTAACTTCCACCTTTTAGCAGGCTATTGTTATTATAACTCTTTGCGGATCCAGAGTTTTTGCCCTGATTGCGGTGGTTGTTATCATCGTTATTTCTTTTCGTATAGCTTTTTTCGTAATTTTGCATTATATCTTCTTGCGCCCTCATGTAATCGTGTGCTTCTTTTATTGCTTCCGCAAATGTTTGCGGAACTTCCCTTCGCAACCTCTGCCACAAGTACATGTGTTTTTCTGTATCAAGGCAGTGTATAAATCCTGACACCTTTTGGCTTTCTGGTAGATCTGGTATTTTCGCCACTTCCTTTGTGTACCTATCAATAACCTCACACAAAGATTATTTGGGTTTCTATTTGATGTCGTGACATTCTACGTACGTTCTTCTTCGTGCACACAGATTATGAAAGTTAAGTAGAAAACGAGATCTTAAGTCTGCATAACCTGTTATGCTCCTGGGTGTTAGATTATTGAACCACTCCCGTGCTACTCCCTGCAGCACAATTGGTAACAAATGACATGCTACCGCATCTCCCCAATTATGGGTTCTCGTCATTCCTTCAAACCTTTGTAGGAAGTCATCGGGGTCTGACAACCCGTCATAACTTCCTAATGTTAACGGTATTACAGGTGCTTCCGAAAACGGATGATTTGCTATGTGTGCGGCGAATTTTTCTATGGTGGGAGCCACTTTTAGAGATTTCCTTGCTTTATGCCCTTGCATCACTACAAACCAGTTTTGCATAAACTCCTGGACTCGCGCTGGCTCATTAAGTGCTTGCGCTAAGTGTGCAGGTGTAACTTGCTGTAGTTGTGAAATAAAATATTCGAACTTCTTGGCTTTAGCAGGTTATAAGGTTCACCCCCCTGGCCGCCCTGATGCTGAGTTTACGTTAACTCACATACATTTGGCGTGGGTGATGTATAAGTCATTTTTGCTTGTAGTGGCGCTAGTGTAAGGTACGAGCCGTCCAGGTTTCTCAAACCCAATCTTCTCATTTCTTCCTGCGCACTTGCCAGAGTAACCCTCAAAGTTTGAGTTTCTGGTTCTACTGTTGTGATAATTGGGATTGTTCCTACATATGTAGTTTTTGCCATTAGCTTGACATTACCTGGCGGAGATTGATGTGTGCGAGGTGTAGTACGAAATACTATTAATTTGACTACGGAATACGATACAAATTACACAAGTTTTAATTTAATTTATTTACAGATGGGATATACCTAAACCTTGCTACAACACTATAGGCAGTGTACCTAATCGTAGAGTAGTGTAGTTTTTAGTAAGTCCGGTTCGTTCCAAAGGGAGCTAGCTGAGTTTAACGCTATATTTTTAACAACTATATTTAAATAAAATATATATAATTATATATAGTAATAATAATATATAAAAGGGGGTTTTACCGTTTAATGACCGGTCTGTCGATTTTACATTTTAAGCGTAAAGATAAATGACGATAATATAAATGACAGAATTTAAATTGCGATAAAGTAAATTGCAGTAATTAAAAAGACAGTAAATAAAGGTATGATGAAATATAAAATAAAAGTATTATGCTTATTTAAACTTCCGTAATCATGATGTTTGACGTTTTGATTTTAATTTATTACCTTGGGTTAATTGTCCTTTGTCCAGGATTATTTGATACCTATTTGGTTTTTGTCCATAATAGTCCATCGGTCATAATTATAAAATGCCCGTCAAATTAACCTTATTCCCAAAGTCAAATATTCCAACTAATTAGGGATTCGAACTACAATAAGGTTTTAATACTTTGTTAATAATTACACCAGGTTATCGACTGCGTGTAATCCAAGGTTTTAATACTTTGTTAACAATTACACCAATTATCCTTGTATGTAATCCACCCCTGTTTTAATTAGTCCATGATACATTGATTTATTCACTTTGGCCATAATGAATAATCAATTACCCAATCCAATTGATTAATTAAATGATTATAAACGATGTCGTATAAACGTCACTAAATAGGACATTCGTAATCATTTTAATAATTATTAGATTAACTAATTTGAAGATAGGTTCGACAGATTCCAACGAGTTGTCATTCAATTAGACAATACCCCCCATCTATTAATAGTCCATAGTCTAATGTCCACAAGTGTCGGTCTTTTGTCCAAACCCGAATATTGGTACAAAATCCAATAACCCCATACTTTAATATTTAGTCCAACATCACGATTACTTCGGCTTAAATAAGCATAATAATAACTTAGTAACGAGACACTAATTTAAAAAGGAATAACATAACTTACAATGGTTATTAATCACATAGCGTCGCGCGGACAGAGTTTCGACTTTAAAACCCGTAAAACATTTCTTACAATAACCCAACTAAACCATAATTTATTATTAATTTTAAATTAAAATTAAAATTATAATATAAATATATTACATATAGAGATTGTGAGATTGGAAAAGGTGTGTCTTTCATCATCTAAATTCATTGGCTTTTATAGGAAATTCTTGAGACTGACTGCTCCGCGATCGT
This sequence comes from Rutidosis leptorrhynchoides, assembly GCF_046630445.1. NCBI lineage: Eukaryota > Viridiplantae > Streptophyta > Magnoliopsida > Asterales > Asteraceae > Rutidosis > Rutidosis leptorrhynchoides. The sequence continues at coordinate 254,310,196 of NC_092337.1, forward strand.
GGAGGTTTTATGCCTTGGTGCTCCGCGATTGCAGAGGTTCGAAATCCAGCTCATCCAATAAATACAAAATGTGGGCTGCTGAATAAATATATATATATAATATATATATATATATATATATATATATATATATATATATATATATATATATATATATATATATATATATATATATATATATATATATATATATAATTAATTATATATTATATTATATTCTTGTGCATAGTTGACTTGTCATTTTAGCTCCGTTGACTCGCGCGTTGATGCTCGGTTCATGTCTCGGTTCCAGATTTTTGAACGTCCTTTCGTACGCGTAGATATCTTGTACTTTGCGTTTCGCGACTTGTACTCTTGTAATTTTTAGACGTTTCTTATCAATAAATGGAACCACTTAGATTGTATCTTGTACATTTGAGCTCTTTGGTCATTTGCGTCTTCAAATCGTCGTTTTCTTCTTTTGTCTTTTCACTTATTTATTTAAACGATTATTACATAAAAATAAAACAATAGTAACTAAAAGCTTTACATACTGGAAGGATATTAATACTAAATATATGTTCATTTAGAGTACTATCAAATATCCCCACACTTGAACGTTGCTTGTCCTCAAGCAATACAGAACTTGAAATTAAATCACACTTCACTCGAATCACTTTTTTATTCTCACACTTTATACATCAGTGATTTTGATACGGCGGTATAAACAATGATAGTAACGATGTAGTTACAGTCCCACATGATTATAAAAATTTAGATCCTTTAAGAAAATTGGATCTTTATGAAAACATATGATCTTTTGAAAATTCTAGCTTTTACCCTAGATAAGTTTTCCGGAATAACCCTTCACCGGTGTTTGCAAAATCTTTTTGTGGGTTTTGTGGGTTTTAAAATAATCAATTTTAGCTCAAAACTTGCGGTTTTGTGTCACCCACATGCTAACCTTGTATTAGGAAAGCAACACATCCAGTATACTTTCTCCGTATATTACCTTTCGATAAACTACCGTCCGGTTGTAAAGGAAAGCGATGAACAAGCAACTGTTAAGGCAATGTCTAATGACATACAGATGTTCATGGTCCACAACGTGTCAGATGCAATTACTATCCTTTGTAGGAGCAATAGTAGAGATCACCCTATAGTTTTTCGGTCTGGCACAAGGTCCTGTACTCGACCATGCTATGCAACCACCGTTCTTACAGTTGACAGCCGATTTAGTTCAGGTGACCTAATGAATTCCAGGTGAATTCCTAGGATTTTACGTTCAATGGTAATGAACGCATTGAAAATGGGTTTTCAGAAAACAAATCGGTTTGTAATTTGATCAAAATATTTTCTTGTTCAAGCTCGAGTTTAGATATCATCGAATTCCATGAGTTTGTAATTCTCAATCTTTAAAAGTCAATCTCAAGGATTGAGTAATATCAGGCTTAAATGTTGATTTTTAATCTTTTAAGGATATTATCCTTTCTGGGGATCTGATTCATTAGTCTTATAAGCTAATTTGCACGGTGCCCCCCATTGTACGAGACAGATCCTCTCATGGTTATGATAAGTCTGACCACTTGGCGACCCTGTTTGATGCTGAGGTCCGTGGATTTCCAGCTGATTTTCGAGAAAACTTTTCAAGGTTTTACGTAGACTCTACAACTGGTCTGGACGACAACTTCCTGATTTAAATCAAGAAGCGCGTGTCTTTTTCTCGGAAGACTGTACTTCCTTTTTTATTCCATTTATATTACAATAAACTGGGTAAAAGTGATTAATATCATCCAAAACAAAAGTATCTTCAATTATTTGTACAAAAATATGTGATATATGTTCTAAATAACTTGGTAAATTTTTCCCACACTTGGCTTTTATTTTTCTTTATTTGCCTTTTTATTCTCTTCTATTCCATTTTAAATGAATTCAATCGTTTTGGGTTGTTTCTCAATTTATGTCCTTTTCGAGGTAATAATAATTTCGGTGTTAACACCTAGTTTTATCGTTCTTAAATATGTATAAACGAGATTTTAAATTCATTTATTTAAAAAAAAATTTAAAATTTTACTAGAAGTGGGTAGTCAGTATATAAGACTAGGGCTGTTCTTTATTATCAGAGAGCACTAGATTCTAATACAACTACTGCGTTACTAGTAAAGTTTAATGCTGGCTATTGAACCAAGTGTATAAGACAATTTTTTAAAATCCGAAAGAATTTAATCGCTTCCCACACTTAAGATCTTGCAATGCCCTCATTTGCAAGAAATCAGTAACAATTTTAATTATTGAGGGTGATTAGCGTAGAAAAATGATTAAATTTTACCAAAGTTTCCAAACATATTGTTGTTTGTTTGAATAATAAATGGTGCACATCATTTGTTCATTCCTGCAGTTGTTATATCACATTTATTTTGCATATTGTCGTCAAAATTAGTTGCTTTTGCCGAACTTAATGCCAGTCTTTGAAAGTGCGCTGTTTTACCCTGTTTTGTACATAAGATAAACTACAAACATACATAATATTTTTATTATTATTTTTTTATAAAACCTTTATTTATTAAAACAATTTAAATGAATAATTTTTTAAAGAATTTTGTTTCCTTTTACTTTAGGTAGTTTCGGTATGTTTACCTAGTCCATCCCTCGACAAAATTTAAAATTTGTCGTTTTTAAAGCGATTGTTTTAAAAGAAAAGATTTTTGGGTTTTTTAATTTTTTTTTGGTATACTTTAGATCAATAAAATTAAAAATAATGATAATAAAATTTTTCGTCCCGCCCTCGGGTAAAGCAATTTCGGTTCCATGACCTAGTCTTTAACTTACGACGAATTTTAGAAATCATTTTTTAAACTTAATGAAATAAAGTAAATTTTGTTTTTAAATTTCACATAAAACTTAAATTTAAAAAGCATATTAATTTCGTACAAAACCTACAAAACAAAAATTCAGAATGGAGGGAGAAAACTAGTTCTTTAGTGTCTGCTAGTGAAAAAGACCAATCGGATTCCATTCTCGGAACTATACGAGAACAGAACAACTAACACTAGACAGCATTTTCTTTTTAGAACATTTGAATCTCCCCACACTTAGGTAGCTGTGATGTCGAAATTGTGATTAACTTCATCGTCAATTTCTTTTGGACCATAATCAATTTGCATATATGTGACTTTTGCTTTAAGCCATTGGCCGGATTCCTGTGTAATATCCACAAATTCAACTAGTTTCGCCTTTTCTTTAGGCGATAGATTGGATACTAACCGGTTACATCACTTAAGTTCCCCTTGGTTCTAGCATCGCGAATCCGTTTAATAAGTTTCTTCATTGAACTGTTAATAACGGAGTCGTTTAATTTTGTATCAACAACGGGGTTCTTTGTTATCAGGTCATCATTAGGTGATACTTCATCTTCCCCACACTTAGTCATTTTATTATTATTAAGTACTACCGTTGGAGTTGGTAAAACAATATGCTTCTCACCGATCGTTTTTGTTGGTTCAACGGTTTTGGTTGGTGGAGATTTAGCCTTTCGACTCACAAAGGTGACCGATTTGTCACCATCACTAAGTGTCATTCTACCCTCTCTTACATCAAATAACGCCCTGGTGGATGCTAAGAATGGTCGACCTAAAATTAGAGGAATGTTTGAGTCCTCTTCTATGTCAATGACAATAAATTCGACTAGAAAGGTTAAATTACCTACTTGAATGGGTAGGTTGTCAGCAATTCCAACTGGGTTGTAACAACCCAACCCGTAATCCATACGATAAAATTTTTTTTTTATACAACACAATTACACGCCAAATAAATATGTAACCCATTTCACGAGTTCCATTTAAAGCGCACAACAATTAATCGTTTACAAAAGGCACGAGGGCCACGAATAAAGTTTAGTACAAGTTTGACCCATTACAAATGATAGTTTACAATCCAAACGACACTTCGAGCATGGTTTGGGACTAAACTACCCAAATTGTTAGGCCAACATCAAAACTCCAACAAAGCATCATCACGGGACACCTAATGGCCGATAACCCCCTTGCCCTTAACTGCGCCTGCATCTAAAAAGATAAACAACGAGAGGGTAAGCTAACGCTTAGTGAATGCAATAATTATACACATATATATATATAACCTACTTACATGCAATCACATACACAATTACCTCATACACGCTAGCAATTTAAAAGACATACCAACGCATGGCATAACGCTAAATCTCCAAGACCACAAGCTAGCACAACGATAACATATATAACTCGAATAATGTGAAAAACACCACATAACAAACACATAGCCATGGTTAACCAATAGTACAAGGAATGGTACTTCGAATTTCCCATTGGTGTTCCCAACAACCGTTAATGCACAACAAATTATAACACTAACCCAGGAGTGGTATCGATCGCCCGAACTTTAAACCCACCCGTCACGCGTAATGTGTTATCGAACGCCCGAACTTTAAACCCACACTACATGCCCACACACATATATGACATGGCATCGAACGCCCGAACTTAAACCCATATCATATATTGACCCGATGTGGTATCGATCGCCCGAACATAAACCCACATCGAATCTCTTACAAGTAAATACATTATATACACATATGCATAATCATTCCACTCACCTCAAGTCTCTGGTGAAAGCTAACCGAGCTTGCAACCCTTCAATGAAACGTACCTATTACATTATGCATTTATTAACATACAATCTAGTTTAATTAAATGCTAACCACTAACCCTTGAGCATTTAATGACCCGTTTGCATTAAATGACTCAACTATACCAAAACCGTCCATTAATGGCCATGCCTCGTAATAAATCACTAAAAGCTAGTGATTAGGGTTTAACAACATCAACTAACATAAACTTGGTGTACTTCATAACCATTTCACCCGATTAGGTCAACTAGTGCTCTTTTGACTATTTGACTCATAAATCAAGTCAAACTTACACAATAACAACTCTTTCATCCTTTTAAAAGTGCATTAATGACTAACAACATCATTTAGCACTTACAACCTCAAATCACAAGACCAAACCCTAGATAATAGCTATTTAGGGTTTCCTTTCAACAATCCAACCCAAAACCCACTCATTTAACCCTCAAATGGGTCACACTAGTTCCATATGAACCAAACCCTAGCTTAAACTAATTAAAACTCAAGACTTAGAGTTAGAACTTACCAAGACTATGAACGTGTAGCTAGAGATACAATGAACAACTTTAACTTTGCTCCTAGGTTTGATTCACAACTCTTCACCTTCAAATCTCAAGATTAAACTTAATGGGTTTATGTTTTGGGAGGAAAATGTGAAAGAAAATGGAAAAGAAATGAGAAATGGAGGATAAGTGGCTGAGATTAAAGGCTCCAATCTGATCTATATGCAAAAAGACCAAATTACCCCTAAAGCCCTATTTAAATTGGGCTGAAATTGGAGTCAGAACTGCAGAGGTGCCGCGGCGCGGCTCCTTTGTCGTGGCGCGACATAAAGAAGGAAAAACGACCCTTCTTAACTCAAGTTCTGATCTGGATTTTCTTTACATGTCGCGTCGCGGCCCCATTCCTCGCGGCGTGGCATTGGCCTGTTCTTGGTCACTTTGAAAACAAATCATAAAACGAAGGTTCATACAACTAGCACACCTCGTTCAATATTCCTATGCACGTCTAAGCTTCGCCCTTAAGTCTCACACGACTCAACACCATCGCGACACATACATAAACACGTACACGCACGCATTCGTATATATATATATATATATATATATATATATATATATATATATATATATATATTTATATATACATACATACATGTACTTACCAAAAAACTAACACTTGGCTCACTTAATCACACAAACGAACAAGTTATAACCGTGCTAATCATTCAGGTTGTACCTTTAAACGTGCACTGGAAAACGGGGTGTTACAACTCTCCCCCACTTAAATCGGAGCGCGTCCTCGCAATCTAAGCCGCATGACACGAGGGAAGGTAAACCAACACGAATTCTTCGGGCTTCCAAGTAAACTCGGAACCTTTACTACGATGCCATTGTTTAGCTGAAGATTAGGCTTCCAACTAACTTGTTGTTTAGCTCAATTTCGTCTAAAGGCATCCATGCAGAATCATCCGCAAGACACTTACGGAGGTGGGAAACATGAAATGTGTTATGGATCCCCGCAAGTTCTTCGGGTAATTCCAAACGATACGCGACTTCACCAACACGAGCTAAAACCTTAAACGGCCCAATAAACCGAGGAGCCAACTTTCCCCGTTTTCGAAACCGAATGATACCCTTCCATGGTGAAACCTTAAGCATCACCATATCGCCTTCTTCAAATTCGATCGATCGCCTACGTTTATCGACGTAAGAATTCTGTCTATCTTGCGCCGCCTTTAAACGAGCCCGAATCATATCGATTTTGCTATTTGTCTCCAATACCAAGTCGGTGCACCCGACTTCCCTTTGACCCACATCACCCCAACAAATCGGGGTTCGACACCTCCTACCGTATAACATCTCATATGGTGGCATTCCAATACTAAAGTGAAAACTATTATTGTACGAGAATTCCACCAATGGCAAATGTTCGTCCCAACTACCGCCAAAATCAATAATACACGCACGTAACATATCCTCCAATGTTTGATTCGTACGTTCGGTTTGACCATCCGTTTGAGGGTGATATGCCGTACTCATATTCACCCTCGTACCCATGTCTTCATGAAACTTCTTCCAAAATCGAGAAGTAAAACGTGTGTCTCGATCCGAAACAATAGACGCGGGAATGCCATGTCTCGATATCACCTCTTTAATGAACATCTTCGCGAGTGCCTCCGACAAAATTGCTTCTTTAATAGGAAGAAACAACGCACTCTTCTTCAATCTATCGACAATCACCCAAATAGTGTCAAATTGGGTTCTTGCCGTTTTCGGCAACTTGGTAATAAAATCCATGGTAATATGCTCCCACTTCCACATCGGAATTTCTAGCGGTTGCAACTTACCATACGGCTTTTGGTGTTCGGCTTTAACTTGCAAACACATGATGCATTGTTCAACATACTTAACAACGTCGCGTTTCATGCCCGGCCACCAATAATCTTTCTTCAAATCATGGTACATCTTCGTCGCACCCGAATGTATGGAATACTTAGACTTGTGCGCCTCATCAAGAAGCACCTTTCGGAAATCACCCATCTTAGGCACCCACACTCTTTCTTGAAAAGACAATAAACCACGCGAACCCATCGTAATGAATTCCGATTGCCCCACAATTCGTTCTGCATGCTTGTTGTGAACGTAAGCCTCTATTTGAATCACACCAAGTTTTTCAAGAAAATCGTTAGTAATAATCATACGTAACAATCCCAATCGTAACGTCGGGTGGTGACTCTTTCGGCTTAACGCATCCGCGACCACATTCGCCTTGCCAGGATGATAAAGTATCTCACAATCATAATCCTTCACCACATCCATCCATCTACGTTGACGATAATTCAAATCCCGTTGATCAAAAAGATGTTTCAAACTCTTGTGATCCGAATAAATCGTACACTTGACACCATACAAGTAATGGCGCCAAATTTTCAAAGCATGGACCACCGCCGCTAATTCGAGATCATGAGTCGGGTATCTCTTTTCATGTTCCTTTAATTGGCTAGAGACGTAAGCGATGACGTTACCTCGTTGCATTAGAACACACCCGAGCCCATTCAAAGAAGCATCACAATAGACCGTCATATCATCTACACCTTCCGGCAATACTAAAACCGGAGCATTACACAATTTCTCTTTTAACAATTGAAAAGCGATTTCTTGCTCGTTCTCCCAATTGAATCTCGTATTCTTCCTCGTCAACTTAGTTAATGGCGAAGCAATCTTGGAAAAATCTTGGATAAACCGACGATAGTAACCGGCCAATCCGAGAAAACTTCGGATTTCCGTAGGCGTAGTCGGTCGTCCCCAGTCCTTCACCGTCTCTATCTTCCCCGGATCCACTTGAATACCATCCTTGTTCACAATATGGCCAAGGAATTGAACCTCCCTTAGCCAAAATTCACATTTTGAGAATTTAGCATACAAATTCTGTTTTCTCAACGTCTTCAATACTTCGAGCAAGTGGTGTTCATGTTCCGTCATGCTCTTAGAATAGATAAGAATATCGTCAATGAACACAATTACCGACTTGTCCAACATAGGTTGGCACACTCGGTTCATAAGATCCATGAATGCCGCCGGTGCATTCGTAAGACCAAAAGGCATAACCACAAATTCAAAATGTCCGTAACGCGTTCGAAAGGCCGTTTTCTCAATATCTTCCTCACGGACCCGCATTTGGTGATAGCTGGACCGTAGGTCAATTTTTGAGAAATACGTCGCACCTTGGAGTTGGTCAAACAAATCGTCAATCCTAGGCAATGGATAACGATTCTTGATCGTCACCTTGTTCAACTCCCGATAGTCAATACACATCCGCATACTTCCATCCTTCTTTTTCACGAATAAAACCAGAGCACCCCATGGCGAAGCACTCGGTCGAATAAAACCCTTCTCAAGTAACTCTTGAATTTGATTCAACAATTCTTGCATTACCGTCGGTGCTAAACGATAAGGAGTTTTATCAATGGGAGTAGCTCCCGGAACCAACTCAATGCGAAATTCGACTTGTCTTTCCGCCGGAACACCCGGTAACTCATTTGGAAAAACATCATCAAACTCACTTACCACCGGAATTTCACGAATGGGTGGTGGCTCATCACGAGTATCAACAACATGGGCAAGAAAAGCCATGCCACCACTAACAAGGAAACGACGTGCCCGTACAAAAGTGCATCCCGGTACAAGTCTTCTACGTTTATCACCATGAATAATTAACTCTCCCCCACTTGGGGTCTTCACACGAATAGATTTTTCATGGCACGCAATATCGGCTCTATTATGATCGAGCCAATCCATACCAACCACGATATCAAAATCACCCAACGTCATCGGAATGAGATCAATATTAAAGTTCTCAGAACCAAACACAACGTTACAATTTTTACACACATCAACCACTAGCACCGTCTTGCCATCCGCTATTTCGACTTCTACCGGACAACTTAACTTAGCTAACGGTTTATTAAGTTTAGGCACAAATTTTGGAGACACAAACGATAAATTTGCACCGCTATCAAATAGGATCCTTGCTGGATTAAAGTTAACCATGAAAGTACCTGAAACGACTTCATTGGATTGCTTGGCTTCGTCATTGGTCATCAAATAATTACGTCCCCTAGCCGACCCCGCCGCCTTCTCCATTCTCTTAACTTGATCATTTCGGAGTTCGGGGCACTCCGACTTTCGGTGCCCTTCTTGTTGACAATTGAAACATGTAATCACATTAGTACGCGGTTTTTGGGCAATCACGAGAGTAGTGACCTTTTTGCACACAATTGAAATAAGTGACCATGTGACCACTAGAAGCACCCTTCTTCACGCTACCGATACTTTCGGATGCTCCCTTACTCTTCTTGTTCGAAAAATTAGAAACTTCAAACTTTCGTTTACTTGGCGCATAACTAACCGGACTCGGAGCTTGCACTTCAAACCCCTTCGCCACCACCAACAGCTTAGCAAAGGTCTCAACATGACCAATACTAATTTTACCCTTCAAATCATCTCTAAGGGTCGCATGAAAGTCTTCCATTAACAATTGATCATTCCCCACATACTCGGGGAAAAAACGCTCCTTAGCGAGAAAGTTGGTTTTAAGAGTGTTTAGGTCTAAAGACCATTGACGCATGTTCCTTAACTCGTTACGCAATTTGGAAAGATCCGCTTGCGTACGATATTCAAGGAAAAACTCCTTGAAATCCGCCCAAGATAACCCCACAAAAGCCGCATCACCCACCATATCAATCTTGCCATCGAGCCAATCTTTAGCATGGCCCCTTAACAAACTAGTAGCAAGCCTTGTTTTTTTTTCGGGAGGGCACTCGGTCGTGCGAAAATAACCTTCAACATCAGAAATCCAAGCCGCACTCTTCATGGGGTCGGGATCCCCGTGAAAGTGAGGAGGCTTAGTCGCCAAGAAGTTCTTATAGCAAAACTCCAACTCGCCCACATTTTGAGGTCTAGGAAACCTCCTTTCAACTTCTTCTTTAACGGCATTAGTCATCCGTTCTTGAATCATATCGACAATTTTTTCCGAAACCGACTCTTCGAATATTTGTTTAATCCTTCGTGAGAAAATTGAAACATAGTTTTCTAAAGCGGTCTCAATCTTGGTAGTCATCTCATATTCCTCCACATGAGAGGGACCACTATTGCCATTCGTATTCGTTCCGTTTCTCGTCTTCATTCTAAAGATTAAAAATGGATTAGACATCACCAACAATTTAATACACATATATACCTATGCATATGACCGCACACACACCACATCTAGCTCGATACTTGTCGCACATCCTTGCTCGACTTGACTTGCAACCGTAATAGTGGTCACGACTCACTATTAAGTTCACATGCTGTGCCATGCTCAAACGTGTCACAACCATCTTGCTCGATGTTCAAAACAACAACACATGATTAGTAACATCATAACATAGCATAGTTGTCCACTTATGCATCAAAGAACTAATCAAACCCCGTACTGACCCGTAGTCCTACAAGTCCCGCATATAATTCCACAACACAAAAGTCTAAGTCTAGGCGCCTATCTCAAGTCACCTAAATCTCTTAGACCATGCTCTGATACCACTTATAACAACCCAACCCGTAATCCATACGATAATTTTTTTTTATACAACACAATTACACGCCGAATAAATATGTAACGCATTTCACGAGTTCCATTTAAAGCGCACAACAATTAATCGTTTACAAAAGGCACGAGGGCCACGAATAAAGTTTAGTACAAGTTTGACCCATTACAAATGATAGTTTACAATCCAAACGACACTTCGAGCATGGTTTAGGACTAAACTACCCAAATCGTTAGGCCAACATCAAAACTCCAACAAAGCATCATCACGGGACACCTAATGCCCGATAACCCCCTTGCCCTTAACTGCGCCTGCATCTAAAAAGATAAACAACGAGAGGGTAAGCTAACGCTTAGTGAATGCAATAATTATACACATACATATATAACCTACTTACATGCAATCACATACATAATTACCTCATACACGCTAGCAATTTAAAAGACATACCAACGCAAGGCATAACGCTAAATCTCCAAGACCACAAGCTAGCACAACGATAACATATATAACTCGAATAATATGAAAAACACCACACAACAAACACATAGCCAAGGTTAACCAATAGTACAAGGAATGGTACTTCGAATTTCCCATTGGTATTCCCAACAATCGTTAGTGCACAACAAATTATAACACTAACCCCGGAGTGGTATCGATCGCCCGAACTTTAAACCCACCCGTCACGCGTAATGTGGTATAGAACGCCCGAACTTTAAACCCACACTACATGCCCACACACATATATGACATGGCATCAAACGCCCGAACTTAAACCCATATCATATATTGACCCGATGTGGTATCGACCACCCGAACTTAAACCCACATCGAATCTCGTACAAGTAAATACATTATATACACATATGCATAATCATTCCACTCACCTCAAGTCTCTTGTGAAAGCTAACCGAGCTTGTAACCCTTCAATGTAACGTACCTATTACATTATGCATTTATTAACATACAATCTAGTTGAATTAAATGCCAACCACTAACCCTTGAGCATTTAATGACCCGTTTGCATTAAATGACTCAACTACACCAAAACCGCCCATTAATGGCCATGCCTCGTCATAAATCACTAAAAGCTAGTGATTAGGGTTTAATAACATCAACTAACATAAACTTGGTGTACTTCATAACCATTTCACCCGATTAGGTCAACTAGTGCTCTTTTGACTATTTGACTCATAAATCAAGTCAAACTTACACAATAACAACTCTTTCATCCTTTTAAAAGTGCATTAATGACTAACAATATCATTTAGCACTTACAACCTCAAATCACAAGACCAAACCCAAAATAATAGCTATTTAGGGTTTCCTTTCAACAATCCAACCCAAAACCCACCCATTTAACCCTCAAATGGGTCACACTAGTTCCATATGAACCAAACCCTAGCTTAAACTAATTAAAACTCAAGACTTAAAGTTAGAACTTACCAAGACTATGAACGTGTAGCTAGAGATACAATGAACAACTTTAACTCTTGCTCCTAGGTTTGATTCACAACTCTTCACCTTCAAATCTCAAGATTAAACTTAGTGGGTTTTATGTTTTGGGAGGAAAATGTGAAAGAAAATGGAAAAGAAATGAAAAATGGAGGATAAGTGGCTGAGATTAAAGGCTACAATCTGATCTATACGCAAAAAGACCAAATTACCCCTAAAGCCCTATTTAAATTGGGCTGAAATTGGAGTCAGAACTGTTGAGGTGCCGCAGCACGGTTCCTTTGTCGCGGCACGACATAAAGAAGGAAAAACGACCCTTCTTAACTCAAGTTCTGATCTGGATTTGCTTTACATGTCGCGTCGCGGCCCCATTCCTCGCGGTGCGGCATTGGCCTGTTCCTGGTCACTTTGACAACAAATCATAAAATGAAGGTTCATACAACTAGCACACCTCGTTCACTATTCCTATGCACGTCTAAGCTTCGCCCTTAAGTCTCACAAGACTCAACACCATCGCGACACATACATAAACACGTACACGCACGCATTTGATGGAATACCACATGTAAACAAAGTCACAAAACCCATTTTATGTATATATAAATTCGTGTATATGTATATATCAAGCGGAAGCAATTTTCATCTTAAGAACATGTGTATTTTAACCTTTTAAAATGTATTCCATTTCATAGATGTAGTCTTGTACAATATACTAAAATGTAAATAGAAGCTAGTTTAAAGGGATGTACCTACTCCAAGCTTATTGATAGATGATGATGAAGATGATGATAAATGGAGCTCCAATACTATGAAACCTCAAGAGATAATACCCCAAACTTTGCACCAACACCTTGTACTTTGGTTAGGATTTTCTAACACTTGAATTTAGCTTGTAATGATCAAAATTTGAACTCCCTTTGAGCAATAAAAGGCCACGGCAGCCAGCTGCTGTCTCAAAGGTTTATGCAGTTTTTTTTTTTATCTCTTTCATGTGTATATGCAAGTGTCTCCTTGAATAATTCAAACCTTGCATGTTATAGGAAATGGCACTTGTAATAGACCAAGAAAGGAATCTCTTGCAAGAGTGCATCAAACTCCAAGGCCACTACAACTCCATTAGTTTATAAAAGTTAATTTTATAAAATTAGATTTTATAAAATTTAGTTTTATAAAACTTCCTTTTTAATATTTATGTACATTTCTTTATATAAAACCAATTTATATAAAATGTAACATAAATTAATTAATTATTTAACCTATAAATAATTAAATCCATATTAGATAAATTATTCCATAATTTATATACACATCAAGAAATATTTCTGAAAACCATTTTTCTTCAAGTTCAAGTGTCGCGTATTTGATTAATGATCAAATCGTTAAGATCAAATACGAATAAGGTGTTGGTAAGCCTGTTATTGGGTATGACCCGACTTGGATTAAAACATATTAGCCACGTTAATTTAATATGTCTCTCGGGCATACGAAATACCTTCAATCTCCCACTTGCACGAGAAACATAAGAAATTAATGCAAGTGATGGATACCACCTAACGACCGTCCATCACCCCCAATATGTAATGACTTTTGCCATTCAATAACATCATCCCTTTCGAGTTCCCATCTCGAATATGATTGGGTGAATCTTTCAATATATATCCTTTTGTCCTAGATGTCATGTTAAATCCAAGAGACATAGAATGATCACTCTCTTATAGATTTAACTTTATCAGGCCTTAGACATCCGACTCTCAACAAATAAGAGGGACAAATTCCATCTTGACTGCATACGTCCTAGACACTACACCTTGTACCATACCTGAAGCCTCCCTTATGTACTACCATATTTCAGAATAGCGAAGGAAAGAATCAAGGCACAATATTTGGTGAATATCTGAACCCAATATGTGTCTCAGGTCAGAGGATATAATGATATTCTCCTTTACTCAAGATTACATGTGATCAACCACAAAGGCTCCATATAGTAAATCTTGAGAGCGGGTCTTCCAATATTTGTGTCCCACAAATATCTATGAACCTTGGTTGCAACCTTGCCCCACATTCACCATTTGAATGTTAACCAATCCAAGTTCAGAATAGTCTAGACCTCACACTTGTTCCCACAAATGTGATCAACTACAGAATTTAGAATAATAGTTTATTCATGGATAAAATATGCAAAATTGGAACATGACTCATAATTAAATTAGTACCATAATTATATTAATGAGTTTGAACTAATTCATTCCGTTACAATACATAAAATAGATCAATTCCAATCACTAGAATATCGAAGCCCTAATGCACAAACATGTCCCTCATGTTTTGATCCATGTAAGAGCTTCGTGAGAGGATCCGCTATATTAAGATCTGTGTGAACTTTGCGAATACATATCTTTCCCTTTTCAACCTCATCCCTAATGTAGTTGAATCTCTGCTCAATATGACGAGTCTTTTGATGAGCACGAGGTTCCTTGATTTGAGCAATCGCACCCTCGTTGTCACAAAAGATCTCAAGAGGGTCCTGAATGGAAGGGACCACTCCTAAGTCGTCGATGAATTTCTTCATCCATGTAGCTTCCTGGGCTGCCAATGAGGCGGCAATGTACTCTGACTCTGTAGTGGATAACGCAACAACTTCCTGTTTTGAGCTCTTCCAAGAGACCGCACCACCATTCAACATGAAGACATAACCGGATTGTGATCGAGAGTCATCTCGATCAGTTTGGAAACTCGCGTCCACGTAACCTTTTACAGTGAGTTCCTCCTCACCAGATCCATATATTAGAAACATATCCTTAGTCCTTCTAAGGTATTTCAATATACATTTAACCGCAGTCCAATGACTATTTCCTGGGTTATTCTGGTATCTACTTGTCAAGCTTAAAGCGCATGACACATCCGGTCTAGTACATATCATTGCATACATGATAGACCCAATAGCAGATGCGTATGGGACTTTCTTCATTCTCTCTTGTTCATCTTTCGTGGTAGGACACTGAGATGAACTGAGAACGGTTCCCTTTTGAATAGGTACCAAACCTTTCTTAGAGTTTTCCATCTTGAACCTTTTCAAGATTTTATCAATGTATGTACTTTGACTTAAACCTATCAATCTCTTGGATCTATTCCTATAGATCCCAATCCCCAATATGTATTGTGCTTCTCCAAGATCCTTAATGGAGAAGCAACTCTTTAGCCAAGTTTTGACTTCTTGCATTGTGGTAATATCATTCCCAAACAATAATATATCACCACATATAGCACAAGGAACATTATAGAGCTCCCACTAGCCTTCTTGTATACAAAAGCTTCATCACCATTTTTAATGAAGCCAAATTTCTTTGCCTCTTCATTAAAACGATGATTCCACATTCTAGATGCTTGTTTCAATCCGTAGATTGATTTCTTTAACTTGCATACCTTTTTAGGATTTTTTGGATCAACAAAACCTTCGGGCTGTACCATATAGACATCTTCCTCAAGATATCCATTTAGGAAAGCGGTTTTGACATCCATTTGCCATATTTCATAGTCATAGTGAGCAGCAATGGCAAATAATATCCTAATAGACTTTAGCATTGCCACTGGCGAGAAAGTTTCATCATAGTCAACCCCTTGAGTTTGAGTGAAACCTTTTGCTACAAGTCTAGCTTTGTATGTATCCAAGTTTCCATGTATGTCGGTTTTCTTCTTGAAAAGCCATTTGCAATCAACTAGCTTAGAGCTAGGAGGTTGTACAACAAGTTCCCAAACTTAGTTTTCATACATGGATTGCATCTCGGCGTTCATGGCTTCCTGCCATTTATCTTTATCAATCCTTGATAAAGCATCTTTGTAGTTTGTCGGTTCATCCAAATCAACCGTATAGCAACCATCCACGAGAAACTCATATCTCTCGGGAGGATTACTAATCCTACTAGATCTTCGAACGTCTTGTGTACCTTGATCATCCACTTGATCATTTTCAACATCCTCATGTTGAGTACTAGTGCCAACCAATTGTGTATCATCGGCTTGATCTTGTACCTCTACGAGATCTATCTTCCTTTCACCATCACCTTCCATAAGGAATTTGGTTTCAAGGAATTCCGCTTTTCGAGCAACAAATACCGTTTGCTCGGATGGATCATAGAAGTAATATCCCATGTCTTCTTTGGGATATCCTATGAAGATACACTTTGTGGATCGAGCATGTAGCTTATTAGCTACATAACGCTTAGGATAAGCTTCACATCCCCATACTTTTAAGTATGAAAGAGAAGGTGGTTTTCCAAACCACATCTCATGAGGAGTTCGTTCCACTTTCTTGGTTGGGGCCATATTTAAAATACGAGCCGCGGAGCTTAGACAATAACCCCAAAATGATAGAGGTAACGAGCTTCTTGCCATCATAGATCGAACCATATCCATTAGGGTTCGGTTCCTCCTTTCGGAAACTCCATTAAGTTGGGGTGTTCCGGGTGGAGAAAGTTGTGAGATAATCCCACAACTCCTAAGATGATCTTGGAAGGCGTCGCTTAGGTATTCACCTCCTCTATCGGTACGAAGTACCTTAATTGTCCTATTGAGTTGATTTTGTACTTCGTTTTGATATTCTTTGAATGCTTCAAACGTTTCGTCCTTGTGTCTTAATAAGTAGACATATCCTAAACGACTAAAGTCATCAATGAAAGTAACAAAATATCTTTCACCATTCCTAGTCATGGGTTTAAAGGGTCCACATACATCCGAATGTATTAATCCCAATAAATCTTTAGCCCTTTCATAAGTCCCTTTGAAAGGTGCTTTAGTCATCTTGCCTTGTAAACAAGATTTACATACATCAAACGAATCCATTTCAATTGATTTCAAAAGTCCATTCTTTTGAAGTGTATGCATTCGGTTCTTGTTTATGTGACCAAGGCGACAATGCCATAAATAGGAATCACTCAAATCCCTTTTGACAATGCCATAAGTATGGTATATAGAGCTCGATGATGCGTCATCATGAACCAATTCATAAATTCCATTTGAAGGAGAAGCCTTGAAATAGAATACATTATCTTTAGAAACATGAATATCATCATCAATAAAATTAACAACGTAACCACATTGTTTTAAGCGAGAAATAGAAATAATGTTTCTACACAAATTCGGAGCATACAAAACATTTTATAAAATAAGTTCCAATCCGCTTGGAAGCTTCAAAATAAAATCTCCTTGAGCTTTAACATGCACCTTTGCACCATTGCCCATATAGAGACTTGATGTTCCCGCCTTATGATCACTTCTTTTGAACCCCTGCAAAGAATTGCAAATATGAGTTCCACATCCAGTGTCTAATACCCATGTATTAGAAGAAGTAATACTAAGCTCTATATATACCATATATATATTACCTGAGGTTTGCCCTGCATCCCTCTTGTCCTTCAACTCCTTAAGGTAGACCGGACAGTTTCGTTTCCAATGACCCATCTCACCGCAACCGAAACATGGGTCTTCCTTGGGGTTTGCCTTCTCGGCTACCTTTTGCTTCTTAGCCTTGTTGATGGTTGGGGTAACCATCTTCCCCTTCCCTTTGCCTTGATGGGCGGGTCCTTTTCTCTTAGCCACCTTAGGCTTAGAGGTGTTACCTTTGGATCCACCTTGATCGATTGCTAACACGGGTAAAGCCCTTTTACCCATGCTAGTTTGCGTCGTTCTAAGCATACCGTGAAGCTCACCTATGCTCTTATCCATCCCATTCATATTGTAATTAATTACAAATTGATCAAACCTTTTTGATAGGGAGTTAAGGATAAGATCAGTGGCTAACTCATTAGATATGTTTAGGTTAAGACGGTTAGCACGATCGATAAGGCTTTTCATCTTAAGTACATAAGATGAAACCGATTGGGTATCGTCCATACGACAAGCATGTAGCGCCCGAACCGTTTCGAAGCGCTCAACACGCGCTTGTTGAAGGAACATCTCCTTCAATTGTGTTATCATGCCGTATGCACTATGGTGCTCGAAATCCTTTTGGAGTTCGGGTATCATAGTCCCAAGCATTAAGCATGAGACTTGAAGGGAGTCGTGGCAATACTTATCGTAAGAGGCCATTGCCTCCACATCATTCTCATCCGGTTGATCGGGAATGGGGTCCTCAAGTACATACGCTTTATCCTCTTGTTTGAGGACAATTCGAAGATTGCGGAACCAATCCATAAAGTTGGTATGGTTGAGTTTGTCTTTCTCGAGGAGAGACCGTAACGATAGGTTGTTCATGTTAAGTGGTGCGTTTTGCATGTTGTTGTTGTTATTAGCGGCCATCTACAAAATTCAACAAGGTTCATTTTAAGTATCGATTTTAGATTTAATAAACAATACCCTTTTAATTTGTTTTATTAAATATTAGAATCCAACGGTAAATCAAATTCCGGCTAGGTGACCTTTATCCCGTCATTTGATTTAGCTAGGTAGTCATAATGACAATTGCAATCCTTTTGCAATTTCTAAGTTATGGGATCATGCAATCCTTTTGCATGGCATATTAATCCCATCAACGCCTATTTGTTCCTCATGCTTCGGTGACCCTAAGTTCATGATTCCCAAATCAAGTCGTCCTACTTGTGTAAACATGTAGACTTAACCTACAAGTGGTTAGGTGACCTTTATCCCACATGTATGCGAAGTGTACCTTATTCATATTAGTTCACTCATGACGGTTAGGTGACCTTTATCCCATCAAGAGATTCCTAATATGTCTAAGTGTTTCCATAAAAGGATGGCGTTTAACTTGTTTACCTTGTTTTAGTTAAAGGGATTTTATGTTTTCTACATTCTAGTTTAGAAAACAAAATGCTATACACCAACATGCATTTGGTGTGTAGTGTTTTATGAAAAACCTATTTTCATGTCCTTTTAGTAAACCAATTACCAATTCATTACCTTTTAAATAAACCATTTTATTTACAATTTCATCTAGTACCTAATAACCATTTATTAGTGTCATGTTGTTATAATTATAACCAATTATAATGTCATTTTTGCAAGTTGTTTCAAGAGATTTTGTATCAGCCAAACACATACAAAAAACCATACAAGCTTGCAAAATAAAAGTCCACAATCATGCCAAAGTGGTAAGCACTTGTTTAGCCAAAACAAGTGTTACCTAAAGGGTTAAACAAGTAAGAGATTTTAAACAAAATCTCTCACTTAATCTTGTAATCTTCAAAGTTCCAACTTGTAATCTTCTTCATGAATCTTCATTTTCTCTTTACAAAATTATATCCTAATACATTTCTTTTCTAGAAAATGAAATAACAACCTATTCTATTTTACAAACCAAATAGAATAAATTACATCAAGAAATTACAAGATTAATTACAACTTTTACAAACCATAATGAATGAATAATTATTACAAACCATAAGAATGAATAATCAACCAAATCACACACAAATCCAACCACAGGGTCAAGGCATGATTGTGAACCAAAACAACAACAAATCTTGGCCAAACTTTGAAATCCCAAACCCATTTTTGGGGTTCAAAAATTCGGCCAAAACCAAAACCCCACCAAAACTCAAGATTTTTTATTCTACTTTCATGCATGTTGGTAGATTGCAAAATAAATGAGTTTACTAGCCAAAAACAAGAAGCATATTAACAAGACTTTGGCTCTAGATACCATTGATGGAATACCACATGTAAACAAAGTCACAAAACCCATTTTATGTATATATAAATTCGTGTATATGTATATATCAAGCGGAAGCAATTTTCATCTTAAGAACATGTGTATTTTAACCTTTTAAAATGTATTCCATTTCATAGATCTAGTCTTGTACAATATACTAAAATGTAAATAGAAGCTAGTTTAAAGGGATGTACCTACTCCAAGCTTATTGATAGATGATGATGAAGATGATGATAAATGGAGCTCCAAAACTATGAAACCTCAAGAGATAATACCCCAAACTTTGCACCAACACCTTGTACTTTGGTTAGGATTTTCTAACACTTGAATTTAGCTTGTAATGATCAAAATTTGAACTCCCTTTGAGCAATAAAAGGCCACGGCAGCCAGCTGCTGTCTCAAAGGTTTATGCAGTTTTTTTTATCTCTTTCATGTGTATATGCAAGTGTCTCCTTGAATAATTCAAACCTTGCATGTTATAGGAAATGGCACTTGTAATAGACCAAGAAAGGAATCTCTTGCAAGAGTGCATCAAACTCCAAGGCCACTACAACTCCATTAGTTTATAAAAGTTAATTTTATAAAATTAGATTTTATAAAATTTAGTTTTATAAAACTTCCTTTTTAATATTTATGTACATTTCTTTATATAAAACCAATTTATATAAAATGTAACATAAATTAATTAATTATTTAACCTATAAATAATTAAATCCATATTAGATAAATTATTCCATAATTTATATACACATCAAGAAATATTTCTGAAAACCATTTTTCTTCAAGTTCAAGTGTCGCGTATTTGATTAATGATCAAATCGTTAAGATCAAATACGAATAAGGTGTTGGTAAGCCTGTTATTGGGTATGACCCGACTTGGATCAAAACATATTAGCCACGTTAATTTAATATGTCTCTCGGGCATACGAAATACCTTCAGCATTCGCATATATATATATATATATATATATATATATATATATATATATATATACACACACACACACACACACACACACACACACACACACACACACATACATATACATACATGTACTTACACAAAAACTAACACTTGGCTCACTTAATCACACAAACGAACAAGTTATAAGCGTGCTAATAATTAAGGTTGTACCTTTAAACGTGCACGGGAAAACGGGTTGTTACATGGGTGCCTAATGGTTTGATCAAAGAGTCGAACACTCATTTCCGTTAGACTTAGCTCACCTACTCCTAATCTCTTATATAATGAAAGAGGCATAACACTCACACTTTCACCTAAATCTGCTAGTGCATCATACATGACACAATCACTAAGTAGACAAGGAACAATAAATTCACCCGGATCACCCAACCTTGGTGGAAGTTTTGGTGGAACTGTCTTCACCGGGTTTACTTCTAAGGTTTTTGTTTCTTGTACTTTCTTATTCTTCTTCTTCTTTCCAGAGGTATCACAAACTTTATTACCTATCACTTGCTCATACTCAACTCCTTTTCTTGAAAACGAGATGGGTGGTCTGTATGGTGCCACCACTGGCTTTACATACTCAGGTGGTGGTGATATTGTAAGTTCTTCATTGTTACTCACATCTAAAACCTTCCCATCTTCTGGTGCTGGTTTTTCAGAATTTGTTGACACCATATTAACATTCTCATTTCGAGAATTTACTTCAGTATTACTCGGTAGCTTTCCTTGTTCCCTCTCACTCATCATGCTAGCAAGAGTACCTACGTGTTTTTCTGGATTCAAAATGGAAGCTTGTTGAGTTCTTAATGACTGATCAAACCTCTCATTCATTTGGGTTTGAGATGTAATAAATTGTGTTTGAGATTCCATTAGCTTTGCCATCATTTCTTCCAGATTTGGCTTTTTCTCTTCGATTTGTTGTGGTCGTTTATATAAGCTAGGTCTTTATTGATTGAAAGTGTTGCTTTGAGTTGGTTGGTTATTCAGACCTTGTTGGTTATACGAGTTATTGTTGGGTCCATTTGGATTGTAAAGAATGTTTTGATTTCGATTGAAGTTTGGCCTTGGCGGTTGATAATTATTTTGATAATTATTTCCCGGCCTTTGGTTCATGTAGGAAACATTCTCTCTTTGTTCCATTGTTTGTTCAATGTGACAATCTTTTGTTAAGTGTGTTCCACCGCATTGCTTACAACTGATTCGTATTACGTGAATATCTTTAGTCATCTTTTCCATTCGTCTCTCGAAATCATCTATTTTTTAGGAAACGGAATCAAAGTCATGGCTAGAATCGGCTCTAGCTGCTTTAGATGAACGAAAAATATCTTTTTATTGGTGCCACTCATGAGAGTGGGAGGCTGTATTATCAATAATCTTGTGAGCTTCAGTTGCGGTTTTCTTCATAATGGAACCACCAGCTGCTATGTCGAGGTCTTTTCGTGTAGTAATGTCGCATCCTTGGTAGATTTGATAAGTATCTAAATCGTGTTGAGGGCATCCTCTCAACAACTTTCCGAATCTTGTCCATGCCTCATATAGAGTTTCATTTGGCTTTTGC
Organism: Rutidosis leptorrhynchoides; assembly: GCF_046630445.1. Lineage (NCBI taxonomy): Eukaryota > Viridiplantae > Streptophyta > Magnoliopsida > Asterales > Asteraceae > Rutidosis > Rutidosis leptorrhynchoides. Next base: position 254,332,578 of record NC_092337.1, read on the forward strand.
GCGAACGTCACAATTTCTCCTTGAAGTCTCACGGCTTTAGATACCGGAAAGAATCTTTTAAGAAATTTCTCAACTAAAACATCCCATGTGTCAATCGCCCCTTCAGGTAACGATTCTAACCAATCTTTGGCTTCTCCCTTTAAAGTCCATGGAAATGACATGAGATAGATCTGTTCATCCTCAACTTCTCTGATTTTAAATAGAGTACAGATCCTATTAAAGGTTCGAAGATGTTTGTTTGGATCTTCTTTTGGCGTACCACTAAATTGGCATTGATTAGTTACCATGTGTAGGATTTGTCCTTTGATTTCAAAATCTGGCGCATTAATGTCTGGCTTAATAATGGAGTGACCTTGGCCAGTGCGTGTAGCTCTCATTTGATCTTCCATACTTAGAGGTTCCGTTATTTTCATATTTGAAATTCTTGAATCTGAATTACTAGAAGATTCTGATTTAACAGTTTGTGGTTCAGGAGGAATGATTAGTGTTTCAGGATCTTGGAATTGTCCTTGAATATCCTCCGGGTTCTCAATTGTGAAGTCGGGTTCAAAAAATGGATTATCGGAAATTTGAATTGGAGTACTTGGTCGACTTAATGATGTTTCTAAAGAAAAATCAACGGCGACAATATTGGCTAGATGTCTTGATCGGGTTACAGGCGGTGAACGTATGAAAGGTGGTGAACGTTTTGCTCGGTGCATTCACTGAATATCCTATTAGTTATAAAGATAAAAAATATATAAGTTATCAAATTAATAGACTTTTCTGATTTTGCCCACGTTTCGAATAGCCAATAGATGCAGCAGGTATCCAGGACCCTTTAAATCAGAATCCTACAACTCGTCACTAACAAATCCAACTATTACTACCAACCAGAAAATTTTGGATGTCTATCAATTTAACCGCTTAAAATAATTTTTCGTCGATATTTTAAAAAAATTCTAGGAAATTCTATGTCCTAAAAACTAGAGCGTAGAAATGAGAAAGAAAAAAAACACGCGTCGAAAAACGTCGAAAAATAAAAAGTCGAAAAATAATAATTAGAAAGTAAAGCATCGAAACTTAAAAGTCTAAAAATTATAATCTAAAAAGTTACACCTAAAGGTATTAAAATTTAAAAGGAATTCTATATCCAAAACGGAAATAACTTAATTAGGCACTAAAATCTAAAAACTGCGTCCCAAAATTCTAAAGCGCCTAAATCTTAATATAAAGAAAAAGCACTTAAGGGATTTTACGGCAAAGTCTAAAAATCTAGAAGTATAAAAATAACTACGACAAAAACTATAACTTAAAACTATATATTACGAACAACAAATTATAGAAGTTACGAAAAAAAAATACAAAAAGAAACTAAGTTGATAAAAATACAAATTTTATAAAAATATTATATTATTTATATAAAAGGATTAATATAAATATGTAAATAATAATAATTAAAACTTAAAATACAAATTATATTAAACCCTAATAATAATTATTATAAAATCTAACCCTAAAATCGTAATTAATGCTAGGGTTTCAGTCCTGTCAGACCCAGCTCCGCGTTCGCTGTGGTTTTCTGTCTCCCGACTCCGCGACTGCGGAATAATGCATGTTCAGAATGCTTGCAGGTTCAAAAATGGTTCGGCAGGTTCAAAAATATTTTTTAGAATATAGCATTTCGCGTTCGGCGTTAAGCTCCCCGGCAGCGGCGACAAAAACTTGATGTGTGCGAGGTGTAGTACGAAATACTATTAATTTGACTACGGAATATGATACAAATTATACAAGTTTTAATTTAATTTATTTACAGATGAGATATACATAAACCTTGCTACAACAATATAGGCATTGTACCTAATCGTAGAGTAGTGTAGTTTTTAGTAAGTCTGGTTCGTTCCACAGGGAGCTAGCTGAGTTTAACGCTATATTTTTAACAACTATATTTATATAAAATATATATAATTATATATAGTAATAATAATATATAAAAGGGGGGTTTTACCGTTTAATGACCGGTTTGTCGATTTTACATTTTAAGCGTAAAGATAAATGACGATAATATAAATGACATAATTTAAATTGCGATAAAGTAAATTGCATTAATTAAAATGACAGTAAATAAAGGTATGATGAAATATGAAATAAAAGTATTATGCTTATTTAAACTTCCGTAATCATGATGTTTGACGTTTTGATTTTAATTTATTACCCTGGGTTAATTATCCTTTGTCCTGGATTATTTGATACCTATTTGGTTTTTGTCCATAATAGTCCATCGGTCATAATTATAAAATGCTCGTCAAATTAACCTTATTTCCGAAGTCAAATATTCCAACTAATTAGGGATTCGAACTGTAACAAGGTTTTAATACTTTGTTAATAATTACACCAGGTTATCTACTGCGTGTAATCTAAGGTTTTAATACTTTGTTAACAATTACACCAATTATCCTTGTATGTAATCTACCCCTGTTTTAATTAGTCCATGATACATTAATTTATTCACTTTGGCCATAATGAATAATCAATTACCCAATCCAATTGATTAATTAAATGATTGTAAACGATGTCGTATAAACGTCACTAAATAGGACATTCGAAATCATTTTAATAATTATTAGATTAACTAATTTGAAGATAGGTTCGACAGATTCCAACGAGTTGTCATTCAATTAGACAATACCCCCCATCTATTAATAGTCCATAGTCTAATGTCCACAAGTGTCGGTCTTTTGTCCAAACCCGAATTATGGTACAAAATCCAATAACCCCATACTTTAATATTTAGTCCAACATCACGATTACTTCGGCTCAAATAAGCATAATAATAACTTAGTTATGAGACATTAATTTAAAAAGGAAGAACATAGCTTACAGTGGTTATTAATCGCGTAGCGTCGCGTGGACAGAGTTTCGACTTTAAAACCCGTAAAACATTTCTTACAATAACCCAACTAAACCATAATTTATTATTAATCTTAAATTAAAATTATAATTATAATATAAATATATTACATATAGAGATTGAGAGATTGGAAAAGGAGTGTCTTTCATCGTCTGAATTCATTGGCTTTTATAGGCAATTCTTGAGACTGACTGCTCCGCGATCGTGGAGGTTTTATGCCTTCGTGCTCCGCGATTGCGGAGGTTCGAAATCCAGCTCATCCAATAAATACAAAACGTGGGCTGCTGAATAAATATAGCATATAATATATATATAATTAATTGTATATTATATTATATTCTTGTGCATAGTTGACTTGTCATTTTAGCTCCGTTGACTCGCGCATTGATGCTCGGTTCCGGATTTTTGAACGTCCTTTCGTACGCGTAGATATCTTGTACTTTGCGTTCTGTGACTTGTACTGTTGTAATGTTTAGACGTTTCTTATCAATAAATGGAACCACTTAGATTGTATCTTGTACATTTGAGCTTTTTGGTCATTTGCGTCTTCAAATTGTCGTTTACTTCTTTTGTCTTCGCACTTATTTATTTAAACGATTATTACATAAAAATAAAACAATAGTAACTAAAAGCTTTACATATTGGAAGGATATTGATACTAAATATATGTTCATTTAGAGTACTATCAGAGATTCGTACTCAACATCTATTTCTTTAGAACGTATATAACTAGTGTTAGTTGGAGATCCAAAACTTATTTTTTCTGGAGACTTCATGCGTCCGTTTTCCGTTTCTTTGAAACGGACGTAGGTAGTTTCTACTCCTGGGGCGTATCTTCCCCCACACTCTACAGCCACTCACTTTCGGCCTCCGCCATGGCCGGAGGGACTATTTTTTCAATCTCGGTGCTTGTCGGGCCCATTAGGATAGCCTCTGTTGAAGGGGGTTTTGATACCTTTTTTCCTTCTGTCTTAGATGAAATGTCCCGTTCATATTGATTATAAACGTTCCATATTAATTGATTTCGTTGCGAGGTTTTGACCTCTATATGAGACGTTTTTCCAAGACTGCATTCATTTTTAAAACAACCATAACCTTTATTTTATCTATAAAGGTTTAAAAAGCATTACGTAGATTATCAAATATTGATAATCTAAAATATACCATTTACACACGACCATTACATAATGGTTTACAATAAGAATATATTACATCAAAAATAAGTTTCTTGAATGCAGTTTTTACATAATATCATAAAAGCATGGACTCCAAATCTTGTTCTTATTTTAGTATGCAACAGCGGAAGCTCTTAATAATCACCTGAGAATAAACATGCTTAAAATGTCAACAAAAATGTTGGTGAGTTATAGGTTTAACCTATATATTATCAAATCATAATAATAGACCACAAGATTTCATATTTCAATATACATCCCATACATAGAGATAAAAAAACATTCATATAGTGACCACCTGGTAATCGACATTAACAAGATGCATATAAGAATATCCCCTATCATTTCGGGAAATCCTTCGGACATGATAAAAACGAATTCGAAGTACTAAAGCATCCGGTACTTTGGATGGGGTTCGTTAGGCCCAATAGATCTATCTTTAGGATTCGCGTCAATTAGTAGATCGGTTTACTAATTCTTAGGCTACCAAGCAAAAGGGGTATATTCGGCTTCGATCATTCACCCATATAATGTAGTTTCATTTACTTGTGTCTATTTCGTAAAACATTTATAAAACTGCATGTATTCTCATCCCAAAATATTAGATTTTAAAAGTGGGACTATAACTCACTTTCACAGATTTTTACTTTGTCGGGAAGTAAGACTTGGCCACTAGTCGATTCACGAACCTATAACAAATATGTACATATATATCAAAGTATGTTCAAAATATATTTACAACATTTTTAATACGTTTTAATGTTTTAAGTTTATAAAGTCAGCTGTTCTCGTTAGTAACATACAACTAGTTGTCCGTAGTTAGATGTATATTATCTTGACCCAATCCACGACCCAGTGTATACACGTCTCAGGCTAGATCACAACTCAAAGTATATATTTTTGGAATCAACCTCAATCCTGTATAGCTAACTCCAACATTACTGCATATAGAGTGTCTATGGTTGTTCCAAATAATATATATAGATGGGTCGATATGATATGTCAAAACATTTGCATACGTGTCTATGGTATCCCAAGATTACATAATATATTAGAATACATGTATAATACAATATGATTTCATATTGAACTCTATTTTATGAATCCAAATAGAAAAAGTATAGGTTTATAGTCGGAAATATAAGTTACAAGTCATTTTTGTAAGAGGTAGTCATTTCAGTCGAAAGAACGACGTCTTGATGACCATTTTGAAAAATATATTTCCACTTTGAGTTTAACCATGATTTTTGGATATAGTTTCATGTTCATAAGAAAAATCATTTTCCTAGAAGAAAAACTTTTAAATCAAAGTTTATCATAGTTTTTAATTATCAAACCCAAAACAGCCCGCGGTGTTACTACTACGGCGTATGTCCGGTTTTAAGGTGTTTTTCGTGTTTCCAGGTTTTTAAATCATTAAGTTATCATATCATATAGATATAGAATATGTGTTTAGTTGATTTTAAAAGTCAAGTTAGAAGGATTAACTTTTGTTTGCGAACAAGTTTAGAATTAACTAAACTATGTTCTAGTGATTTCAAGTTTAAACCTTCGAATAAGGTAGTTTTATATATATGAATCGAATGATGTTATGAACATCATTACTACCTCAGGTTTTATGGATAAACCTACTGAAAATGAGAAAAATAGATCTAGCTTCAAAGGATCCTTGGATGGCTTGAAAGTTCTTGAAGCATAATCATGACACGAAAACAAGTTCAAGTAAGATTTCCACTCGAAATAAGATTGTTATAGTTATAGAAATTGAATCAAAGTTTGAATATGAGTATTACCTTGTATTAGAAAGATATCTTACTGTAAATAAGAAATATTTCTTGAGGTTGGATGATCACTTTACAAGATTGGAAGTAAGCTAGCAAACTTGGAAGTATTCTTGATTTTATGAAACTAGAACTTATAGAATTTATGAAGAACACTTAGAACTTGAAGATAGAACTTGAGAGAGATCAATTAGATGAAGAAATTTGAAGAATGAAAGTGTTTGTAGGTGTTTTTGGTCGTTGGTATATGGATTAGATATAAATGATGTGTAATTTTGTTTACATGTAAATAATTCATGAATGATTACTAATATTTTTGTAATTTTATAAAATATTTCATGCTAGTTGCCAAATGATGGTTCTCACATGTGTTAGGTGACTCACATGTGTGACAACCCGGAAATTTCTGACCAAATTTAAACTTTAATCTTTATATATTCCCAACACGATAAGCAAAGTTTGTAAGTTGATTCTCAAGAATTTTAAACGGTGTTCATACATTCATTTAACCTCGACCAAATTACGACGATTCACGAACTATTATTTAATTGGATATGAATATGTATAGGTATATGTATATATAACAGTTTGAGAATGTTAACAAAATATTAAACGTATAATACTTTAAATGAACGTATTAGTTTCAATATGATTAGCGATGGAATTAGAAGATAATATCAAATGATTAATTTATCAGATACATTGAATTATGTTTATGAGTCCCTATTGAGAGGTCCACCTTGATTTAGAAAACCTTTCCTTTTTAACGGTATACGGAATTGTTGGTAAAAGTGATTTACAAAATTGTCATTTACAAGAGTTAGTAAAAAAAGTTAGAAATCATTTCCGTTTAAATTTCAAAAATATACTTTAATTGATTAACTCGTGACCCTCGATAAAGCAGCTCTTTACTTTTCATATTAAAAATATTATTTGGTAAAATAACTACTAATATTTAAAAACGAGTTAAAACGAACTTTGAAATCTATTTGGTTTTGAAAAGCTAAATATTATATCATTAGTTAAAATATTTCAAAAATATTTATTAGGTACAAATTTACAATTTTAAATAAAAAAATATATATATTTTTTAACTTAGTCATAAATTGTCCCAATTTAAAATAATATATTTTGATAAACAACGAGTCACTGATTTATAGAAGCAAATGACCACAACGCTCAAATTTTATAAGATACATTTTCATAAAGTAAATTTTTGATAAATAAGTCAAATTATTATTAAAGGTACACGTCGCGTAACGTAAAATGCTAGTTTTCTAAATGTACGAAAGTGCGCTCTAAAAACCGAAAGTGGTACATGAGTCGTGAGATCACGTCCGTGTCATTTTAGTAAAAGTTACATTTTTAATACGCACGTAAATATAATATAATATTTAATTAATTCTAAAGATTAAATATAATATATATTAAATAATATATAAAACTACATCATGTGTAAAATAAGAAAGAAAAGAGTGTCGGCAACCACATAATGGTTTATGAGCTGGAAGCATCCGAGCGTAAAAAAAAAAAAAAGGAAAACTTCTTTAAATGCTCGAACTCCTCGTTCCCAAATTCATTTCATCAACCTCTCATTTCAACCTCTCTTATATTACTCCGTATCACTTATTTATTTATTTATTTATTTATTTTATTATTAAGATTATTAATCTTATTATTATTAGTATTAGTATTATTAGGAGTAATATTACTAGTATTATACATAAAATATTATGACAAGAGGTACGCGTGAGTTATTTCAAAACACATTTTATGAGCGGGATAGGGCTAAGAAAATTATGGGTTATAGCTATGGAGGTTATAAGTATGGATCATGGGTATGCTCGTGAGGTCAATTTGGGATTTATCATCTCAATTGCGTCTACGTACATTTCCTGCAATATTGAATCTCAATATTGATACTTGAGTACTCGTAAATAAATTTTTACATAATAATAGTGTATCCTTGACTAGTGCTCGAGTATATAGGATTATGCATGCTTGTACTTTTGATATTGCCCTTAGATAGGTTATGTTGAATCTTAAATTAGTTACACCTGCGGTTGAGATAAGGTATAAGATATGCATGTCGTTGGAAAGCTAGCGAAAAATTAAGAACTTTTCATTTAGATATCGAATGGTTTCGATGAACGGATTAGAAGTTATAATCAATTGAATTTTTTGTATTATTATTAAAAATGATTATTATTATCGTCCTAATTTTTATTTAATTATTATTATTATAATTATTATTATTATTATTATTATTATTATTATTATTATTATTATTATTATTATTATTATTATTATTATTATTATTATTATTATTATCATTATCTATAAAAAGTATTATCATTAAAAATTGTTATTTTTATTATTATTACTATCATTATTATCATTAAAATTATAATTAGTATTATCATTAATATATTCATAATATTTATTATCATTAGTATTATTATGATTAAAACTTATATTAGTAACACTTAATTATTATGATTACTAATATTATCATTAACATGAAAACGATATAAAAGACGATTAAAAGCTATTAAAGAATCAGTTAAGAAATAATGAGTATGAGTATCATAATGAAATTTAAATATTGTAAGATAATGATTTAGATAAAATTATCGTTCTTATTATTTTTTATCATTACTATTATTATTAAAAGTATCGTTATATTAAAACTATCATTTTAACAAAAATTACCATTTTAATAGAAATGTCATTGTTACTATAAAATATCATTATTATTATCATTTTAAATAGAATTATTATTTTAAAAGATAATATTAAAAAGTATCATAAATATTAATGTTATCATAATTAGAATTATCATTTTATTTTAGTAATTATAAATATTGATATTTTAATTAATAGAATAATAATAATTATTATTACAAAATAATGCAACTTTTACTTACTATTATTATAGATATTATTTTATCACATACATATGAGATACAAACATATTTTTACTGCGTGTAATAAAATTTCTTTAATAATACCTATCATATTATCTTTATGATATTAAATGGACTTTATAAATTTTATTACTTAAGATATATAAAAGTATATTTAAAAACAACGATATTTAAACTATATATTAATCATGTAAAGATTTTGGAAATCATTTTGAGTCAAATTGACTTTTGTTGACTTTTGCATATTAGTCTCGAGCATTAGGATTTCGGTACACTATGACTTGACTTAAAATATTAAGACAAATATTGACCAAAATATAAATACATAATTAATTTAGGTTCGTGAATCCGAGGCCAACCCTACTTTTGTTCAATGACGTCATATGTATTTTTACTACAAAATACAGTATGGTGAGTTTCATTTGCCTTTTTTACCCTTTATATTTTTGAGCTGAGAATACATGCGCAATTTTTATAAATGTTTTACGAAATAGACACAAGTAATTGAAACTACATTATATGGTTGAATGATCGAAGCTGAATATGACCCTTTTTACTTGGTAACCTAAGAATTAGTAAACCAGTCTACTAATTGACACGAATCCTAAAGATAGATCTATTGGGCCTAACGAACCCCATCCAAAGTACCGGATGCTTTAGTACTTCGATGTTTTTTTTATCATGTCCGAAGGATTTCCCGGAATGATAGGGGATATTCTTATATGCATCTTGTTAATGTCGGTTACCAGGTGTTCAATCCATATGAATGATATTTTTGTCTCTATGCATGGGACGTATATTTATGAGAACTGGAAATGAAATTCTTGTGGTCTATTAAAATGATGGAAATGATTATTTATGTTAAACTAATGAACTCACCAACCTTTTGGTTGACACTTGAAAGCATGTTTATTCTCAGGTATTAAAGAAATCTTTCGTTGTGCATTTGCTCATCTTAGAGATATTATTTGGAGTCATTCATGACATATTTCAAAAGACGTTGCATTCGAGTCGTTGAGTTCATCAAGATTATTATTAATTCAATTATAGTTAGATATATTATAAAATGATATGCATGCATCAACTTTCGATGTAATGAAAGATTGACTTTTCAAAAATGAATGCAATGTTTGTAAAATGTATCATATAGAGGTCAAGTACCCCGCAATGTAATCAATTGTTGTGAATCGTTTATAATCGATATGGACTTCGTCCGGATGGACTAGGACGGGTCTCTACAGTTGGTATCAGAGCGGTGGTATTAGCGAACCAGGTCTGCATTAGTGGGTCTAACTGATAAGTTGTTAGGATGCATTAGTGAGTCTGGACTTCGACCGTGTCTGCATGTCAAAAGTTTTGCTTATCATTTCTAGTCGGAAATCATCTGCTTATCATCCTTATGAAATTACCTACTTATCATTATTAGTCTAGACACGTCTTGCTACATTAATTGCAGGAGTAGTGTATAGACAAAATTCATATCTTAGCGTATCTGCTAAATCATATCTTATCGTATCTGTTACTTTAAACTTTGCCTGACATATCCCGCAAATTCCTCTGTAATCTATGAAATCTTTTGATCTATATATATAGATATCCTATGTAAATAGAATATCACCCGATAGCCGGAAAAATCATTTTATATCGAAAAATCTTTATCAAATCGTACGAAATGCAATTCGTCGTTAGTTCAAGTCACTCGGATTCCGAAATGGAATCTCACTCAAGCTCCGAAAGCAGTGTGACCGGAATGGATCAACCAATCAGTCATCACCTATTCTGGATGAATTGGGGATGGGTTCGTAGCCTCCTCAATCATTGGAGACAAGAAAAAGGCGATCCTTTCCATCCACCACATTACCCTCTTGACGAAGAACCTGAAGCACTTACCGACGAACCTGTCCGAAACACCATTTTCTCTCTCATTTCCAGAGTATCTCGTCACGATTATATATTACATCAAATTTTAGATTTTATTTATCCGCTCGTCCGAACCGACAATCACCCCGGTGTAATAGAAGAAGTCAACGAGCTTCGCGCTGGGGTAGTGGCTTTGGAGAATATGGTGCAGAGATTACAAACACCACCAGCAGCAGCACCAGCAGCATAACCAGTACCACCATCATCAACGCCAATAGTACCATTACCACCTCCAACCACAACCGCGTCGTAAACCTCAACTTCCCAATCTGTCCCACGAGCATCAACGTCATACGTACCATAGATACCAAGGAGTACCAACAACAATAACTGACGAAGTATTAATTCATAACTTCATTGGAGAAAAATTTCGCGGCGATTATGTAATCTCTAAATTCTTAGAGATTATCTAATCTAGTCCTAACCATAAATCAGTTTGGCAAACCAAAATGATAGAAGGAAGAATATAAACCCTGACAAAAATGGTGTGTGATTAACAAGCTAAACTTGTTTTACCAACAGCATCAATAGTACCGTCAGCGTCACCAGCATCGTCAGTATAGTCAACATCAGAATCAACAACACCTGTAACATCACAAACTCCGTCAGTTCAAGAATCACTGTGGAGATCATTACGAATCAATAACGCGTATATTGTATCAACGAGTTATGAAGAATTAACTCATTCCCTCTGAAGAAATTATCTGTATATTATATATATATATATATATATATATATATATATATATATATATATATATATATATATATATATATATATATTTTGAAAAAAAAAAATAAATAAATCTTTTCGTGCTAAGCTATTGTGTGTGAATCTTAACTACTCGGTTAATTCATATTACAAATATGCAATAATGTACGTCCTTCGCCCGTAACTTAACCATGGTTAACTACAATCTCTGTCTCAATTCAACAAATTCCAAATTCCTAATAAATCAAGTATATATTTGATTTTACACTTTCATCATCGATGTACCCGAAACTTTTCAGATAACATCATTCGTACTTTGCGAAGTTCACAAAAATTTAACGAAAACCAACATCACGCCTCAATAAATAACGAAGTATTGATTCATAATTTCAATATTATTGAAGAAATACTTATGTAATATCTAAATCCTTCAAGGGATTATTCAATTCTAGTTCCAACTGTAAATCGAATGAGTTTAATTTAGTATTAACTTATTAAAATCTATGTTACATCTGAAGAGAATATATACATATATATTTTCATAAAGACCGTAATAAAATTCTTTTGTACAAAATATTAATTGTGAAATTTTTTTAACGGGTAGGTAATACCCGAGAGATATATAAATTCACAATTAATATGTTACATTCTACGAATCTGATTCAGCAAATCATACATTATACTCCCTACTTTCACAACAATATACATTCTTTTATAGAAATCAAAACAACCATACTCATTCAAACTCAATTACATATTCTGATTTTGAAACCTCATAATTCAATTCGAGATATAACCGGTACCATCACTTTTAGATTCCTACATCTTTCAAAGATATACTTTGACTTCAAAACTGTGTTAGAACATCAAATGTATATTAACGATTACAATCTGTGTTCAAACCCTTCGAAAATTTCTAAAGACACTTCAAATAATGAGTAATCGAGATGATGATATAACCACAAATTACCCACAGTTATGTACTTAAAAAGCTCTCGAAACCAAAGTCATAATTCAAAACATATATCTGTGTCAGATCCTTTGCCATTTATTAGAAAAAATAACCTTGTAATTCCTTTTCAAAGTAGCAAATTCTATCACAGCTCCAGCAAGACAACTTCAATTTTTTCATTTGGAGTAGCCTTATCATAATCTTCATATGTATGATTACCCTTTTTTTACCGGAGAACCTTTCATGTTCCACCACATTAGCAATAAACTTATTCACAACTTCACTGATTTTTGACATTCCGAAGAATCATTATATTTATCGAAACGTCATCATTTACTCATTCGCATCTTGTAACGAGAATTGCTATACGAATCATCAGGAATTAGCAATCAGTATTTTGAAATTTCACAGCATGTCTACGCCAACAGTTATATATAATGTCTATCTCCTGGACTTACATACTTGAATGTGAAGTTTCTAAAAAACACCCTAAACTGCGGAATAGCTCTCGAAATTGTTGATGAAGCAGCAAAAATTATAAAACGACCTTAACAGTAAAAAGTTTGATATTAAAGAGTAGTGTGTTGGCAGAACTTAGAAAAAGAAAAGAGTTGGAACTGGAAAACGGATTGAGCAAAGCATGAAGGAGGCTGTGGACAAATCACAAAGGCAAAACCTGCCTTCAAAGGATCCAAATGATTCAGTATCTGCTGAAGTCATTATCGAATACCTTGCTCCTGAGTCTAAACCCTTGCGGACAATATTCTTCATCATCCTCTGATATTAGAAATCCTAAGATATCATCATATCTTTCATTATAAATATCCTCCATATTTCTGAAGATATTCTTCTTAATTTTTCTTATTTGAAATCATTTACCTCTTCACGCTATCTGTATTACATCATAAAAGAAACTATTTTAGTTTCTAAATTCTGAAACATTCAAGTTTAAAATACGAATATTTTGAAGTAGTGTTGGGAACTGAAGCATGAATTAGTATAATATAATGACACTTGATCAACGTGATTATATTACAGTAAGTCATGCTGAGTTTCTAAATGGAACGTGATGATTCACAGATCATAACATCATCATGTGCCATGTTATACGACTCTTATATTCTATTTAACCTCTAAAATATTAAGAAAATATTTCTTGATGATTCAGCATTTTCCAAGGTATTCTGGTAATTTGACAAGTCAAGATCGTGCCATCACAATTTCCTTCCTAGAACATTAACAATGTTCATTCAGAAATTCATATCTGTGAATTCTGGACCATTACGAGCGGTGCTTAATCGCAAGAAGAAGAAACGAAAGGACAAAACTCCGAAATAGAAATTGGAGTATAAATTACAGCAAATAAAAGAGAGCATTAACTGTGAATGACAATGATTATAGAAGACAGAAGCAGAGACTTTGAAATATAAGGCAAGATATAAAGCCCAACGAAAAACCAGAAATTATAAACCATATATATCGATGCATATAGCAATATAAAGACACGGGAGAACTAGAAACACTATAAACCCAGGAGTATAGTAGAAATAAATAGATTCTTCCAACAGTAGATGAAAAAGAAGAATGACCGATATGAAAGTTAGAAGTATATCGAGAATTAGAATAGGATGGAGCATATTGATGAATACTTTAAAATATGAGTTGAGGGGGAAAGAATAGAAGGTGATGAAACATGACTAGGAACTTAGAAATCAACAGATTTAACTCACACAATGGTGGAATAAGTGAATCAAACCCTCTAGTGAATAGGTTAAGTTTTTTTGGATTAATTTAGTCAAACCACAACTAAATCAAGTGTGATTAGATCAACACCTAGAGCTATTATTCACCACCTGGGTGACTTGGACTGAGAGAGAATCGGAGGAGCTCACCAGATCTGAGTGTGTGTAACAAATGAGAGGCTTAACCTAAAACGAAGAACATAAGACTTTATATACCCCTGCTAAGATTTATCCATCACACGTACGAGTTGGCTTCATTAGCCGTACGGGAGATCACTCACTCGTGTTTTCTCATTTAGGTTGTAATTGTGACTTAGCTCAGCATCAACCGTGCATATGAGCCTGTCAGCCGTACTAGTGAGGCTTCACTCGTACGTCTGACTAAGTCTAACATAGTCAAACATCCAAATCTCGTTCCTGCAGTTCCTGTAACCACATACAAACACATATAGGATAATAACGAGCAATCATGGTGGCCTGTAAACTGTTGTACCTGCAATGGACGTGGGTAGATGTCTAGGGACTTGTATAAAATGCATCAACAAAAGGTGTGAGTTGTAAGGAAACGAATGAGGTGAATTTATAAGAAAATCTTCGACAGAACAATTAAAATGGATGATCGCATTTAAGGCGGATCCTAATTCCCTTGGTTACCGGAGAATCAAATCTTATTACGAAGATTTTCTTCAAATCCCTTGAAATCTGGAAATCAATCATATCTACGTCAAATGATAAGATGAATCTACAGTTACTCATTTCACTCTCTTGGTAATAGCTTCACTCGTACTCTTCACAAAATCAAATGGTTTTATCTATATTACTCATTGATGATAAAACCCTAATCTTCAGCTTATAAGCATCATGAATCATACTTATTGTCAGCCATGACCATCCCAATCAAATTTCAGGATGAAATTTCTTTAACGGGTAGGTACTGTGACAACCCGGAAATTTCTGACCAAATTTAAACTTTAATCTTTATATATTCCCAACACGATAAGAAAATTTTGTAAGTTGAATCTCAAGAATTTTAAACGGTGTTCACACATTCATTTAACCTCGACCAAATTACGACGATTCACGAACTATTATTTAATTGGTTATGAATATGTATAGGTATATGTATATATAACAGTTTGAGAATGTTAACAAAATATTAAACGTATAATACTTTAAATGAACGTATTTGTTTCAATATGATTAGCGATGGAATTAGAAGATAATATCAAACGATTGATTTATCAGATACATTGAATTATGTTTACGAGTCCCTATTGAGAGGTCCACTTTGATTTAGAAAACCTTTCCTTTTTAACGGTATCCGGAATTGTTGGTAAAAGTGATTTACAAAAGTGTCATTTACAAGAGTTAGTCAAAAGTTAGAAATCATTTCCGTTTAAATTTCAAAAATATACTTTACTTGATTAACTCATGTCGCTCGATAAAGCAGCTCTTTAGTTTTCATATTAAAAATATTATTTGGTAAAATAACTACTAATATTTAAAAACGAGTTAAAACGAACTTTGAAATCTATTTGGTTTTGAAAAGCTAAATATTATATCATTAGTTAAAATATTTCAAAAATATTTATTAGGTACAAATTTACAATTTTAATATATATATATATATATATATATATATATATATATATATATATATATATATATATATATATATATATATATATATATATATATATATATATATATATATATATATATATATATATAGTCATAGAATATCCCAATTTAAAATAATATAGTTTGATAAACAACGAGTCACTGATTTATAGAAGCAAATGACCACGATGCTCAAATTTTATAAGATACATTTTCATAAAGTAAATTTTTGATAAATAAGTCAAATTATTATTAAAGGTACACGTCGCGTAACGTAAAAGGCTAGTTTTCTAAACGTACGAAAGTGCGCTCGAAAAACCGAAAGTGGTACATGAGTCATGAGATTACGTCCGTGTCATTTTAGTAAAAGTTACATTTTTACTACGCACGTAAATATAATATAATATTTAATTAATTCTAAAGATTAAATATAATATATATTAAATAATATATAAAACTACATCATGTGTAAAATAAGAAAGAAAAGAGTGTCGGCAACCACATAATGGTTTATGAGCTTGATAACGCATATTTCATACGCGTTTTTCTTAGCGATATCAGGTACATTTTGGTCCTTTTGGATACGATTTGGTGTTATTTTGATAAATGTTTTGAAAGTTCGAGTTCTAAGACCAAGGAGATGAATTTTGAAGATATTTGATGGTTTTTAGTGATTTTATATGAAAGCAAGTGAAAGGGATTGGTTTGATTCGAATTTGGTTCGAAAACAGGTGATATTAGTGAGTTTTCAGCTCAGATTCAACAAAAAGGGGTCTGGAGCGCAAAAAAATCAGTTCGACAGTTTTCAGAAGACCAGGAATCAGACTTACAGCAAATGGCGTGCCGCGCAGTGTTTTGGCGCACCGCGCGGGTGCCTAGCCCGCCGCGCCACTTTGAGCCCGGTTCAGTTTTGTTTCCTATTTAAAGCCCGAAAAATACCCTAACTTTACACTTTCGCATCCAGACGATTTCCAGCAGCTTTTTGACGAACCAAGGTGATTTTTGGGGTTTCTCAAGGTCATTCTAACACATCAATCATTCCGGAAACAAGTCTCGATCCGTCTAACATTCAAGAACACAATTTTCATTAGGTTTAATTCTTAACATCATTATGAATACTCTTAACTGTTTATTTGTGATTTTTGTTCTAGCCATGATTGGCTAAGCTTTTAATGTTTGTCTAGATCGAATATTCGTATGTGTATGGATGATACTTTAATTGTTTATTGATTAATGCATGATAATTATGAGTTTTGATTAAGAACCATTCTTGTGGGTATTGATTATTGTTACTAGGTTGATTAGTGATCTTATTTGAACAAAGGGAACCCTTTTTCAATTTAGTACACTAGTTTTCAATTGATTTGTCTTAACCAATTGGGTGCTTACTGGACCAAGGGGGTAAACCGGGTAACAAAGATTAAACAAAACAGGGGTGAATTGTGTGGAGCGAACGCGTAACCAATTGAATCTTAATCTTGTAGTTAGTTAATTACTAAGTCACAAACGAAAGAGGTCTTTGGTGAAAGTGAACCCTAAGCCAATTAATCTAAGTTTGACGTGTTTGCTAAAAGAGAACTCTGGGTAAACCGACTTTATAGTTGCATGTATTGATAAATTGAACTGGTGCTTAATAACAAATCATCCGACACTACGAATAGGAGATCTAGGCGAACATTCTTTTATCCATTGAATTCAAATATCTTTACTATTTGTTGAGTCAGCATTTATTTTTATAAACTTAAAAATACAAAAATATCGTCTTTTACTTTTAATCGATCTTTGATTTGGCTAATCGTTAAATAGCCACAAAACAAACTATCTCGTACTTTCGATTTTCATAGATTAACTTAGTTTATTTTATTAGTTACAATCTTAATTCTCACATTTAAACTGTCCTTGGAACGATTTAGGAATTACCAATTTTATACTATTGCACGATCGGGTAAACTGCCCGTTAGTGTGTAGTAATCTTTAAACCGGCATTTTCCATTATCAAATTATATACTAGATTTCACACATCAAGTTTTTGGCGCCGCTGCCGAGGACAGTTGTGTCAAAAATTAAGATTGTTATCTAATTGTTCTTAGTTTAGTTTAAATTTAGTTCTAGTTTATTATTTCTTTTCGTTTTTCTCAGTTAAATCGGTACGTTTAATCAGTTGTTAGTTGTGATTTCGCAGATAACAGGTAGTGCATGCCACATACGCGTTCTTCTAATTCTCCGATTCTTCAACCATTTGCAGAACCCGAAAGAGAGTTATTCAGAGCTTTAAGTCAAGAGCAACAGTCTACAGTGGATTCATCTTTTTCTTCGAGTGCTAATATAATTAATTTAGGAAGTAGTTCTGAGACTGTTGATGGTGCTCCAAATGAACATATATTTAGGCACAATATCCTTCCAATATGTAAAGCTTTTAGTTGTAATTGTTCTATTTTTATGTACTATTCGTTTAAATAAATAAATGCGAAGACAAAAGAAGAAAACGACGATTTGAAGACGCAAATAACCAAAAAGCTCAAATGTACAAGATATAATTCAAGTGGTTCAATTTATTGATGAGAAACGTCTCAAAATTACAAGAGTACGAGCCGCAAAACGCAAAGTACAAGATATTAAATTATACGAAAGGACGTTCGAAAAACCAAAACTGGGACCTGAACCAACTATCAACGCGCGACACAACGGAGCTAAAATTACAAGTCAACTATGCACAAGAATATAGTATAATATTTAAATAATTATATAAATTATTTATATATTATATATTATATTAAATAACGTCAACAAACTAGCAAACAAAAAATATGTGAGCTGGATCTGACGGCCATGCGATCGCATGGGAAATAGGCATAAAACCCATGCGAGTGCATGAGCCCATGCGAGTGCATGAGATTTGAACTAAAATCTCATGATGAGTTACTGTAGCAGGCCACATTCTATAAATTCGTCAGTTTTCTGCGAGTAAAAACACATCTTTTTCTATATCCATCTTTCTCTGATCCCTCTCATAATATATATTTATATTATAATTATAATTTTAATTTAAGATTAATAATAAATTATGGTTTAGTTGGGTTATTGTAAGAAATGTTTTACGGGTTTTTAAGTCGGAACTCTGTCCGTATAACGCTACGCAATTAATCACCTCTGTAAGCTATGTTCTTCCTTTTTAAATTAATGTCTCGTAACTAAGTTATTATTATGCTCATTTGAGCCAAAGTAATCGTGATGTTAGACTAAAAATTAAGATTGGGTTATTGCATTTTGTACCATAATTAAGGTTTGGACAAAAGACCGACACTTGTGGACATTGGACTATTGACTATTAATAGATAGGGGGTATTGTCTAATCGAATGACAACTCATTAGAATCTGTCGAACCTATCTTCAAATTAGTTAATCTAATAATTATTAAAATGATTATGTATGTTCTATTTAGTGACGTTTATACGACATCTTTTACGATCATTTAATTAATTATTCGGGTTGGGTAATTGATTATTCATTCTGATCAAGTGGGTAAATTAATATTTATATCTCATTAAAACAGGGGTGGATTACATACAAGGATAATTGGTGTAATTGTTAACAAAGTATTAAAACCTTGAATTACGCGCAGTCGATAACCTGGTGTAATTATTAAACAAAGTATTAAAACCTTGTTACAGTTCGAATCCCTAATTAGTTGGAATATTTGACTTCGGGAATAAGGTTAATTTGACGAGCATTTTATAATTATGACCGATGGACTATTATGGACAAAAACCAGATAGGTATCAAATAAACCAGGACAAAGGACAATTAACCCGGGCAACAATTAATTAAAATCAAAACGTCAAATATCATGATTACGGAAGTTTAAATAAGCATAATACTTTTATTTCATATTTCATCGTACCTTTATTTACTGTCATTTTAATTACTGCAATTTACTTTATCGCAATTTAAATTCTGTCATTTATATTATCGTCATTTATCTTTACGCTTTATTTAAAATCGACAAACCGGTCATTAAACGGTAAAACCCCCCTTTTATAATAATAATAATAATATTATTACTTATATATATAGTTATACAAATATAGTGTAAAATAAATATAGCGTTAAACTTAGCCAGCTCCCTGTGGAACGAACCGGACTTACTAAAAACTACACTACTCTACGATTAGGTACACTGCCTATAAGTGTTATAGCAAGGTTTAGGTATATCTCATCCGTAAATTAATAAAACTTGTGTAATATTTCGTAGTATTTCGTAGTAAAAATAATAGTATTTCGTATACACCGCTGCACACATCAAGTTTTTGGCGCCGTTGCCGGGGACTCGGCGAAACGCTCTATTTTTAGCCTATATTTTAGTAAAACTATATTTTTGTAAAAATATATTATTTATTATTTCATATAAATATTTTGTATTTATAATAAGTGTTAAAAATAATAAAAAGAAGAAAAATATATATAAAAATATAAATATTTTTAAGATTTTGTTTAAAATATATTAAATTAAAAAGTATTTTTATTTTATTTTTAGTTTTTTTAAATATAAGTTTGTTTTTATTATTTTGTAAAAATTAAAATCTGAAAAAAATATATATAATTAAAACGAACTGGGCCAAACACTGTAGCAGCCCAACTTATGGCCTGGATCCACAGTCCATGCAATCGCATGGCCTCATAACAGAAGACTCATGCGATCGCATGAGCCTGTCTGACAGGTCTGATCCCAGAGCTGGTACGGTTTAGGGTTTAAATTATTTATTATTATTATTATTATTATTATTATTATTATTAAACCCTAATTAGGGTTAATTATTATATTAATTAGATTTTGTTTTATTTATTTTGTATTTTTAAGTTATAATTAGTTTTATTAATATATAAATTAATACTTTTATAAAATAATAATATAAAAATAATATTTTTATAAAAATATGTAATTTTATAAATTTTTGTCTCTTTTTATAAATTGTATATTTTTAATCGTTTAATTCGTAAATTGTATATTTTTCATTCGTAATTAGTTTTAAGACTCGTATTTTGCCGTAGTTATTTTTATTTCTAGATTTTTAGTCTTTGCCGTAAAATCCCTTAAATGCTTTTTCTTTAGACTAAGATTTAGGTGCGTTAGAATTTTGCGACGCCGTTTTAAGATTTTAGTACTGTTTAAGTTATTGCCGTTTTGGATATAGAATTCCTTTTAAGCTTTAATACCTTTAGGCGCAACTTTTTAGATTTAGTTTTTAGACTTTTAAGTTTCGACGTTTTTCTTTCTTATTTTTATTTTTCGACCATTTATTTTTCGACGTTTTCCGACGCGCTCTTTTTCTTTCTTATTTCTCGACGCTCTAGTTTTTAGGACATAGAATTTTCTATTTCTTCTCTAAAAATTCAAAACGAAAAATTATTTTAAGTGGTTAAATTGATAGACATCCAAAATTTTCTGGTTCGTAGTAATAGTTGGATTTGTTAGTGGCGAGTTGTGGGCTTCCGATTTAAAGGGTCCTGGCTTCCTGCTGCATCTATTGGCTATTCGAAACGTGGGCAAAATCAGAAAAGTCTATTAATTTGATAACTTATATAATTTTTATTATTTATAACTAATAGGATATTTTGTGAATGCACCGAGCAAAATGTTCACCACCTTTCATACGTTCACCACATGTAACTCAATCAAGACATCTAGCCAATATTGTCGCCGTTGATTTTTCTTTAGAATCGTCATCTAGTCGACCAAGTACTCTAACTCAAATTTTCGATAATCCATTTTTTGAACCCGACTTCACTACCGAGAACTCGGAGGATATTCAAGGACAATTCCAAGATCCTGAACCACTAATCATTCCTCCTGAACCACAAACCGTTAAATCAGAATTCTCTAGTGATTCGTATTCAACAAATTCAATTATGGAAGTAACTAAACCTCTAAGTATGGAAGACCGAATGAGAGCCACACGCACTGGCCAAGGTCACGCCATTATTAAGAAAGACATTAATGCTCCAGATTATGAAATCAAAGGACAAATCCTACTCATGGTAACTAATCAATGCCAATATAGTGATACGCCGAAGGAAGATCCAAACGAACATCTTCGAATCTTTAATAGGATCTGTACTCTATTTAAAATCCGAGAAGTTGAGGATGAACATATCTATCTCATGTTGTTTCCCTGGACTTTAAAGGGAGAAGCCAAAGATTGGTTAGAATCGTTACCTGAAGGGGCGATTGACACATGGGATGTCTTAGTTGAAAAATTTCTTAAACAATTCTTTCCGGCATCTAAAGCTGTAAGACTTCAAGAAGAAATTGTTACGTTCGCGCAAAAGCCAAATGAAACATTATATGAGGCTTGGACAAGATTCGGAAAGTTGTTGAGAGGATGTCCTTAGCACAGTTTAGACACTTATCAAATAGTACAAATATTCTACCAAGGATGCGACGTTGCTACACGAAAAGACATCGACATAACAGCTGGTGGTTCCATTATGAAGAAAACCGCAACCGAAGCTCACAAAATCATTGATAACACCGCATCCCACTCACATGAGTGGCATCAAGAAAAAGATATTTTTCGATCATCTAAACCGGCTAGAGCCGATTCTAGCCGTGACTTTGATTCCGTTTCCGCAAAAATAGATGCTTTCGAGAGACGAATGGAAAAGATGAATAAAGATATTCACGCAATACGAATCAGTTGTGAACAATGCGGTGAACCACACTTAACGAAAGATTGTAATGTTAAACAAACGATGGAATAACGTGAGAATGTTTCATACATGAACCAAAGGCCGGGAAATAATTATCAAAATAATTATCAACCGCCAAGGCCAAACTTCAATCGAAATCAAAACATTCTTTACAATCCAAATGGACCCAACAATAACTCGTACAACCAACAAGGTCCGAATAACCAACCAACTCAAAACGACACTTTCAATCAACAAAGACATGGTTTGTATAAACCACCACAACAAACCGAAGATAAAAAGCCAAATCTGGAAGAAATGATGGCAAAGCTAATGGAATCTCAAACACAATTTATAACATCTCAAACCCAAACAAATGAGAGGTTTGATCAATCATTAAGAACTCAACAAGCTTCCATTTTAAATCTAGAAAAACACGTAGGTACTCTTACTAGCATGATGAGTGAGAGGGAACAAGGAAAGCTACCGAGTGATACTGAAGTAAATCCTCAGAATGAGAATGTTAATATGGTATCAACGAATTCTGAAAAACCAGCATCAGAAGATGGGAAGGTTTTAGATGTGAGTAACAATGAAGAAGTTACAACACCACCACCACCGGAGTATGTAAAGCCAGTGGTGGCACCATACAGACCACCCATCCCGTTTCCAAGAAAAGGAGTTGAGTATGAGCAAGTAATAGGTAATAAAGTTTGTGATACCTCTGAAAAGAAGAAGAAGAAGAAGAATAAGAAAGTACAAGAAACAAAAACCGTAAAGATAAACCAGGTGAAGAAAGTTCCACCAAAACCTCCACCCAGGGTGGGTGATCCGGGTGAATTTATTGTTCCTTGTCTACTTAGTGATTGTGTCGTGTATGATGCACTAGCAGATTTAGGTGTAAGTGTGAGTGTTATGCCTCTTTCATTATATAAGAGATTAGGAGTAGGTGAGTTAAGTCCAACAGAGATGAGTGTTCGACTCTTTGATCAAACCATTAGGCACATAGTTGGAATTGCTGACAACCTACCCGTTCAAGTGGGTAATTTAACCTTTTTAGTCGAATTTATTGTCATTGACATAGAAGAGGACTCAAACATTCCTCTAATTTAGGTCGACCATTCTTCGCGTCTACCGGAGCGTTATTTGATGTAAGAGAGGGTAGAATGACACTTAGTGATGGTGAAAAATCGATCACCTTTGTGAGTCGAAAGTCTAATTCTCCACCAACCAAAATTGTTGAACTGATAAAAATGATTGGTAAGAACCATATTGTTTTACCAACTCCAACGGTAGTGCTTAACAATAATAAAACGCCTAAGTGTGGGGAAGATGAAGTAACACCTAATGATGACCTGATAACAAAGAACCCCGTTGTTGATGCGAAATTAAATGACCCCGTTATTAACAGTTCAATGAAGAAACTTATTAAACGGATTCGCGATGCTAGAACCAATGGAAACTTTAAGTTATGTAACTGGTTAGTATCCAATCTATCGCCTAATGAAAAGGCGAAACTAGTTGAATTTGTGGAAATTACACAGGAATCCGACCAATGGCTTAAAGCAAAAGTCACAGATATGCAAGTTGATTATGGTCCAAACAAAATTAACGATGAAGTTAATCACAATTTCAAAACCACAGCTACCTAAATGTGGGGAGATTCAAATGTTCAAAAAAGAAAACGTTATTTAGAGTTAATTGTTCTGTTCTCGTGTAGTTCCGAGAATGGAATCCGATTGGTCTTTTCCACTAGCAGACACTAAAGAACTAGTTTTCTTCCCCCCATTCTGAATTTTTGTTTTGTAGATTTTATATTAAATTAATACGCATTTTTAAATTTAATTTTTGTGTGATTTTAAAAAAAACAAAAATTACTTTATTTCATTAAGTTTAAAAAATGATTTCTAAAATTCATCGTAAGTTGAAGACTAGGTCATGGAACCGAAATTGCTTTACCCGAGGGCGGGGCGAAAAATTTTGTTATCATTATTTTTAATTTTATTGATCTAAAGTATACCAAAAACAAAAAACAAAAATTACTTTATTTCATTAAGTTTAAAAAATAATTTCTAAAATTCATCGTATGTTGAAGACTAGGTCATGGAACCGAAATTGCTTTACCCGAGGGCGGGGCGAAAAATTTTGTTATCATTATTTTTAATTTTATTGACCTAAAGTATACCAAAAAAAAATCTTTGCTTTTAAAACAATCACTTTAATGACAAATTTTAAATTTTGTCGAGGGACGGACTAGGTAAACGTACCGAAACTACCTAAAGTAAAAGGAAACAAAATTTAAAAAAAAAATTTATTCATTTAAATTGTTTTAATAAATAAAGGCTTTATAAAAAAAATATAATAAAAATATTATGTATGTTTGTAGTTTATCTTATGTACAAAACAGGGTAAAACATCGCACTTTCAAAGACTGACATTAAGTTCAGCAAAAGATACTAATTTTGACGACAAGACGCAAAATATCAAATGTGATATAAAATAATATGTTTGCAAACTCGGTATTCTTAATCACTTTTCTACACTAATCACCCTCATGAATTTATAATTATAGTCTGATTTCATGCAAATGAGGGCATTGCATGATCTCAAGTGTGGGAAAGGGTTATAAATTCTCTTGGGTTTACAATTAGTTTAATTGCCAAATTTTGTGAAAATTTGAAAAATTTTCAATAAAATGAATTCAAAATCATGTTTATACATATTTATGAACGATAAAACTAGGTGTTAATGGCGAAATTATTGTTACCTCGAAGAGAACATAAATGGAGAAACAACCCAAAATGCTTGAATTCATTTAAAATGGAATAAAGGAGAATAAAAAGGCAAAGAAAAGAATAAATAAAAGCTAAGTGTGGGAAGAATTTACCAAGTTCTTTAAAACATATATCACATATTTTGTACAAGATTATTGCAGGTACTTTTGTTTTGGACGATAATAATCAGTTTTACCCGATTTATTGTAATACCTTTGAAAGAATAGATGGATCTACACGATGAATCAATTCCATCATTAAAAGGAAGTAAAGTCTTCCGAAAAAGACACGCGCTTCTTAATTTAGGTCAGGAAGTTGTCATCTAGACCAGCTGTAGGCTGACGAAAAATCTAGAAAAATCATCTCTAAAATCAGCAGGAAATCTACGGACTTCAGCATTAAACAGGGTCGCCAAGTGGTCAGACTTATCCTAACCATGAGAGGATCTGTCTCGTAAAATGGGGAGGGCGCAGTGCAAATTAGCTTGATAAGACTAATGAATCAGACCCCCAGAAAGGATAATCTCCTTAAAAGATTAAAAATAAGCTTTTAAGCCTGATATTACTCAATCCTTGAGATTGACTTTAAAGATTGAGAATTACAAACTCATGAAATTTAATGATATCTAAACTCCAGCTTGAACGAGAAAATATTTTGATCAAAATTACAAACCGATTTGTTTTCTGAAAACCCATTTTCAGTGCGTTCATTACCATTGAACGTAAAATTCTAGGAATCCACCGGGAATTCATTAGGTCACCTGAACCAATTCGGGTGTCAACCGTAAGAACGGTGGTTGCATAACATGGTCGAAGACAGGACCCTGTGCCAGACCAAAAAATTATAGGGTGATCTTTACTATTGCTCCTACAAAGGATAGTAATTGCATCCGACACGTTTTAGACCATGAACAAAAGCATGTCACGGGACATTGCCTTAACAGTTGCTTGTTCAACGCTTTCCTTTACAACCGGACGGTAGTTTATCGAAAGGTAATATACGGAACAAGTATACTGGACGTGTTGCTTTCCTAATACAAGGTTAGCAAGTGGGTGACACAAAACCGCAAGTTTTAAACTAAAAGTTTAAAATCTGAAACCCAGAAAACCCATAAAAATATTTTGTAAACACCGGTAAAGGGTTATTCCGGAAAACTTATCTACGGTAAAAGCTAGAATGAATTTTCAAAAGATCAAATGTTTTCATAAAGATCTAATTTCCTTAAAGGATCTAAATTTATATAGTCATGTGGGACTGTAAACCACATCGTTACTATCATTGTGTATACCACTGTATCAAAATCACTGATGTATAAAGTGTGAGAATAAAAAAAAGTGATTCGTGTGAAGTGTGATTTTATTTTAAGTTCTGTATTGCTTGAGGACAAGCAACGCTCAAGTGTGGGGATATTTGATAGTGCTCCAAATGAACATATATTTAGGCACAATATCCTTCCAATATGTAAAGTTTTTAGTTGTAATTGTTCTATTTTTATGTAATATTCGTTTAAATAAATAAGTGCGAAGACAAAAGAAGAAAACGACGATTTGAAGACGCAAATAACCAAAAAGCTCAAATGTACAAGATATAATTCAAGTGGTTCAATTTATTGATGAGAAACGTCTCAAAATTACATGAGTACGAGCCGCAAAACGCAAAGTACAAGATATTAAATTATACGAAAGGACGTTCGAAAAACCGAAACTGGGACCTGAGCCAACTATCAATGCGCGACGCAACGGAGCTAAAATTACAAGTCAACTATGCACAAGAATATAATATAATATTTAAATAATTATATAAATTATTTATATATTATATATTATATTAAATAACGTCGACAAACTAGCAAACAAAAAATATGTGAGCTGGATCTGACGGCCATGCGATCGCATGGGAAATAGGCATAAAACCCATGCGAGTGCATGAGCCCATGCGAGTGCATGAGATTTGCACTAAAATCTCATGCGATCGCATGAGTTACTGTAGCAGGCCACATTCTATAAATTCGCCAGTTTTCTGCGAGTAAAAACACATCTTTTTCTATATCCATCTTTCTCTGATCCCTCTCATAATATATATTTATATTATAATTTTAATTTTAATTTAAGATTAATAATAAATTATGGTTTAGTTGGGTTATTGTAAGAAATGTTTTACGGGTTTTTAAGTCGGAACTCTGTCCGTGTAACGCTACGCAATTAATCACCACTGTAAGCTATATTCTTCCTTTTTAAATTAATGTCTCGTAACTAAGTTATTATTATGCTTATTTGAGCCAAAGTAATCGTGATGTTCGACTAAAAATTAAGATTGGGTTATTGAATTTTGTACCATAATTAAGGTTTGGACAAAAGACCGACACTTGTGGACATTGGACTATTGACTATTAATAGATAGGGGGTATTGTCTAATCTAATGACAACTCATTAGAATATGTCGAACCTATCTTCAAATTAGTTAATCTAATAATTATTAAAATGATTATGTATGTTCTATTTAGTAACGTTTATACAACATCTTTTACGATCATTTAATTAATTATTCGGGTTGGGTAATTGATTATTCATTCTGATCAAGTGGGTAAATTAATATTCATATCTCATTAAAACAGGGGTGGATTACATACAAGGATAATTGGTGTAATTGTTAACAAAGTATTAAAACCTTGAATTACGCGTAGTCGATAACCTGGTGTAATTATTAAACAAAGTATTAAAACCTTGTTACAGTTCGAATCCCTAATTAGTTGGAATATTTGACTTCGGGAATAAGGTTAATTTGACGAGCATTTTATAATTATGACCGATGGACTATTATGGACAAAAACCAGATAGGTATCAAATAAACCAGGACAAAGGACAATAAACCCGGGCAACAATTAATTAAAATCAAAACGTCAAATATCATGATTACGAAAGTTTAAATAAGCATAATACTTTTATTTCATATTTCATCGTACCTTTATTTACTGTCATTTTAATTACTGCAATTTACTTTATCGCAATTTAAATTCTGTCATTTATATTATCGTCATTTATCTTTACGCTTTATTTAAAATCGACAAACCGGTTATTAAACGGTAAAACCCCCCTTTTATAATAATAATAATAATATTACTTATATATATAGTTATACGAATATAGTGTAAAATAAATATAGCGTTAAACTTAGCCAGCTCCCTGTGGAACGAACCGGACTTACTAAAAACTACACTACTTTACGATTAGGTACACTGCCTATAAGTGTTGCAGCAAGGTTTAGGTATATCTCATCTGTAAATTAATAAAACTTGTGTAATATTTCGTAGTAAAAATAATAGTATTTCGTATACACCGCTGCACACATCAACTGTGGTGCCCGATACACCACCTGAGATCAGAGAAGAAGAAGAATCTTACATTTCATTAGATCTTTTCGAGACTGAAGATATGGCTAACCAAGATCAACCTAATCGTCCTCAGACTATGGTAGAAAAGTTGAAGGCCACACGAGGGGGCCAAGGCAATTCGATCACTCAACCGGACATCACATAGCCTTTTCAAATTACAGGGCCGATCCTGAGTTTGATTTCTTCTGACTGCCAATTTCATGGAAAGGATAGTGAGGATGCTAATGAGCATCTTCGTATTTTCAATGATGTTTGCAACTTGTTCAAACTGCATGAGGTTGCCGATACTTCGATTGAGACGAGGCTTTTTCCCTGGACTCTTAAAGGAGAAGCCAAGAGGTGGTTAGATAAGCAACCGAAGGGGGTGATTACTTCTTGGGATACGTTGGTAGATAAGTTCTTATCAAAGTTTTTCCCTGCGTCTTAAGCTGCTAGACTACAAGCAGATATTTCTCAATTCAGACAAAAGAGCAGCGAGACACTGTTTGATGCTTGGGACCGTTATTCTAATTTGTTACGCTCGTGTCCGAATCATGGGTTGAATGCTTTACAGAAGGTCCAGATTTTCTATAAGGGGTGTGACATTCCAACTCATCAGAGTATTGATCAAGCAGCAGGTGGAACTTTAATGGATAAAACCGAAGAAGAGGCACTAGCGATTATTGAAAAGCAGGCTGCTTACACTCACGAATGGCATCAAAATCATGAGTCAACGCGTTCAGCTTCAGTTAAGAGAACCGAAACCACTGGTTCATATGACGATTTTGGGTCTATTAGTGCTAAGTTGGATTCATTTGGTAGGAATTTGGAGAAGATAAATAAGGATATTCATGGTATGAAGGTTGGTTGTGAGTATTGTGGGGGATTACATCTGGCAAAAGATTATGATGCGGGGCTAACGATAGGCCAAAAGGAAGAGATCGCTTATATTAGTTAGCAGAATAACAATTAGTTTCAGGAACGTGCGCAGTTTAATAGGAATTTCAACAATCCCTATAATCCTCAAGGTAATCAAGGTTCGAGGTTCCAACTAGGTTCTAGTGGAGGATATCAACAGCAAGCTCTTGGGTATTTTCAGAAACCCCAAGCCGAAGAGAAAAAGTCCAACCTTGAAGCTATGATCGAGAAGCTTGTGATTTCTCAAACTCAGCTTGTTACTACTATTACTCAGAACAATGAGAAGAATGATCAAATGTTTCGAAATCAACAAGCAGCTATTCAGAATCTGGAGAAACAAATTGGTCAGCTTGCTAGTCAGAATAATGTGAGGAAACTGGGGGAGTTACCGAGTAAGACAGATACTAACCCGAAGAATGGGCACGTTAATGCTATCACTACCCGCAGTGGTTTAGCATATGATTCACCGCAGAAGGCCGATGAGTATGATTTACGAGTGTCGTTGGTTAAGGATAGTGAGCCGGTTGTTGTTAGTGAACCGAAGGTGGATAAGGAGCCAGAACAGGTGATTGAGAAGGTTGTGAGGGTACCGAAAACTGTTGCTACTAAACCGGTAGTAAAAGAGTATCAACCACCACTCCCATTCCTGAGGAAGCAGAGATTGGAAAAGCTGGAGGCAAAAAAGTCCAAGTTCATGGACTTGATTAAAAAAGTTAACATTAATTTACCTTTTATTGATGTGATTGCAGGTATGCCCAAGTATGCAAGGTTTCTTAAGGACTTGCTAACTAACAGGAAGAAGCTGGAGAATGTGTCTTCAGTCAGGTTGAATGCCGCATGCTCAGCGGTAGTTGCAAACAAGCTTCCCGAGAAGCTTGAGGATCCTGGGAGCTTCACCATCCCTTGCTTACTAGGTAATTTGGATTGTATGAGGGCGTTGGCAGATTTGGGGGCTAGCGTAAATTCAATGCTCTATTCTATTTATTTGAAGTTAGACCCTGGGGAGTTGAAACCCACGCATATGGCTATTCAGCTAGCTGACCGCTCTATTAAATTTCCTCATGGAATTATCGAGAATATGCTAGTTAAGACCGGGTCGTTGGTTTTCCCAGCTGATTTCGTGGTGTTGGATATGGAAGTGGATGAGCGGATTCCACTTATTTTGGGTCGGCCATTTTTGAATACTGCTAGGTGTATCATTGATGTTTATGGCCAACAGTTGACCCTTAGGATAGATGATTTGCATGCAAATTTATCAATTGACCATGCTTTAAAATACCCAGCCTACACTGATGATACATGTTATTTTCTTAACACTGTGAATGTCCAGTCTGAGTTGTTGCAGGAATTCCCAGAGTTACAGGGTTTACGAGAATGTTCATTGGTTGAAATTGATGAAGAGTTACAGGTTGAGGAGGTGGATATTTTGACCACCTTGATGAAAAACGGCTATAAGCTGACTGAGGAGGAGTTCAAAGAACTCGAACGTGATGCAGATTACCAGAGCAAGTCTTCAATTGAAGAACCTCCCGAGTTAGAATTGAAGCCACTTCCTGATCATTTGGAATACGCTTATTTGCAGGAGGAATCTAAGCTTCCGGTAATTATTTCTTCTTCTCTTACTACAGGTCAGAAAACTGAGCTTGTAACCATGCTGCAGGCCCATAAACCGGCCATTGCATGGAAAATTCATGACATTATGGGTATTAGTCCCTCCTATTGCACCCACAAAATCCTAATGGAGGATAACTCCAAACCTGTGGTGCAATGACAAAGGAGGTTGAACCCGCACATGCAAGAAGTCGTGAAGAAAGAGATCATTAAGCTCCTCGATGCAGGTCTGATTTACCCAATCTCTGACAGTCCTTGGATTAGCCCGGTACACTGTGTACCTAAGAATGGTGGTATGACTGTTACCACCAACGATAAAAATGAGTTAATTTCCACTAGGACTGTCACGGGGTGGCGTGTTTGTATTGAATATCGAAAGTTGAACGACGCCACATGCAAAGACCACTTCCCGTTACCTTTCATGGATCAAATGCAAGAGAGGTTAGCGGGAAACAGCTTTTATTGTTTCCTTGATGGTTTATCGGGCTATTTCCAAATTCCTATCTCACCCGAGGACCAGGAGAAAACTACTTTCACTTGCCCGTATGGCACATTTTCATACCGACGCATGCCCTTTGGCCTTTGCAATGCTCCGGCCACTTTTCAAAGGTGCATGATAGCCATATTCCACGATATGATAGAGAATTGCATGGAGGTGTTCATGGATGACTTTTCGGTCTTCGATGACACTTTTGATTCATGCCTTCTTAATTTAGAGCGGATGTTGGAAAGGTGTGAGAAGTCTAATCTTGTGCTCAATTGGGAAAAGTGTCATTTCATGGTTCAAGGGGGCATAGTTCTCGGGCACAAGATTTCTAGGGACGGTATTGGGGTGGATCCCGCGAAGGTAACGGCTATTAAGAACCTTCCACCTCCCACCGATGTTAAGGGTGTTCGGAGTTTTCTTGAGCACGCCGGTTTTTACCGACGGTTTATTAAGGATTTTTCTAAAATTGCTAACCGATGAACAAACTCCTCGAAAAGGACACGCCTTGGAATTTCTCTGAAGAGTGCCTAAAGGCATTCAATCTTCTTAAGGAGAAACTGATCAATGCGCCAATCATAATTGCTCTGAATTGGTCCCTTCCATTCGAGCTTATGTGCGATGCTTCTGATTTTGCTGTTGGCTCTGTTTTGGGTCAAAGGGTCGAGAAACACTTCCGACCCATTTACTATGCAAGCAAGACCTTGCAGGGAGTGCAATTGAATTATACTACCACTTAAAAGGAGCTCCTTGCGGTGTTCTTTTCGTTTGATAAGTTCCGGTCCTACTTAGTCTTGTCTAAGACTATTGTTTTTACTGACCATTCTGCTCTGAAGTACCTGTTTTTGAAACCGGATGCAAAACCTCGACTGCTTAGATGGATCTTGCTTTTGCAAGAATTCGATATCGAGATCCTGGATAAGAAGGGTGCTGAAAATCTAGCGGCTGACCACTTGTCTAGATCGAGAATTCGAATCTCGAAGTCCTTCACGAATCGAGTATCCATGATGATTTTCCCGATGAATATCTCATGGCGATGGACAAGGTGGAGGAGCCATGGTACGTGGACATTGCTAATTATCTCGTTGGGAGATTCTTGGAAGAAGGGTGGTCACATCAAAAGAGGAAGAAATTCTTCAGTGACCTTAAGTACTATTTCTGGGAGGCTCCTTATCTTTTTCGTTGTTGTCCCGATGGGGTTATCCGCCGGTGCGTTTTCGTAGAGGAGTGTATGCGTATTTTGACCGAGTGCCATAGTGGGCCTATCGGTGGGCATTTTGGACCGCAAGTCACGGGGCGTAAAGTCTATGATGCCGGTTTCTTTTGGCCGACAATATTCAAGGATGCCCACCGGATTTGCAAGTCGTGCGATTCTTGTCAAAGGGCCGGTAAAGTCACCAAATAGGATGAGATGCCTCAACAAAGCATCCAAGTTTGTGAAGTATTTGATGTTTGGGGAATTGACTTTATGGGGCCATTTCTGAAATCTCAGAATTATAGTTACATACTCGTTGCCATTGACTACGTGTCTAAGTGGACCGAAGCGCAAGCTTTGGCTACAAATGATGCACGAGTTGTGATTTCGTTCCTTCAGCATTTATTCTCTCGATTTGGAACTCCTAAAGCTTTAATTAGTGATAGGGGTACTCATTTTTGTAATGCCCAAATGGAGAAGGTATTGAAGCGATATGGAGTTCTCCATAAAGTTTCTACTTCATACCATCCCCAAACGAGCAGACAAGTTGAGAATACCAATCGAGCTCTTAAAGGGATTCTTGAGAAAACTGTGGGGTCGAATCCGAAGGAGTGGGCGAATAAGCTGGATGAAGCTTTGTGGGCATTTCGAACCGCCTACAAAACGCCAATTGGAACCACTCCTTATCGGTTGGTTTATGGGAAAGTGTGCCATCTCCCGTTAGAGATTGAGCATAAGGTGAAGTGGGCACTTAAAAAGTGCAATTTGGATTTGAAGGAAGCCGGACGCCTAAGGGTGCGGCAATTGAATGAGCTTGGTGAATTACGCCTTGATGCGTATGAGAATTTGTTAATTTATAAAGAGAAAACCAAGCAATGGCATGATAGAAGGTTAAAGGGTCCGAAAGAGTTTAATGAGGGTGATCGAGTGCTCTTGTTTAACTCTCGGTTAAAGCTTTTACCGGGAAAACTTAAGTCCCGGTGGACGGGACCATTTGAGGTTGTTAAGGTGTACCCATACGATGCGATTGAGTTGAAAAATGCTAGTGGTACTTCCTTTAAGGTGAATGGACATCGTGTGAAGAAATATTTCGATGGTCCAGTGGAGATTGATGACGGGATTCACGTTGAACCCGATCCTAAGGTTACTTGAAGTTGGAAACGAGTCTTGTGAATGACTCGGTAATAAACTTCACATTGTTGTAGAGTTTGTATGTTTTTGTGCTTGTTTGATGATATGTGCAATGTGATCATGCTCGGATTTTTGTTGGGGTTGTTTGTTGGTTTTTAGGTTGAGAAAATGGGTTAAAATGGCTTAAAATTGCGATTTTTTGAGGAAACAGTACTTGGGGCGCCGCTCCATACCCTTGCGCGTCGCTCCACTTTAAAGTACCTGATGTGCCAGATCTTGAAAAAAGCCTCGAACTGATTTTTCAGTTATATGGCGCGCCGCGCGGCATTTTGGCGCACCGCGCGATTACCTAATGCGCCGCGCGATTACCAAGCGCGCCGCGCCGTTTCTATCGGTCAGACTGTTTTGCCTTTTTAAATGAAATAAACACGAATTTTCTCCACCACACATAATAAAAAATGGGTACCAGCTGTATTTACTCTCAATTCCTTCATTCTTTTCATTCATAACAACTCTTTTACACCTACAAACACATAGATCTTACAAACCCTAATTTTCAAGACTTACATTTCTTGTGCAATTAACTTCCAATCTTTCAAGAATGGTTAACCCAAAGGTCCTAATTTGTTTTCTATCTTTCTAATTTCATCTAATTATATGTAATTACTTGCTTAATCTTTGATTTATATGATGAATTGGTGTGGGGTTTCTTTGATTGGAGTTATGTGTTCTAATTATTGATGGGTTTTGTTAGATAAAGATTGTATGCTTTGAATTCATAATTAATTTTGTGTTTTTAGAAGTTCCAATTAAAA
The DNA here is from genome assembly GCF_046630445.1 of Rutidosis leptorrhynchoides. NCBI lineage: Eukaryota > Viridiplantae > Streptophyta > Magnoliopsida > Asterales > Asteraceae > Rutidosis > Rutidosis leptorrhynchoides. The sequence continues at coordinate 254,367,282 of NC_092337.1, forward strand.
CTAGGGTTTGTATGTTTGAAAATTCGAATTTGTAGGGGATAAAGGTGTTACATGCTTGAAATTGCTCTAGTTTTTGAATTGTTTAAGTGTTTTTGAACTAGTGTGGGGTTGTGTTCATATGGGCGGGTCATATTAGTTTGAATGACTTAATGCAAAATTGGTTTAGTTATGTATGATGCCATACTAGTGAGGATTAAACATGTGTTTTTGAGTTGTGATGAGTATGTTGGTGGTAGTAATTTACATTAGTGAACATTGGTAAACATGATGAACTTTTCTAGATTTTGGAAGTTAAAAAGTGTAATGAGTAGTCATGTTTGTTAATATTTTGGTAATGGTGTTAAGTGAGTGTCGTTGATATGATGAATTGGTTTACATGATAGTATGATATGAGATAGATTGTGGTCTTGGCATTGTTTTACAAGTGTTATTTGTTAACTTGGAGATTGTTTTCAAAAGTGGATTGACATGAAACATGGTTTGGTTGTAAAGGGCACTTGGTGTTTATTATTATGACTAACACTAACTTTTGAGTTTGGTGTTTTGTTTTCTTTACTTGTTTCATGAATGTAGAGATCAAGAGGAAACCAGGAACAACCAAGGCAACCACCGAATAATCCTGAATTATGGTTATCTCACATCTCTAACGATGAGGATTTGGAAGAAAGGTTCACAACAAATAGCGCTCGTCCGATTGAGCGAACTTATTATTTAGATTGGTCGCAACTTTCATCATTGGGTAATAATATTGTTCGAGAGTTGCGCCGTTACTTGTTGGTAGTTTATGCGGGTAATGAGTTGAGACCTTATGAAAGGTTATTTGAGATTAATGAAGATATTTATGAGCATATAACTATAGAGTTCTTCTCAACTGTTAGTTGTCGACCTCGAGTCTCTCCGACCGAGGTAGATTTCTTGACATTTAGGCTTGGCTGGTTAGAGCGTCGCATGTCTAAAGTTGCGTTGGCTGGGGCGTTGGATCTATATCCCGAGTTGACTGATAATGATTTGAAGTGGCATTTGATGAATTGCAGAGTGTTTGGGCAGGAAGTTTCCAGTGAGAGTGATTATTGGCCAACCGTGGCAACTGCTAGTGCTGGTCCGTTTAGTTCGAGTCGAAGTGTTCAGTCGATGCTTAGACTTCCTGAGGATCGAATAATTTTTAAGATGATTGCTACTATGTTCATGGCTAGGAGAAATGCAAATAAAATTCAGCGAAGGGATCTTTGGATCCTACAACAAATTAAACTGAGGGAGCCAATCGATGTCCCGTGTATGTTAGGGGTATGGTTGCAGGAAATTGGAACAGACACAAGCACGGAATGCCCATTGTTAGGGGGGAATTTTGTTACTAGGTTAGCTCGGGCGTTCTCGGTCCCGACTAGTAGGTGTGATGTAGTGGGAGTTGAGGCGATGCCCACTAACATTCTGTTTTTCTCAAAAGCTGAGTTTATCCGTCGTGGTCCAGCAGGTTGGGTTTTGTGGTCTGATGAACAGCAACAGCAACAGCCAGGTGAAGGTGCAGGTCGTGGACGTGGGGCTAGTCGATCCACGTATGAGGCAGGTAGCTCGAGTGCTGCGAACGTACAGGGTACGTAGTCAATGGGTGAAGAGAGTTGGAATTCGTTGGTTAACAGTGTAGACAGTCTTCATATAGAGTATAGGGACAGCAGGTCAGCGTATTATGCTCAGGTGGAGCATAATCAGCGGATGTTAGCAGAGCAGCGTAGGCATAACGAGGATTTGATGACTTGGCACCAAAACAATTATGGGTCGATTAACACAACTTTGGGACAGTTTGGAACAGAGTTAGGTCGTTTGGGAGAGCATGTTGACAGGGTTGAGTACGATGTTAGGGGAATTAGGGCCCACAATCAGTGGGAGGTCCATCAGCGACAAATTCAGCGTCAGATGCGTCAGAACCCGAAGGTGTATATTCCGACGCGAACTACCATTCCCGATTATACGTCAGTTACTCCTCCGAGATCGGATCCTTCATATGACCCGTACCAAGCTTGTCAGGATACGTATGGTGTGAATTGGGACCCTACCAGAGATTTTTGGCAGGGAAGTGATTGATTGTTGCGCATGTTATGTTGTATTTGTTTAAAACTATTTCTTTTTCATTTCGTCTGTACTTGAATAATTTTATTTTCTATTTATGTACTCTGCAACTTATTTGAGGGACAAGGCGTTTCGGCATCGGGTGGTGCCACCTTGTCCCGTTTATGTAGTTCGTTGGTTTTTATTTTCTTAGGTTTGTTGGTGAAACGATTTTTCAAGTCTGGCATTAAGTTCAGCAAAACTGCATGATTGATGATATTGGTGTGATGATTGGGAATGGACGATGTTCTTATGCTGGCAGTCAGTTCAGCGCCATCTGTCACTGGCATTCCGCGATCAGTGGTTAACTCGATAAGTTTTTATATTCTCTTTCTCACATAACCCTTTCGATTTTTATCTATTTTTGATCTCAAGTGATGGGGACATTACTTGATCTCAAGTGTGGGGTGGGGATGTAAAATCTCTCGGGTTGGTTATTAATGGAATCATCATCATATTTGTTTTGATTTAAAAAGACTTGACGTTTCACGGGTTTTGGTTGTAAAAAAAATTTGAAAAATTAGGGGTAAAATATAAAAAAAAAAACAGAAAAATTAGTTTAAAAATAAAAAAAATAGTGGAAAAACAATTGAAAATTCAGCCAAAACCTTTATTTTGAAAATTGGCTTGGTATTTTATGATATAATTCGTGTTTTCAAAGAAGCCAAAATTGTCCCACATGTTCATTATTTTGGACATGAAATCCTACGAGTTCAGGGAACTCAATAGTAGGTCACCTGTACCAAAATGGGTGTAAACCGTGAGAGAGCGGTGATTGCATAGCGTGATTGTGTCCGAATCACGCGCCTGATCACAAACTTTTGGTTACTTGGTATAGCAGACTTCCGAAACTATATCATTTTATTATTACATCATCTAATGGTGTGATACTATGGGAAGAGGAGCCTAGAGCTTCACCAGTGTTGTCCTTTTTAGAAACAATAGCTACGTGCTTGTGTTTGCTTAGACAACACAACCCATAGCCAAAAGCTATGGCACCCAAAGGTTTTTGGGATTTAAACCGAGTGTCAATTTAAATAGACTGTCATTGCCGAGTGACTCAGATCCACTCATTAAGGAAGTAAAGTCTTTCGACCGTTTCACTTGGTACGTATACCTCTTAAGCTGTACCATTTCATTACCCATCATTTCACGATGAGGTACTGTTAGAGGAGAAAGTCTTGAACTTTCAAAACATGTTCATTATTTTTAATGTGAAATCCTATATGAACATAAAAATTCATACGTAGGTCATCTGCACCAAGGCGGTTGTCAACCGTATGAACGGTGATAGTGGCGTGTGGTCGAAACCGGACCATGTGCTAGATCGAAAACTTAAACAGGGCGATCCTCATTGTTTCTCCTAACAAGGACAATGTTGCACCAAACCACCTTATTTAACCACATAGGATGTATCTATTCCATCCTTAAGGGAGTTAAGTCTCCCGAACGACACACTTGCTGATTTGTTTCAGAAGATGTAGTCCAGACCAGTTGTAGGGTGACGAAAAATCTTGAAAATTCATTGCTAAAATCGACTGGAAATCTACCAGGCCTCAACGTCAAACAGGGAAATTGGTAGTCAAAGCTTATCTCAATGAGGGAGATTTGCTAGCCAAATGGGAAGCGCACCATGATACACAAAATGTCAGTGATTGATCAGATTCCCAGTGGATAACCTCTGGAAAGGTAAGATATCAGCTTTTAAGCCTGATGAACCTCAATCTTTATGGTTGACTTAACGGATTAGATAATCACCTCATGATTATCGATGATATCTGGACGTTATGTGTATCCTCCTAAGCACATTATTTTCTTACCGACATCTCGCGATGTTAGGTACTGTGGGAGGCTTGGCTTGACCAATTGCGGGGTAGCCCGTGCGTTATTTTGGCACATTTGTTCGATTGCTATACTTGTTGGTGCTCGGTTTCCACTTGATTCAAGTTTTCTTTGAAGACTTATTTATGATTCAAGATTCTCTACTTCATCAGTATGGTACGTTATTCGAGATTATCTTTGGTTACTATATCCATTACATATTGATTGTGGTTTGGGAAGTTATTTCGGGGGAATGCAAGTGGGAAACATGGTTGTTATTTACTCCAAATCGTGCCCACGCTAGTTGTTGTTGATTTGGTTTCTTGTTCGTTTGGTTCTACATACATGTCTGAAGAGTTATTATATGGTAGAAGATTATTATCGAGTTTTATTGCTTGAGGACAAGCAAAACTCTAGTGTGGGGTTGTTTGATATCGCATATTTCATATGCGTTTTCCTTAGCGATATCGGGTACATTTTGGTCCTTTTGGATACGATTTGGTGTTATTTTGATAAGTGTTTTGAAAGTTCGAGTTCTAAGACCAAGGAGATGAATTATGAAGATATTTAATGGTTTTTAGTGATTTTATATATGAAAGCAAGTGAAAGGGATTGGTTTGATTCGAGTTTGGTTCAAAAACAGGTGATATTAGTGAGTTTTCAGCTCAGATTCAACAAAAAGGGGTCTGGAGCGCCGCTCCAAAAGGTGGCGCACCGCTCTAATGGGCATAAAAATCAGTTCGACAGTTTTCAGAAGACCAGGAATCAGACTTACAGCAAATGGCACGCCGCGCAGTGTTTCGGCGCGCCGCGCAGGTACCTGGCGCGCCGCGCCACTTTGAGCCCGGTTCAGTTTTGTTTCCTATTTAAAGCCTGAAAAATACCCTAACTTTACACTTACGCATCCAGACGATTTCCAGCAGCTTTTTGACGAACCAAGGTGATTTTTGGGGTTTCTCAAGATCATTCTAACACATCAATCATTCCGGAAACAAGTCTCGATCCGTCTAACATTCAAGAACACAATTTTCATTAGGTTTAATTCTTAACATCATTATGAATACTCTTAATTGTTTATTTGTGATTTTTGTTCTAGCCATGATTGGCTAAGCTTTTAATGTTTGTCTAGATTGAATATTTCGTATGTGTATAGATGATACTTTAATGTTTTATTGATTAATGCATGATAATTATGAGTTTTGATTAGGAACCATTCTTGTCGGTGTTGATTATTGTTACTAGGTTGATTAGTGATCTTGTTTGAACAAAGGGAACCCTGTTTCAATTTAGTACACTAGTTTTCAATTAAATTGTCTTAATCAATTGGGTGCTTACTGGACCAAGGGGGTAAACCGGGTAACAAGGATTAAACAAAATAGGGGTGAATTGTGTGGAGCGAACGCGTAACCAATTGAATCTTAATCTTGTAGTTAGTTAATTACTAAGTCACAAACGAAAGAGGTCTTTGGTGAAAGGGAACCCTAAGCCAATTAATCTAGGTTTGACGTGTTTGCTAAAAGAGAACTCTGGGTAAACCGACTTTATAGTTGCATGTATTGATAAATTAAACTGGTGCTTAATAAGAAATCATCCGACACTACGAATAGGAGATCTAGGCGAACATTCTTTTATCCATTGAATTCAAATATCTTTACTATTTGTTGAGTCAGCATTTATTTTTATAAACTTAAAAATACAAAAATATCGTCTTTTACTTTTAATCGATCTTTGATTTGGCTAATCGTTAAATAGCCACAAAACAAACTATCTCGTACTTTCGATTTTCATAGATTAACTTAGTTTATTTTATTAGTTACAATCTTAATTCTCACGTTTAAACTGTTCTTGAAACGATTTCGGAATTACCAATTTTATACTATTGCACGATCGGGTACACTGCCCGTTAGTGTGTAGTAATCTTTAAACTGGCATTTACCATTATCAAATTATATACTAGATTTCACACATCAGAGCTGGAAGCATGCGAGCGTAAAAAAAAACAAAAAAAAAAAAAAACAAAAAAAGGCAAAACTTCTTTAAATGCTCGAACTCCTAGTTCCCAAATTCATTTCATCAACCTCTCATTTCAACCTCTCTTATATTACTCCGTATCACTTATTTATTTATTTTATTTATTTATTTTATTATTAAGATTATTAATCTTATTATTATTAGTATTAGTATTAGTATTATTAGGAGTAATATTACTAGTAATATACATAAAATATTACGACAAGAGGTACGCGCGAGTTATTTCAAAACACATTTTATGAGCGGGATACGGCTAAGAAAATTATGGGTTATAGCTATGGAGGTTATAAGTATGGATCATGGGTATGCTCGTGAGGTCAATTTGGAATTTATCGTCTCCGTTGCGTCTACGTACATTTCCTGCAATATTGAATCTCAATATTGATACATGAGTACTCGTAAATAAATTTTTACATAATAATAGTGTATCCCTGACTAGTGCTAGAGTATATAGGATTATGCATGCTTGTACTTTTGATATTGCCCTTAGCTAGGTTATGGTGAATCTTAAATTAGTTACACCTGCGGTAGAGATAAGGTATAAGATATGCATGTCGTTGGAAAACTAGCGAAAAATTAAGAACTTTTCATTTAGATATCGAATGGTTTCGATGAACGGATTAGAAGTTATAATCAATTGAATTTTTTGTATTATTATTAAAAATGATTATTATTATCGTTGTTACTATCGTCGTCCTAATTTTTATTTAATTATTATTATTATTATTATTATTATTATTATTATTATCATTATCTATAAAAAGTATTATCATTAAAAATTGTTATTTTTATTATTATTTCTATCGTTATTATCATTAAAGTTATAATTAGCATTATCATTAATATATTCATAATATTTATTATCATTAGTATTATTATGATTAAAACTTATATTAGTAACACTTAATTATTATGATTACTAATATTATCATTAACATGAAAACGATATAAAAGACGATTAAAAGCTATTAAATGAATCAATTAAGAAATAATGAGTATGAGTATCATGATAAAATTTAAATATTGTAAGATAATGTAATGATTTAGATAAAATTATAGTTCTTATTATTTTTTATCATTACTATTATTATTAAAAGTATCGTTATATTAAAACTATCATTTTAACAAAAATTACCATTTTAATAGAAATGTCATTGTTACTATAAAATATCATTATTATTATCATTTTAAATAGAATTATTATTTTAAAAGATAATATTAAAAAGTATCATAAATATTAATTTTATCATAATTAGAATTATCATTTTATTTTAGTAATTATAAATATTGATATTTTAATTAATAGAATAATAATAATTATTATTAAAAAATAATGCAACTTTTACTTACTATTATTATAGATATTATTTTATCAAATACATATGAGATACAAACATATTTTTACTACGTGTAATAAAATTTCTTTAATAATACCTATCATATTATCTTTATGATATTAAATGAACTTTATAAATTTTATTACTTAAGATATATAAAAATATATTTTTTTATAAAGTCTTATTTATTAATAAATGAATTATATTATTTACTCTAATAAATCTTTTAAAGATATTTAAAAAAATATAAAACGACGATATTTAAACTATATATTAATCATGTATAGATTTTGGAAATCATTTTGAGTCAAATTGACTTTTGTTGACTTTTGCATATTAGTCTCGAGCATTAGGATTGCGGTACACTATGACTTGACTTAAAATATTAAGACAAATATTGACCAACATATAAATACATAATTAATTTAGGTTCGTGAATCCTAGGCCAACCCTACTTTTGTTCAATGACGTCATATGTATTTTTACTACAAAATACAGTATGGTGAGTTTCATTTGCCTTTTTTACCCTTTATATTTTTGGGCTGAGAATACATGCGCAATTTTTATAAATGTTTTACGAAATAGACACAAGTAATCGAAACTACATTATATGGTTGAATGATCGAAGCCGAATATGCCCCTTTTTACTTGGTAACCTAAGAATTAGTAAACCATTCTACTAATTGACGCGAATCCTAAAGATAGATCTATTGGGCCTAACGAACCCCATCCAAAGTACCAGATGCTTTAGTACTTCGATGTTGTTTTTATCATGTCCGAAGGATTTCCCGGAATGATAGGGGATATTCTTATATGCATCTTATTAATGTCGGTTACCAGGTGTTCAATCCATATGAATGATATTTTTGTCTCTATGCATGGGACGTATATTTATGAGAACTGGAAATGAAATTCTTGTGGTCTATTAAAATGATGGAAATGATTATTTATGTTAAACTAATGAACTCACCAACCTTTTGGTTGACACTTGAAAGCATGTTTATTCTCAGGTATTAAAGAAATCTTCCGCTGTGCATTTGCTCATCTTGGAGATATTACTTGGAGTCATTCATGACATATTTAAAAAGACGTTGCATTCGAGTCGTTGAGTTCATCAAGATTATTATTAATTCAATTATAGTTAGATATATTATGAAATGGTATGCATGCCATCAACTTTCGATGTAATGAAAGATTGTCTTTTCAAAAGCGAATGCAATGTTTGTAAAATGTATCATATAGAGGTCAAGTACCTCGCGATGTAATCAACTGTTGTGAATCGTTTATAATCGATATGGACTTCGTCCGGATGGACTAGGACGGGTCTCTACAACATGGGCTGCTAAGAGCTGATCATTGGAGTGTATATACCAATAGTACATACATCTAAAAGCTGTGTATTGTACAAGTACGAATACGGGTGCATACGAGTAGAATTGTTGATGAAACTGAACGAGTATGTAATTGTAAGAATTTTTGTTAAGTAGAAGTATTTTGATAAGTGTCTTGAAGTCTTTTAAAAGTGTATGAATACATATTAAAACACTACATGTATATACATTTTAACTGAGTCGTTAAGTCATCATTAGTCGTTACATGTAAATGTTGTTTTGAAACCTTTAGGTTAACGATCTTGTTAAATGTTGTTAACCCATTGTTTATTATATCTAAAGAGATGTTAAATTATTACATTATTATGATATTATGATATATTAATATATCTTATTATGATATATATATATACAGCTAAATGTTGTTACAACGATAATCGTTACATATATGTCTCGTTTTGAAATCATTAAGTTAGTAGTCTTGTTTTTACATATGTAGTTCATTGTTAATACACTTAATGTCATGTTTACTTATCATTTATCATGATTAAACATAGTGTATCAATATCTTAATATGATTCATATGTATTTAGTAAGATGTTGTTATAACGATAATCGTTATATATATCGTTTCGAGTTTCTTAATTCAATAAACTCAATTTTATGTATATAACTCATTGTTAAAATACCGAATGAGATACTTACTTATCATAATATCATGTTAACTATATATATAATCATATATATGTCATCATATAGTTTTTACAAGTTTTAACGTTCGTGAATCACCGGTCAACTTGGGTGGTCAATTGTCTATATGAAACCTATTTCAATTAATCACGTCTTAACAAGTTTGTCTTAACAAGTTTGATTGCTTAACATGTTGGAAACACTTAATCATGTAATTATCAAATTTAATTAATATAAATAAACATGGAAAACTTTGGGTCATTACAGTAGATGCCTGTTTTGATGTTTGTGCAGGCGTTCGTTGACCTGTAAATGCCGGAAAATTCGGCTTTGAACCTTTGTTGCCCGCCATTGATCTTAATTAGATGAATAACCTAAAATTGACCGATTAGTATAAACAAAAAACATTTTATGTATAATACAGGATGGCGCCAAATGATCAAGCATATTTTCACGAGGTCAAGGTGATCTTACGCTTGAGTACATAATAGGGTTTAAGGACTAATAACATTCGGACATCTGACACTTAGTCGTGGATAACCCACACCGGTATCGTTTCCATTCCGACAGGGTGGCCGATTTGAGAGTCCACCAATAACCTAGCATACGAGGTTGAGTGGCCCAAAGACATGAAGGTTTTATAGTTCAAGACATACCTGAAAGTCTTTAAGAACGTATGAAGCTTTGTTCGTACGATGAAGATATGTATGATGTTGTTATGTATGAGTAAACGAATGTCTTCTTAGGGTTTATAAGCTATGTATTTATAGGCTCACGAATTAGGGTTTTGATAGAATCCTTTCCCTAATTAAATGCGATCTCTTCCCAACTAACTTTCGCTATTTAAGGAAAAGGATCCGAATTGATTATACCGTACATTCTTCTAGAATGTACTAGATCCTTACGCAAGTATACGAAACTTACATTTAATGGTATAGGCGCATAGAGCGAGACTATACCCGTGCCATACGTTTATATGACATTTATTGTGCGGTTCGAGGCTTTAGATGTGTAATCCGCATGGTCATGCGGATATGCGTATCATTAATACTCTTAGTAATTCTTCACCAGTAAGTACTGGAAATGTGTATGAACCATTCTCGTTAACCTTTGAAATTCTGTATGGTCCTTCCCATCGTGGTCCTACTTTTCTAACTTTCTCTTGTCGACTTGCTTCATTATTTCGTAGGACCAAAACTCCCTTAAGTTAACATGTCTTACTCATTTATTATAATATTTTGCCATTTTCTTCTTTTTATCTACTTGATGTATGGCTGCCATGATACTTCGCTCTTTTAATAAATATCGGCAGAATAGGGGAATTTTCCTCGATATTGAATGTCAAAATTCGTTGTGCTGGTACACTTATTTGTGATGGGATGACTGCTGAAATCGACTAAGAAGTCACGTTTTTACCACTGATATCTGGTCCTAAAACATTAAAGTTATAAACTTTATCGCCAAATTAAGCGTTTATTTTCTTTATTTGATAGATCAAGTGATTACGAGGATTATTCCAGAAGAATCGAAGAAAAACGGGCTTAAAACAATGAATCTAGAGCAAAAACGATGAAATACAAGTTACGACTCCAAAATCCAAGGTACGATCCCGGAAATCAGCAAAAACGGCCAAGGAATGAAGTCATGCGACCAGGTTCACACGGCTGGCCAACTAGTTACATGGCTTGCCAATATGCCAGTCACACAGCTAGTGTGCCTGGGCAAAGTAGGCACACGGCTGCTGTACACGGCCAAGGCACACGGCTTTACCACAATGTACACACTGCCTGCTCATGAGTCTATTAGTATAAATAGGCCTACTTGTTGTCCATTTCAACACACTTCTCAATTTTCTCTCTTAATAGAAAAATTTTCTCTCTCTAGCTTTCTCTTACTAGAAAGCTAGATACTTTCAAAGACTTCTCACATCCGTGCGAGAAATTCGGTACCCGGAGGTGAACGTTAAAGATTGTACTATGAGTGTTCTAGAAAATTTCATGTTTGTAATAGTCAGAACCTTGTCTGTATACGTTGAACGTCTTCCTTAATTTAAATGATATGTTTGATTATCTTTAAATTGCTTTTATCTTATGCTTTGGTCTATATGTTATAATCGTTATACATGTTTATATTTATCTAAAACTTGTGCTAATGTTATGCTAAAACCTTGTCGGGTTTAGAAGTCTAATTTACATACCACCCTTTCCAATTACACACGTGACTATAACCTGGTGTTAGGGCCTGATTAATCCTAGAATACAGGGTAAGTAGTTATATTTGCTTAACGTTACCACAAGAGTTAGTACCTACGTATAGATTGTAACATCTCTGTCAAAAAAAGCTTCCTGATTAAAGGTTGTGATTAGGATAGATGCTATAGTAAATAGTGAATGTTGGTCTATCTAAAAGCAAGATTCGAGTCAAAAGCAAGATCTTTTAAATGTTGTAAGATGATCTGGGGTTGAGTAATTGATCGGAAAGGAGAGATTTATTATCCAATTAGTAGTCCCTTAGAATATCGAAGATTTCACATCTCTTAAATGTTGAGGCGTAGCTAAAGTATTAAGTGGAAGATTTGGATGGAAGTTATACGAACTAAGATTAAAAAAAGTCAACACCTTTCTTGAGTATACTACTTTGTTCATGAGCCTAGGATATCATCCAAAAAGGTCATTTAAATCTACAAAGATTAACGTTGGGAGTGAGTATACTTGTATTGGCCAGAATCTTTAATGCCTAGATCATTAGTGACAAGTCGTAAAGGGTTACTTCGGATTGCTTGACGTCTAGTGTTTATCTTAGGAAGTGAGACTTTGTCTACAAATTACCCTCAGCTCTGGATATTGCATATCTTTACTTTAATTTATTCCCTATATTTATATATCTACATATCTTAATTTACCCTACTTGTGTTAAGGGTTATCTATTAGATATACTTTAATACCACGTTATCGGCAAACTTACAAAAATACGAATCCAGGTTAAACTTATCACTTACTCGTTATAAGAAAGAGGCAAGTAGGTGATTTATAGCTAGGAACCCCAGCTAATTATAAATAAATAAAACCCCAGATTCCCTCTAACTAACCTCGATAGACGGCTGGCGACCTAACGACACCGCTACAAAATAAACCGTCTGTTTTGGCCACATCAACTGTTTCTGCACCATACACCAAACTAAATGGTGTCTCCCTAGTTCTTTTATTTTATGTTGTTCGATGTGCCCACAATACATTTGCCAAATCTCCAACCCATATGGTTTGACTTAAGCCAAATCTTGCTTTAATTCCATCAATGATTTCCTTATTGGCACCTCTACTTGTGCATTTTCCAATAGATGAGCTACTGATGTAACAGTTTGCCTTATGTCCAATTCCTCACACCAACTCTTAAAAGGTTTTCATCAAACTACTTTCCATTATCACTGAAAATTTCATTGGGTAAGCCATATGTGCATACGATGTCATTCCATACGAATTTCTTGATGTTACTTCCCGTAATAATTACTAATGGCTTTGCTTTAGCCCACTTTTTTAAAAATTCATTTGCCACGACTAAAAATTTAGTTCTCCCTTCTCCTCTTGGAAATGGTCCTACAAAATGGCCAAGCTGATGAAATTAGAATAAGATCATATTTCAGAAGATTGTGTACAGATGAATGTCATTGACATATTTCACTTATTCTAATCCTCTGAGCTGTATCTCTATACATTGATTTCCAGTAATAACCGTGCCACATGATTTTCGCTACAGTTGTTCTGTATCCTGAATGTTGTGCGCATGATCCTTCATGCATTTCTTGAATGACATTTGTTGCTTGTTTTGGGCCTAAAAATCTCAAATTTGGCCCAAGAAATGACTTTCTATACAGTACTCTGCTCTCCAATACATACATAGGTGCATTTATCTTCACCCTTTTTGCTTTCTTTTGACCTGTTGGCCGCGTTCTTTCTTGCAAATACTTGATGTACGGGGTCATCCAACACGGTTCATCTTCTTCAACCCTCTCCACTATCATTCTCTAATCTATTGACTTCACATGTAACTCATCTACTAACACTTTCTTGCCCAAATGTTCAAAATTTAATGTGGCCAAATTACTCAACACATCTGCCTTTTTATTTTTGTTTCTTTGTATAACCTCCAGACTTTCAAATTGCTTTGATGTCATTTCTACAAGACTTAAATACTTTTTCATAGATGCATCTTTTGCTCCGAATGCTCCGTTTACTTGTTTTGCCATAATTTGTGAATCAACATATGCTCGTATGTTTCTTATTCCTATCTCCACATCTATGCGCAGACCGGACAAGAGTGCATCTTACTCTGCCTCAATATTTGATGCATAAAAAATAAATTTTAATGCATAAGCATGCTCTTCTCCATCTGAATTTTTCAAAACCAAAGCGGCTCCTATTCCTTCTACGCTAGACGCACCATCAGTGTGTAACTCCCACGCCTGATCATTCTTCACACGTTCTTTAAATTTTTCAAAATTTCAAATATTTCACTTGTTTCCAAAAGAAAATTTTTCAATATATTTGTCCCTTGACAACAATTCTTTGTGCAAAATTGATTTCATATTCTCTCAACTCTACTGCCCATTTTGCTAGCCGTCCTAATGATTCTGGACGTTTTAAGATTTGCTTGATTGGTTGATCTGTATATACAAGTATTAGATGTCCCTAAAAATACCGTCTTAGAAGCCTAGCTGTATGGACCACAGCATATACCAATTTTTCGATTGAAGGATAATTGGCTTCACTCTGCTGAAAAATCTTACTTACAAAGTAGATTGGCATTTATGTACTATTGCATTCTGCAATTAATACAGAACTTATCGCTTCTGCGGACTCTGCCATCTAAAAAATAAACGTTTCTCCTACCATTGCTGCTGTTAACGTTGGGAGTTCTTTTAGCAACTTTTTTACTTTTTAAAAAGCATCTTCGGCCCCTGTCATCCATTTAAAATCTTTTTATTTAAACAACTCTTCAACACCTTCATAAATGGTAAAGACCTTTCTACTGCTTTTGACAAAAATCTTTTTAGTGTCGCCAATCTTCCATTTAAACTTTGAACTTCCTTTTTTATCTTTGGTGATACTATTTCTTCAATTTCCTGAGTTTTCTTGGAATTTTCTTTTATCCCTCTGTTTGTGATCATATGTCCTAAAAATTTCCCTTCTTCTACTCTAAAAGTACATTTCTTTGGATTTAACTTCATATTAATCTTCTGTAACAAGCTGAACGTTTCTAAAATGTCATTAATCATGGACTCTTGTGTATTGCTTTTGATAATGTATCATATATATATATATATATATGCTTCAACATTTCTACCAATTTGATCTCTAAGCATCATGTCTATGACTCGTTAATACGTGGCTCCATCTAAAAGGCATTTTTGTGTAGAAAACATCCCTTCCATCTTATGAAAAACTGTTTTATCCTCATCTTTAGCTACCATTAGAATTTAATGTTGTACGCATCTAAAAAATATTTATAACGAAACCCAGCTAAAGACACTACTTTCCAATCTATCTCAGGTAAAGGATAATTATTCTTTGGACAAGCTTTATTGTTATCTATGAAATCTACACACATTCTCCACGAAATGTTTGGCTTTTTTTTTACCATCACTGGATTTGCCACCCAAGTCTGATATTTCACTTCTCTTAGAATGTCTGCTTCTACTAGTTTCTGAACTTCTTCTTGCTTCATTTTGGGGCCATACCTCTTCTCTTTTGACACACGGGAGGTATGTTTGGATTAATATTTAACTTATGCTCAGCTACCTCTCTTGATACACCAGTCATATCAGATATTTTCCATGCAAATACTTCTACATTTGGTACCAAAATACTGCAAAGTTTTTCTTAATTTCCTTTGTTAACGTGTTTCCAATTATATTTTTTGCTTTGGAAATGAAGGATTTGGCGACACTTATCCATCTTCATGTATTATAGGTTTGATTATCGTATGATTAACTTGCGCACACTCGATTGGTCTTCTTTTTATTGCATATAAGTTGCTATTCTTGCAGGTGTAGGAACTTCATCATCCCGTGCATCGTTGATATTATAGCTCCAAACTTCATCATTGTTGGCAGACCAAGTACGACATTGTATCGTGAGCTTGCCTTTAAAACTAAAACTCTATGTTTGCAAATCTCTTATAACGGTGTTTTTCCCAAAATAATTTCTAAAGTTATAACTTCCTTCTGAACAAGAAGGTTCACACATAAAACTTGCTAATGGTACCAAAGATTTTTTATCATTCTTTTCAATCGTTCAGGAAATTGCACAAAGCAATACTCATACATAATGTCTGCTCCTGCTCCTATATCCGTGTAAATTCCTCCCACAAAACAATTTGATATTCATTCTTCAATAACAAATGAAGCGTCTGATGGTTTATATTGAATATTAATGGAAATATTATTAACTGATTTTTTCATTCTTCTAAAACTTCGGCCTTCCTGCGTTGTCCGGCTCCCCACCTATATATCATATTTGTTTCACTGGGATTATCTCTCATCCTTTGTTTTCTTCATTTAACTCGCTGATGTGGTTCATTAAACCGGATGGCGCCATATATTGATACTCATTTCTAGCTAGCGGCTTTAAAGTATCCGTACAAAACTAGAACTACCTAGTGTGATGAGGTAGATTGCCGATTGATGTTTTTCCTTGGGACGGATTCCTGCAGACCGGTTCACGGCCAGAATGCCGTAGGGTAACTTTATCAATCTCGTGGAGCCAAAGTGTGAGTTGGTCCATCTAGCGCTATGCCTCTAAGTGTATATGTTCTAGAGTGAGAAAGTACTATGTGAGAGAGAAAGTGTGTTCTTTGTCATAAGTCCAGTTATCTGTAAAATGATGACCCATGTGACCTATTTATAGGCTAGAATACTCCGTGATATTCGAAGACACGTGTTATGCTGCTATTGATTGATTTATGCGAGATTTACGTAACCGACTTTATGCTAAATAGTGATGTGGCATGTGTGCTGCTCACGTGCTTACTTAAGGGTTTAAGCATAGAAAGCTGCCTTCAGGGCTTACGCAAAACGCTAGACGGTCTAATATGTAATTTATATATTGTTTTGACAGAACACGTTGAACGGGTAATTATTAAAAAAATGCTTGTAACACCTTTTTTATGTGTTCTGAACATTTTTTCCGTATAGAAATTTTGTTTTTATGCGTGCAAATCATGGGATAAACCATTACTTAACAATTTTACTCAAGTAAATTACATACTAGGATTACATTGAAGGTGGATAATGATTGATTAAATGTTTTTACATAATTATTTCTTTTTGAGAAATAAGAAGCTCCGTATAAATATAAGCATTTATAAAAAATTATGTACGATGTGACCTAGTAAATTGAAAGAAAAAGATCAGGATAAAAAAATTACTTCAATTCAATTAATTTGTGAATGTTATATAGAGGAATATTCAAATGAATTCAACTTTTAAATTAAAATCTAAGGGAGCAATTAAAGTACGACATTTGGCGCGATAATCAAATGTGATTGAAAAAAAAATCGAAATTTTTTTATCGAAATTTTTTTTTCAATTTTTTTTTCAATTTTTTTTATTCACATGTCATTGGATCTGAGATGCATTAAATCACATGTAATTCTACATGTCAATCACATGTGATTGTTAAACTTAATCACATGTGATTTTACATGTCAGATTCAATCACATGTGATTGCAAAAAAAAAAATATATTGAAAAACAAAATTTGGAATCTTTTTTTCAATCACATGTAATTAGATTTGACATGCAGAATCACATGTGATTGGATTTTACAATCACATGCGATTGGATTTTACATGCTCAATTTTAAAACAAAAAATAATAAAAAAAATTATTCGGAAATTTTTTTTCTAAAAGTAAAAATTTTTGAAATTTTTTTTTCAATCACATGTGATTATTTTTTTGGGTAAAGGGTTACCCCGGTAAATATTATTAAAAAATAATAAAAGAATGAGTACAATGAGAGTTCAATGTTGTAAGCGCGCCTTACAACCAAACAGCAAACCAACTAGACTAAACATAAATTATGCAAAATCTAGACCCCACTACCAAAACAAGATTATGTTATCTCACTTTCCAACACTCCTTCATTACTCAAACAAAGGCAGAATTCCGAAACTTGATAGACAATAACTTCATTCGAACTGTTGAGAAGATAACTTCATGGAGCTGGTCCACCGAACGAGCCTTTTGGCCATATAACCGGTTGTTTCTTTCCTGCCACACGTAGTAAACCAAGGCACCAAAAACGAGTTTAGCAACAACACCACGAGCAACATTGCGGTTCGCATAAGGGATTAGAATTTCCCGAAGATTTTTCCAATCGCTACTCCAGTTTGCAACCGCAACCACATGCGTGAACTTCTCGCATAATTGTTTCGAAACGGGGCAATCAAAAAATAAATGATCATGCGAGTCAGGTTGAGACTTACACAAGGCACTCGTCAAATTCACATTCAATTGTAAATTTCATTCCCATACCTTTAATTTATCCTGGGTTTTCAACCGTTCTCCCATAAGAAGCCAAACAATAAACGCGTGTTGGGGAATGCATTGGCTATACCAAATCACGCTACACCACGGGATCGTAGGAGCATGGGGACGAATTGTATCCCATACCACACTAACTGAAAAATCTATCCAATTACAACTACAATCTCGCCATTGAACTATATCAGATTGATCCGTAAGAATGGGAGGCGCAACATCTTGGATAGAATTAAATTCCGTATACCACGTACTCGGCCATGTCAAATCAGAACCATGCATTACATCACACACCTTCTCATTTAAATTGTACCCTTCACGAACAATGTTCCGACGAGAAACAATTTCTACAATAGTACAGTGAGGGTGCCAACGATCAAACCAAGCATTAGTGGTAGTCCCATTACTAATCTTATGAACAACATGTATATGAATAATGTCTCTAATATTAAGCATTTTCCGCCAACTCCAACTAGCATCATTAGGCATCACCACATCCCAAAAATCACGATTAGCCAAACGGTAAGTGTGCACCCGCTTTGTAACATCCCAAATTAATTAAGGTATTATTTTATATAATTTAATTATTAAGTATTTGGATGGTATGATTTAATTTAAATAAATGGTTAATAGTTAATGTTTGTTAGTTAAGTTGGAAGGGACTAGAGATGAAAAGTTAGAATTAAGGACCTCCCTCATTATAGTTTTGGTGGGGAGGGTAGAAAGTGCAATTTTAGCAAAGTTGATTTAATAAAAGAAGAAAAAAATGCAGAATTTTTATTTAAGATTGCAAAAAAAAATACAGAAACTAGTGTGTGTTGTGTGTGTGTGTGTCGATACAAGTAAGGAGAGGAAGAAGGATTCATCAATTGAAGAATTGTGTTCATGCAATTAAAAATTTATGAAATCTAAGGCATTCTAATCACTCTAGCAAGCTTTAATTCTTCAAATTTCTCTTCTTTGTGCACAATTAGGGTTCTTGAATCCTTAGAAACAAGGTATGAACTTCTATGTCTTAGTATCACTAATATTGGGTGTTTGTGATGAATTTCTAGCTTAAAGGTTGTTGTTTGTTGAAATTGTGCACACTTATATGATTGAAAACGAATTTGTTAGTGATTTTGGAAGTAAGTTCATGTATGAACTTGCATTGTGAATGTATGGTATGAATATGGTGAATTTGATGATGTTTTAGCCTAGAATCAAGTTATGCACACTAGGTGTTTGATGAAATGTCTCAATGAAATGTTTATGTGTTTTAGTTGAAATTTATGAAGAAGAAAGTTTATACATGAATTGTTGTTATTGTTATAAGTAATGAAATTTGGAGTAATTAGGGGGTTAAGTCAATGTGTAAGTATATGAATGTGTAGAAAGCTTGTGAAAGTTGTAATTTTGTTGAATTATGATATTGATGAGAATAGCTCATGTATAGGTGCTAATCAAGGCCAAGGAGCTTCAAGTAACCAAGGAATTACGTTTAATCAAGGTGAGCTTATAGGAGGTAAAATGTGCGGGTCAAGAGTGGCTTAGTGTTCTCGGATTGCATCCGTGCAAGAGAGTAACGACTAAGTGCACTAGTTTAGTAGCTTAGATAGAATTATTAGGTTCGCCTAATAATTGTATCTATGGTTGATGTTTAGCTCAGGCAAGATTATTACATTGATAGTAATCTTGTCTATGGTATGGTTTAGCTTAGAAACTTTGGGTGTCTATGTGCATATGTATGATTGAAATGTGATTAAGTAGCTTAGGCATAAGAGTATGCCTATGGTTAGCTTAGACATGATTACTAGGGTCGGCCTAGTAAGTTATGTCTAGGGTAAGTGAGAGTCGGATCAGAAAGTAAGTAAGCAACCGTTAGGTTGAAAGACAAGTAATGTGATGATTTTGCCCAATGTATTATGCTATATTATTCGCCTATAACTCACTAAGTGTAAAAGCTTACCCCCGTGTTGTTTTATGTTTTTAGGAACGAAAGGTCATCGAGAAGGCAAAGAACCCATTTGAGGGTAGCGGAGCATTGGCATTAGAGTAAGTGGTAATGCAAGTCTCTTTTTGAATCTAGCTCTATTGGTACCGCTTATCAATGCCAAGTTTTATGTATTTGATGTTTATGCTTCCGTCAAGTTTTGGGACCAAACGATGTAGTTGAAATGTGTAAACACGTTTTCTTGACTTAAAGGATGTTCGTAGTGTCAAATGATGTTAGAAACTGGTTTCATCAAGATTACATACGATTTATGGCGATTTGATGTATTTTGGGTCAATGAATTGGTAAAATGTGGTTTTAGTTTTAAGTTGCAGGTTTGTACCAGTTCGAGTGTTATGTCGCGCCGCGACAATTCGTGTCGCGCCGCGGCATAAAGCGTGTTTTGGTAACAGAAAGGCTGATAAGCATGAGATAAAATCCTTTTATATGTCGCGCCGCGACAGTAGGAGCCGCGCCGCGGCAAATGCCTTGACCTGGGCAGAGACCTTTTTAAAACAAAAAATAATAATAATAATTTTCTTTCGTTTAAATGGCGTTAAAAGTTGGTATCAGAGCTATGGTTTAAGGGACTTGGATAACCCACAATAGGGATTATCTAGGCTTAAACCATTGTTGTTAAAGGATAAGCGGTTTAGGACTTGCATGATAGTTAAGGTAGAGTGATTGTGCCATGCTCCATAGGATAAAGTTGTTGACAAGACTTGTAGTGTAATGTTAAGATCGTTGTCGATTTATATAAGGAGTTTAATACTCGTTAACCATGGGTCATAATGGATTAAGTGCGTAGTAAGATGGTGTAATGACAACAGGCCATTGCCATTACTTCATTTTAGTACGCATGAACGCAAGGTTGGAGAACTCGGATCTCTGAGAGATCTCGTTTGGACTTTTTTAAGGAGATCTCGGCATCTCGGAATAATCTCGGGGAGATCTTGGACGTTGACTTACGTTGACTTTATAGTTTTTTAATAAAAATATACATAAAAACATAAATATATATATATTTATATACGTTTTTACGAGATTTTACAAAAATATTCGAGAAATGAGCGAGAAAATCTTAGAAATTACGAATTTTGCAAGAAGATCTTACAAATTAGCAAGAAAATCCGAGAAATCGTGGCTTTGACTAAGTTTGAATCTGTTGACCGAGTAATCTCGGGAGATGAACATCTCGTCTCGGTTGCCTTCTAAAAACGAGATCTTGGAGGAGATCTCGGGGAGATCTCGGGAGATTTACAACACTGCATGAACGTCTACAATGGTCATGGTGTAATGAGTTAGGAATTCTTTCGGTTTTCTTGGTTATGGTAAGTAATGATGCAGGTATTTGAACTAATGGGTGAGATGTCTTGTTTCAGAATGGCTATCGTATCTCCAAACAGAGGTAATGATGAGGACGATGAGTACGTCCACACCCCGTCAATGGAGTCTATAGAAGGCTCACACTCCGAATCCGATGAGGTTACTATGGCAAACGATATATCGGGACAAATAGGACAAGCTTTAATACGATACACCCCAACCCATTTAGAGAAAATTAAGACATTGATTAACGATCAATTGGACGAAAAGTTAAAGACTCTTATGACCAATAATCCTGCTTTAAGAGGAGAAGGGGGAAGTGAGGTAAGACATGAAGAAGTAGAAGCCCCGAGAAGAAAAGATGATGGTTTTGAGTACAAAAATTTTACAAATTGTCATCCTCCAGAGTTTCATGGTAAGGTTTATCCGATTATTAGTCAAAGGTGGATTGATGAGTTGGAAGAAACATTTATGTTGTGTGAATTCCCCGAGCACTTAAAAGTCATTTATGCGGCTCACGAAATGAAAGGGAGTGGTTATGAATGGTGGAATTTTATAGTTAAGTCTCATGGGCGGGATGTAGCAACGAGTTTTTCATGGGAGAAGTTTAGAGGAATGTTTATGAATCAATTTGCTCCACCCGCTGAAGTTAGTAGGTTGAAGTCCGAATTCATGAATATCGAGCATGGAAGTAAATCAGTGACCGATTTTAATGCCGAGTTTAATGATAAGTCTCGTTTTTGCCCAGACTTTGTGTCAAGTCCTAAGTTGATGATGGATCACTATCATGAGAAGCTAAACCCTGAGATAAGTGAGTTTATTGATAAGGGCACATATAAGACTTTAGCCGAAATGATGAATAGGGCTCTTGTGAGAGAACATGAACTTAGGAAGAAAGCCGCCTTTAAACGAAAGCTAGATCAAGATTCAAAATCAATGCAAAGTATGAGCCTGAAGAAGGGTAAGTTTAATTTCGAATCTCCTCACAAATCAAAAGGGAGTTTCATGTCGGGAAAGGGTGGTGGTAAAGAAGTGAAGTCATGTAATAGGTGTGGTAAGAATCATGCGGATGAGTGTAAAGTGGGTACTACCGATTGTTATTCATGTGGGAAGCCGGGTCATAGAGCCGCCGAGTGTCCTAAGAAGGGAAAACAATGTTACTATTGTTTTGAAAAGGGTCATTTTCAAGCCGAGTGTCCAGAGTATAAGAAAGATTTGGCAAGTGGTAGTGTTAAGAAAGAGGTTAAAACGGAACCAAAGACTAGTGATAGCCGACCAAGAGCCCGAGCTCATCAGATTACCGCACTTGAAGCGAAGGAGTCCCAAAATGTGGTGTCAGGTACCTTTATTGTAAATTCTTTACCTGCGCATGTTTTTTTTTATTCCGGTGCTACGCGGTCATTTGTTTCTTATTCTTTTTGTAAACATTTTGACACGACCCCAAGTATGTTAGAGCATCCTTTAGAGGTTGAGATAGCGGATAATAAAACCGTTATGGTGTGATGACCCGGGAATTTCCGACCAAATTTACACTTGAATCTTATTTGATTTCGACACGATAAGCAAAGTCTGTAATGTTGAGTCTCGAAAACATTGGAACTATGTTCATATATTCATTTGACCTTTTGACTAGTTTCGACGATTCACGAACAATTGTTTGTAAATAAATATGTATATATATATATATATATACACACATATATATATATATATACATATATATATATATATATATATATATATATATATATATATATATATATATATATATATATATATATATATATATATATATATATATATATAAAGGTTAGTATATATAATTAATTTGAAATTATTAAATATAATTTAAACATTAAAAATTAAATATGTAAAATAAAACATAAAATCATTAAGTTATACTTAAAAGGAATTTATATAAAAAAAATATAATTTCTGTAGATAATTACTATTATATGTATATGATAATATAAATAAAATTACTAAGTAATAAATATTCAATATGATAAATAATATAAGTAATGATACAAGTATAATATACATGTATGAATATAGTTGTTATATAAATATTGTTATTCCAATAATGATATCAATATTAGCGTTATTAATATTATTTAAATATAATCTAATGATATGAATTTGATATAGATAGATTGATATAGTATTATTTATTATAATTAACATAATTATTATTATTATTATATTTATTAGTTATTAATTAATATTAATATAAAATCAATATTTTCGTACGAGTTGTTATGTGTATTAATTTGACTATTCTAAATTGGATTTCTTGTCTCTAAGATTGATTTCCAATTGACTTTAACCAGTTAAATCCAAAAACATGAAATCTTTTAATCATCTAATTTTGTTGCTTTTGCCTTATGTAGTATATATTTATACATATATATTCATGACTTAAAAAAAAAACAGAACCATCATCCACTACCTCCATTAAATAATTACAATTACCATACCAACTACACTAACTCTTCCTTCTTCATCCTTCTTCAATTCTGTTACTTGCATAATTTTGATACCAAGAGAAAACCATCGAGACACTATTATATTTGTTGATGCCATCGAACCCTTGCTCACTACTACTTCTATTGCTCATTATCACCAACAATCCCTTGTGCTTGCTATCCATTTCCTTTCCTGATCGATCCCAAGCTAAGACCCTCTTGTTCATGACCATTCACCACCACTCAGGCCGCCATTATCACTATCACAAAACCTGACAACTCCTGCAAGATTCATTAATTTCTGTATAACAGGCCGAATCAATAAAACATTCAGAACTTGTAATACATATACATACGCTGATCCAAATCTATACTCTTACCTCATCAAAACATATACACAAACCAACTCACTCTCATTCATCAACCTTATTCTTCGATAAACATATTTGAGTGTTCTTCCAATAGATTTCTTGTAATCACTTACTCAATACCTACTTATTCCTTCTTCTGTTTCCATTATTAATCAAGCTATATATATATAAGCTGTTTTAATTATGTTCAATTAAACCCAACCCACCTCAATCACCACAGTTACAGTTTTACTGTTTTCTTGTTTCATTAGTGAATTACCCAAACCGCCACCCCACCATCACAAACCCACAACCTGTTGCATTAGTTTCTGTGTTGTACACAACAACAAATTACCTGGTAACTGCTACTTCTGTCGGTCTGATTCTATGTCCATTTTTTTTTCTCTGGTTAAATCAACATGTCAATGCAATTAACTATCGACACCATAGTTTACTGATACATTACTGCTACACTCCTGTTTCATTCAGGGACCTTCCTTATCATTATACCTGCAAAATAACCGAACGCATGGCAACTATTGTGGTACATTTTCTGTTCCTGATTGGAACAAAATATCAAACCAACCTTAACTACTATCATTCATATCTATTTAGAAACCAACAAGAACTATAATAAAAAAATTCATTTCTTAATCATTGTTATGTTCGATTTCCAACCAAAACCTATCACCATCTTCAATGAACCCTTACTTGCTCCTGCTGCAACCAAGAACGAACCCTAATTACTATTATAGTTTCAGTTTTGGTTTAAACCTGGAATCCATGATTATTGCTAGTTTTGAATAATTAAGTATACGGAAAATTTAAAGAGATTTAAGAAATTAAGAGAATATCATTTAATCGATTACTTACCTAAGTCAATTGGTTGCCGGTTACTTGATCGATTAATTGGGGATAACGATTAACGATGATTGAATATTGATGACGATGATGATGAAATCGAAGACCTGTAATTAAGATGGTTATTTGATCGATTAATCGATGGATCGATTGAGGAACCGAAGGTCCCATGAACTATGATTTATTCTGTGTTTTTACTTCTGTTTCCTTCGATTTGTTTGAGCCGACAACGAATTCCCCAAATTCCCTTATTTAGGTATAAATATAATACAATTATAATTATTATTATTATTATTATTATTATTATTATTATTACTATTATATTATATTATTCTAATTCTTATTATTATTATTTTTATTATTATTAATGTTATTATAATTTTTAAAATTATTGTTATTATAAGTATTGTATGACAAATAATACTAATATCATCATTGTTATTATTAATATGTATTATTAAGATTTATTATTATTAAGAGTTATTATTATCATTATTTCATTATTATTACTATTATTATTATTATTAGTAGTATTAACAATATTTTTATATTTTAACATTTTTATTATTATTATTATTATCATTATTATTAATATATATCATTATTTTATTATTATAAGTATTATTAATTTTATTACCATTACTATATAATATCAAAATATTTTAATAAATATTTATAGAAGTAAACTCACTGTAGTAATAGTAAATACTAATTAGTTATTTAAAATGAATAATAAAAATATATCTAACTCACTATTTAATATAATAAGTTATGGATTTTTAATATTAATGAAGCTATATAATAATAATTATTTTAAGTATATATATAAAGTAAGTATATAGGACATATAATTTAAGATATAATATATATATTTGTTCGATTACAATTATGTGTGTTAATATATATACTTGATATAGGTTCGTGAATCCGAGGCCAACCCTGCATTGTTCAATGTCGTCATATGTATTTTTACTAAAAATACAGTATTGTGAGTTTCATTTTCTCCCTTTTTACTCATTACATTTTTGGGACTGAGAATACATGCGCTGCTTTTATAACTGTTTTACGAAATGGACACAAGTAATTGAAACTACATTATATGGTTGAATGATCAAAATCGAATATGCCCCTTTTTATTAAGTCTGGTAATCTAAGAATTAGGGAACAGACACCCTAATTGACGCGAACTCTAAAGATATATCTATCGGGCCCAACAAGCCCCATCCAAAGTACCAGATGCTTTAGTACTTCGAAATTTATATCATGTCCGAAGGAGGATCCCGGAATGATGGGGATATTCTTATATGCATATTGTGAATGTCGATTACCAGGTGTTCAATCCATATGAATGATATTTTTGTCTCTATGCATGGGACGTATGTTTATGAGAAATGGAAATTTGAAATCTTGTGGTCTATTAAAATTATGAAATGATTATTTATGTTAAACTAATGAACTCACCAACCTTTTGGTTGACACTTGAAAGCATGTTTATTCTCAGGTAAGAAAGAAGTCTTCCGCTGTGCAATTGCTCATTTAAAAGATATTACTTGGAGTCATTCATGACATATTTCAAAAGACGTTGCATTCGAGTTGTTGGGTTCATCAAGAATATTATTTAGTCAATTATAGTTGAATATATTATGAAATGATTTGCATGTCATCAGTTTTCGATATAAAGTAAGTTTGTCTTTTAAAAACGAATGCAATGTTTATAAAATGTATCATATAGAGGTCAAGTACCTCGCGATGTAACCAGCTATTGTGAATCGTTTGTAATCGATATGGACTTTGTCCGGATGGATTAGGACGGGTCCTTTCAGTTGGTATCAGAGCGGTGGTCTTAGCGAACCAAGTCTGCATTAGTGTGTCTAACTGATAGTCGTTGGGATGCATTAGTGAGTCTGGACTTCGACCGTGTCTGCATGTCAAAAGTTTTACTTATCATTTTGTGTCGAAAATTACCTGCTTATCATTCTTAAAGAATCACTTACTTATCATCCTTAGTCTAGACACATCTTATTGCATTGATTGCATGATTAGTGTATGGACAAAATTCACATCTTAGCATATCTGCTAATTCATATCTTAGCGTATATGTTATTGTAAACTTTGCCTGACATTTTCTGTAGATTCCTCCGTAACTTATGGGATTTTAGTATTATATATTTTAACGCCTTGAATCGAGTAAAATTTTTTTTTTTTTTTTAAAATTCAAGTCACTGGCCAGACAAGGCTTATACCGCGGCGCGGCAAGCCTTGTCGCGGCGCGACACAACACATAAAATTTTAGACTCCTTAACCCTGGTTCTGTTTTGAACATCAGTGCATTGCCGCGGCGCGGACCCCTTTGCCGCGGCGCGACATAACCCTGTTCCGGGTGCCTGACCTGCAACATTGTATATAAACCAACTTTTGCACATTCCATCATTCTCAAACACATATAAAACAACATTATTCATACCCAAACATCTGAAATCAGTTTCTAACATCGTATACCATCTAATAACAACATTTAGACATCAAACGTGTTTTCATGAAACAAAACCATCATTTGGTCCCAAATTCAATAATGACAAACATGACACTTCAAATACATGGCGTTTGATAAGCGGTAACCATAGAGCGTGATTACAAAAGGGACTTGCGATACCACTTACGCTAATGCCAATGCTCCTCTAGCACTTCACACGGGCTCCTTACCTTCACGATGAACCTTAGCACCTAAAACATAAAACATCATGGGGGTAAGCTTTTACACTTAGTGAGTTATAGGAAAGCAATAAACATAAAACATAAACATAAATCATATGGGCATAATCGAAACACTTATCCTTCAACCCTTAGGTTGCTTGCATACTTTCGGATCCGATCATTCATACCATAGACATGACTTACTAGGCCGAACCTAGTAATCATGTCTAAGCTAACCATAGACATACTAAATATGCCTAAGCTATCATCATCTCATACGTAGACACCCAAAGTGTCTAAGCTAACACGAATCATAGGCAAGATTACTAGCAATGTGATAACCTTGCCTAAGCTAAACATCAACCATAGATACAACTATTGAGCTAACCCAATAGTTCTATCTAAGCTACATAACTAGTGCACTTAGTCGTTACTCTCTTGCACGGATGCAATCCGAGAACACTAAGCCACTCTTGACCCGCCCATATTACCCCCTATAAACTCACCTTGTTTAAATGGATTTCCTTGATCACTTGTGACCTCTTTTCCTTGATTAGCACCTATATATGAGCTAATCTCATTAATCACATAACTAAATCAAAATCATAACTTTCTTGGATCATTACATCATTTATACTTACTCATACACTTAACCCCCTAATCACAACATACATACATACACACATACTTTCTAACCTTGAACTCATCTTTTCTAAAACAAGCATGTTACCAATCAAACATCACCTTTTAATCATGTACATTACTAACTCGTCACTTTTAGCTTTATCATGCAACTTTTCCTTTAATCCTTTCATTAAACATCAAATGTGCATAGTAATTCAATTTCATTACTAACACCATTAACTTGTCAAATTATCAATTTCTATAACCTACAACAATAACCATAGTTCATACATGAACATCCTTCATCACAATTTCTAGCTAGAACACATAATCATCTCTTTGAGACATTTTAACAAACACTTGGTGTGCATGACTAGAAATCTAACTAGAACATCATCATTCTCACCATAATCATGCCATACATCTATAATGCAAGTTCATACATGTAATTACTTCCAAAATCATCAACAAATCCATTCTAACTCAAACAATTGTGCACAACTCAACAAAGAGCAACTTTCTTAAGCATAATCTCATCATTAACATACAATGCAAGCAATAATTAGACACAAAATCCATACCTTGTCTTTTAGAGTTTAAGAATCCTAATTGTGCACAAAGAGAGTGAAATTGGAAGATTAAAGCTTGCTAGAGTGATTAAGGTGTGTTAGATTTCACTAATTCAAGCTTGCATGGGTTAAATTTCAACAATTGAGGAATCCTCCTCTTCCCTCTTGCAAAAGTCGACACTCTCAAGGCTCCAGGAAGGTTTTCTGTAATTTTTTCTTGCACTCATAGCAAATTCCAGCATTTTGATTCTTTTTATTAAAATAACTTTGGCCTATTGACACTTTCTACCCTCCCCACCACAACTCTAGTTAGGGAAGTCCTTAATCTTAACTTTTCACCCTTAGTCCTTCCTAACTTAACCAATAAACTTAACTTTCATCCATTAACATAAAATGACTTTTACCATATAATTTCTTGGCAATAAAAATTTACATAAAATAATACCTTAAATATTTGGGATGTTACAACTCTCCCCCTCTTGGATCGTTCGCGTCCTCGCGAACCATTCTTGATGCAACGACGGATAATACTTCAAGAGCCATTCTTCGGGTTCCCATGTACATTCGGAACCTTTTCTAAATTGCCATAATACCTTCAACAATATAACCGATTTATTTCTCAAGTGCTTAACCTTTTGATCCAAAATCTTTATCGGCTTCTCCGCATATCTTAACTTATTATCGACCTCAATTTCATTCAAAGGAACATAGGTTGAATCATCCGCCAAACACTTTCTCAATTGCGACACGTGAAACGTGTCATGTATATTACTCAATTCATCGGGTAAAGCCAAACGGTAGGCTACCTTCCCAACTTTCGCCACTATCTCAAATGGTCCCACGAACCTTGGACCCAATTTTCCCCTCTTTCTAAAACGAATAATGCCTTTCCATGGAGAAACTTTTAGCATCACTTTATCACCTACTTGAAATTCTATCGGCTTTCTCCTCTTATCAACATATGACTTTTGTCGATCTTGTGCCGCCTTCATTCTTTCACGAATTTGATCAATCATCTCGGTGGTTTGTTGCACTATTTCCGTGCTTCCCAATTCTCGTTGACCTACCTCGCCCCAACAAATCGGGGTTCTACACCTCCTTCCATACAACATCTCATATGGTGCCATTCCAATCGTAGAGTGATAACTATTGTTATATGAAAATTCAACTAAAGGTAAATGAGTATCCCAACTCCCACCAAAATCGATGATACATGCTCTTAACATATCTTCAAGAGTTTGTATAGTCCTTTCACTTTGACCATCCGTTTGCGGGTGAAACGCGGTACTTATGTGTAACTTAGTACCCATTTCCTCTTGAAATTTCCTCCAATATCGAGATGTGAATCGAGTGTCTCGATCCGAAACTATGGAAACCGGCACTCCATGCCTTGCAACAACTTCTTTCATATATAACTTAGACATTGCTTCCGAGGACGAAGCTTCTCTTATTGCCAAAAACAATGCACTCTTAGTCAATCTATCAACAATAACCCAAATCGCATCGTGTTGTCTAGGGGTCTTAGGTAACTTAGTCACCAAATCCATCGTAATATGCTCCCATTTCCAAACCGGTACCTCTAAAGGTTGCATCTTACCGTAAGGCATTTGATGATCGGCCTTCACTTGAAGACAAGTAAAACACTTGTGCACATACTTAACTATATCCCTTTTCATTCCCGGCCACCAATAGTCTTTCCTTAAATCTCTATACATCTTCGTAGCACCGGGGTGAATCGAATACTTAGACTTGTGAGCTAAGTCAAGGAGCTCACTTCTAACACCACTTTGCAAAGGTACCCAAATTCTCCCATATCTAAGCCTTAAACCACGAGAATCCACTATAAAATCATTAACTTGCCCCTTGATCCTTTCCTTTCTCACGTTCTCGGGCGATAATGCTTCACCTTGTGCATCACGAATATCATCAAATATTTGAGGTGCTATTACCATAGCCAAACTTGTTATCTTAATCGGTTGATGACTCGACTTCCTACTAAGAGCATCCGCCACCACGTTCGCTTTTCCGGGGTGATATAAGATCTCACAATCATAATCTTTCACTAAATCAAGACCCCTCCTTTGCCTATCATTCAAATCCCTTTGATCAAACAAATACTTTAAGTTCTTATGATCGGTATAAATGGAAAACTTAACACCATAAAGATAATGACGCCAAATCTTTAAAGCAAAAACTACGGCCGTCAATTCTAGATCATGTGTGGGATAACGTTTCTCGTGTTCCTTCAATTGTCGGGAAGCGTATGCTATGACCTTCCCATTTTGCATCAATACACACCCTAAGCCTTTCTTAGAAGCATCACAATAAACCGTCATGTTCTCATTTCCTTCCGGTAAAACCAATATAGGAGCTTGAACAAGCTTCTCCTTAAGGATTTGAAACGCTTGTTCCTGCTTTTCTTCCCATTTCCATGGCACACTTTTCCGAGTCAACTTAGTGAGTGGGGTGGCTATTCTTGAGAAATCTTGTATAAACCGTCGATAATACCCCGCTAAGCCTAGAAAACTCCTAACCTCGGTAGGATTCGTAGGTGGTTCCCATCTCATAATTGCCTCTATTTTAACCGGATCAACACAAATACCCTTCTTGTTAATGACATGACCCAAAAATTGAACTTCACGAAGCCAAAACTCACACTTAGAGAACTTAGCAAACAATCTTTCTCTTCTTAAAGTCTCTAATACTTGTCTTAGATGTACCGCATGTTCCTCTTCACTCCTAGAATATACCAAAATATCATCAATAAATACAATTACGAACCTATCAAGCATCGGTCGACAAACTCTATTCATCAAATCCATAAATGCGGCCGGTGCATTCGTTAACCCAAACGGCATAACCACAAACTCATAATGACCATACCTCGTTCGAAAAGCCGTTTTAGGGACGTCTTCTTCCCTCACTTTCAATTGATGGTAACCCGACCTTAAATCTATCTTTGAAAAGAAACTTGCACCTTGTAATTGATCAAACAAGTCGTCTATCCTTGGCAACGGATACTTATTCTTAATCGTGACTTTATTCAATTCTCGATAATCAATACACATTCTCATAGTTCCATCCTTCTTTTTCACAAATAAAACCGGAGCTCCCCAAGGTGAGCTACTAGGACGTATAAAACCTTTATCTATCAAATCTTGCAATTGAGTCATCATTTCTCTCATTTCCGATGGGGCTAATCGATATGGAGCTTTGGCAATTGGCGTGGCCCCGGGTATCAAATCTATTCTAAACTCTACCTCACGCTCGGGAGGTACACCGGGCAATTCACTTGGAAACACATCCGGAAACTCGTTAACTATCGGTACATCATCTAAATCAACAATCTTTTTCGAATTATCCACAACATGTGCCAAAAACGCACAACACCCGTGAGACAAAAACCTTTTAGCCTTAGCATACGTGCATATAGGAATAGCACGCCTAGCTCTTTCCCCATAAATCCATATAACCTTCCCACTAGGTGATTGAACTAACACAATTTTCTTACGACACAAAATTATTCCTTCATTGTCGTCTAGCCAATCCATGCCCACTATTACTTGAAATTCCCCCATATGCATGGGTATTAAATCAATGACAAACTTTTCATCATCCAAAATAATTTCACACCCCTTAATGATACTATACACCATCACAGTCTTATTATCCGCTATTTCAACCTCTAATGGGTGTTCTAACATACTTGGGGTCATATTAAAATGCTTACAAAAAGAATATGATACAAACGACCGCGTAGCACCGGAATCAAACAAAACATGCGCAGGTAAAGAGTTTACAATAAAGGTACCTGACACCACATTTTGGGACTCCTTCGCTTCGAGTGCGGTAATCTGATGAGCTCGGGCCCTTGGTCGGCTATCACTAGTCTTCGGTTCCGTCTTAACCTCCTTCTTAACACTACCACTAGCCAAATCCTTCTTGTATTCCGGACATTCGGCTTGAAAATGACCCTTCTCAAAACAATAATAACATTGCTTACCTTTCTTAGGACATTCGGCGGCCCTATGTCCCGGCTTACCGCAAGAGTAACAATCGGTAGTACCCGCTTTACATTCACCCGTATGATTCTTACCACACCTAGTACACAACTTGGCTTCTTTCCCACCGCTTTTACCCGACACAAAACCCCCTTTTGACTTGTGCGGGGATTCGGAACCAAACTTACCCTTTTTCGGACTAACATTTTGCATCGCCTTAGAGTCTTGATCTAACTTTCGCTTAAACGCCGCCTTCTTCCTAAGTTCGTGTTCTCTAACAAGTGCTCGATTCATCATCTCGGCTAAAGTCTTATAAGTACTCTTATCGATAAACTCACTTATTTCGGGATTCAACTTTTCATGATAATGATCCATCATCAACTTGGGACTTGACACAAAGTCCGGACAAAAACGAGACTTGTCATTAAACTCGGCATTAAACTCGGTCACCGACTTACTTCCATGCTCTACATTCATAAACTCGGATTTCAACCTACTAACCTCGGCGGGTGGAGCAAATTGAGTCATAAACATTTCACGGAACTTGTCCCATGAGAAACTTGTAGCCACGTCTCGCCCATGAGATTTAACTATGAAATTCCACCACTCGTAACCACTACCCTTCATTTGATGAGCCGCATAAATTACCTTCAAATGTTCGGGGCATTCACACAACATGAAAGTTTCTTCAATCTCATCAATCCATCTTTGACTAACAATAGGGTCAACCTTACCATGAAACTCGGGAGGATGGCAATTTGCGAAGTTCTTATATTCAAAACGGTCATCCTTTCTCTTAGGGGCTTCTACCTCTTCTTGCCTTACTCCACTTCCCCCTTCACCTCTTAAGGTAGGGTTATTAGCAACAAAAGTCTTTAACTTCTCATCTAATTGATCATTGATCAACGTCTTAATCTTCTCTAACAAAGTTGGAGTATAACGTATCAAGGCTTGCCCTATTTGCCCCGAAATGTCATTTGGCATGTTAACTTCTTCCGATTCGTTGTGAGAGTCTTCTATAGACTCCGTGGATGGGGTGCGGACGTACTCATCATCCTCATCTTGACCTCGGTTTGGTGATACAATAGCCATACTGAAAATCACAATCAACCCATTAGTTCAAATACCGGTAACACCATTATTCAACAAAATCAAACCATTCGAAAGAATTCCTAACTCGTTTCACCATAACTATAGTAGGCGTTCATGTGTACTAAAATGAAGTAATAACAATGGCCTGTTGTTATTACACCATTCATTACACATTAAGTCCACTATAACATCATGGCTAACGAGTATCAAACTCCTTTCATAAACCAATCATTATACTACGGGTCTAGTCGATGACTCTACCCTATGGAGCATGGCACAACTATACAACTATAACACTTATGCAAGTCCTAAACCGCTTATCCTTTCACAACAATGGTTTAAGCCTAGATAATCCCTATCGTGGATTATCCAAGTCCCTTAAACCACAGCTCTGATACCAACTTTTAACGCCTTGAATCGAGTAAATTTTTTTTTTTAAAATTCAAGTCACTGGCCAGACAAGGCTTATGCCGCGGCGCGGCAAGCCTTGTCGCGGCGCGACACAACACATAAAATTTTAGACTCCTTAACCCTGGTTCTGTTTTGAACATCAGTGCATTGCCGCGGCGCGGACCCCTTTGCCGCGGCGCGACATAACCCTGTTCCGGGTGCCTGACCTGCAACATTGTATATAAACCAACTTTTGCACATTCCATCATTCTCAAACACATATAAAACAACATTATTCATACCCAAACATCTGAAATCAGTTTCTAACATCGTATACCATCTAATAACAACATTTAGACATCAAACGTGTTTTCATGAAACAAAACCATCATTTGGTCCCAAATTCAATAATGACAAACATGACACTTCAAATACATGGCGTTTGATAAGCGGTAACCATAGAGCGTGATTACAAAAGGGACTTGCGATACCACTTACGCTAATGCCAATGCTCCTCTAGCACTTCACACGGGCTCCTTACCTTCACGATGAACCTTAGCACCTAAAACATAAAACATCATGGGGGTAAGCTTTTACACTTAGTGAGTTATAGGAAAGCAATAAACATAAAACATAAACATAAATCATATGGGCATAATCGAAACACTTATCCTTCAACCCTTAGGTTGCTTGCATACTTTCGGATCCGATCATTCATACCATAGACATGACTTACTAGGCCGAACCTAGTAATCATGTCTAAGCTAACCATAGACATACTAAATATGCCTAAGCTATCATCATCTCATACGTAGACACCCAAAGTGTCTAAGCTAACACGAATCATAGGCAAGATTACTAGCAATGTGATAACCTTGCCTAAGCTAAACATCAACCATAGATACAACTATTGAGCTAACCCAATAGTTCTATCTAAGCTACATAACTAGTGCACTTAGTCGTTACTCTCTTGCACGGATGCAATCCGAGAACACTAAGCCACTCTTGACCCGCCCATATTACCCCCTATAAACTCACCTTGTTTAAATGGATTTCCTTGATCACTTGTGACCTCTTTTCCTTGATTAGCACCTATATATGAGCTAATCTCATTAATCACATAACTAAATCAAAATCATAACTTTCTTGGATCATTACATCATTTATACTTACTCATACACTTAACCCCCTAATCACAACATACATACATACACACATACTTTCTAACCTTGAACTCATCTTTTCTAAAACAAGCATGTTACCAATCAAACATCACCTTTTAATCATGTACATTACTAACTCGTCACTTTTAGCTTTATCATGCAACTTTTCCTTTAATCCTTTCATTAAACATCAAATGTGCATAGTAATTCAATTTCATTACTAACACCATTAACTTGTCAAATTATCAATTTCTATAACCTACAACAATAACCATAGTTCATACATGAACATCCTTCATCACAATTTCTAGCTAGAACACATAATCATCTCTTTGAGACATTTTAACAAACACTTGGTGTGCATGACTAGAAATCTAACTAGAACATCATCATTCTCACCATAATCATGCCATACATCTATAATGCAAGTTCATACATGTAATTACTTCCAAAATCATCAACAAATCCATTCTAACTCAAACAATTGTGCACAACTCAACAAAGAGCAACTTTCTTAAGCATAATCTCATCATTAACATACAATGCAAGCAATAATTAGACACAAAATCCATACCTTGTCTTTTAGAGTTTAAGAATCCTAATTGTGCACAAAGAGAGTGAAATTGGAAGATTAAAGCTTGCTAGAGTGATTAAGGTGTGTTAGATTTCACTAATTCAAGCTTGCATGGGTTAAATTTCAACAATTGAGGAATCCTCCTCTTCCCTCTTGCAAAAGTCGACACTCTCAAGGCTCCAGGAAGGTTTTCTGTAATTTTTTTCTTGCACTCATAGCAAATTCCAGCATTTTGATTCTTTTTATTAAAATAACTTTGGCCTATTGACACTTTCTACCCTCCCCACCACAACTCTAGTTAGGGAAGTCCTTAATCTTAACTTTTCACCCTTAGTCCTTCCTAACTTAACCAATAAACTTAACTTTCATCCATTAACATAAAATGACTTTTACCATATAATTTCTTGGCAATAAAAATTTACATAAAATAATACCTTAAATATTTGGGATGTTACATATATGCATATGTAAATTATGTATTGCAGGGTACTAATCTACATTCTATAATCTATTTCTTATCGAAAATCCTTCTTCCAATCGTACGAGATGAATCCCTCAACCAGTTTGAATTCCTCGGATTCCGATAGCTATTCCGATATGGAGTTTCACCTATCAGCGTCACCGGAATGAATCAACCAATCAGTCATCCCCAATTCATTTGATGAGTTCGTAGTCGACTTAATTAATGGAAACGCACAGAAGGCAATCCCTTCCACCAACCGAATTCACCTCTTGGTGAAGAACCTAAAGCATTTACCGGCGAGCCTAACCAAAACACCATTTTCAGTCTCATTTCTCGAATACCTCGCCACGATTATATTCTATCTAAAATTTTAAACCTTATTCATCCACTCATTCTGACAGTCAATTATCCGCGAATAATGGAAGAAGTCAACGAGCTTCGCGCTCGAGTAATCAAATTGGAAAACATGGTGCAAAATGTACCAGCTTCAGCAACATCACCGGCATCAACAGAACCATCAGTAACAACACCGGTACCATCAACAATCCATGCCTCGACATCTCATTCTGTACCTCGAATATAATTATTGTTCTACGAATCGTTCTACATCATTTATCTTCGTTCGACATGGCGATTATGTAATCTCTAATGTTTTAGATATTATATATTCCTGTTCTAACGATAAATCAAATGAGTTTAATATCATATTGACTCATTAAATCCATGATTACATCTGAAGAAAATATATATGTATATATGTTTTCATAAAGATTGTAATTAAAAATTCTTTTGTACAAACTGTTAATGGTGAAAATATTTTAACGGGTAGGTAATACCCGAGGAATATTTAAATTTCACATTAGTAAGTTACACTGTATATTCTTCTAATCTGATTCAACAATTATTCACTATCCTACTTACATCCACCGGTATCCGTATCCGTTCACCGCAGAATAACCATTTTCATTCAATTTTAAATTCGGATTTTGACCTATCAGAATCCAACAAGTGGCATAATGAAGAAAACATTTGATAAAATAAAATTTGTTAGAAACAGACAAATTAACTATGAGAAATTTTGTTAAGAATCCACGCTAACAAAATCCTAGTTAACTATTCCTAGCTAACTGTTATGTGACGATCGCTCCAAATCCATATGGACGAACACGTCATTCATTGATTTCATTGCGAGGTATTTGACCTCTATATGATACGTTTTGTAAACATTGCATTCTTTTGAAAAGGCATACCATAAATGAATATTTAAATCAAAGGTTTTCGACATCTGATGATTTCTACATATAGACAATCACCGTAAATAATAGTTTACAATAATACTTCTGTTGACAATGCAGTCAAAATAGATACATGGTGATGATTTTGTGAATGCAACGTTTTCTTGAATAAAGCATGCAAGACTCCATGCACATAGCTTGTATAAAATGTAAGCAAACAGCGGAAGACTTCTAGGGAACCTGAGAATAAACATGCTAACAAGTGTCAACATAAAGGTTGGTGAGTTCATAGTTTTAGTATTTCGCATAATCTGTATATAAAGATGGATCACAAGATTTCAGTTGTTTCATCCAGAAACGTTTATCAAAATATTCTACAAGAATGAGCACCCTGGTAACCAAGCCTTAACGTCTATAATAAGTACCCCTCGTTTAACATGCAACCAACATGTACAATACACGTAATCCAACGTGTACTAACTTCAAATAGCATACGTCTGTTTTATAGTTCAGGCTAGAGTTTCTTTCTATACCTGGAACAGACGGGGATGTCAAACCCTATGGATCCATATATCTCTATTCACGCCCATCGGTTCTTATAACCGACAGTTACTAGTTACCAAAGTTAAGGGATTTTCGGTTCTAACTCGGTGTAGAATTTACTATGTACTTGTATCTATTGCGTTCAAAATAAATTGCATGTATTCTCAGCCCAAAAATGTATAGAGTAAAAGGGATCATATGAAACTCACCTTAGCAGCATATAAAGTTGTTCATCGTAATGTGATCGAACTCAGAGTATCAAATAATCGTAGGTCTCAACCTAGAGAACATATGTTGGTCAATAAATGTCTATCAAGCTAGGTCAGGTCATAGTGTATCACAATCCTAATGCTCGAGATCGACATACAAAAGTTATCCAAAGTCATTTCAAAAAGTCAATTTTGACAATAGTTCAATAAAACGAGATGTACCTTGTATAAGGATTCATTTACTTGGTTGGTAATATTCAAAAATCCATTTTATCAATCTCGTAAACAAGTTGTTTAAATCTTAATTGTAGATTCAAAAGCAATTTCAATTAACGTCAGTCATAATTCAGTTGATCATATCTTTTAATCCGTTCATCGAAACTATTCGATATCTAAATAAAAAGTTATTGATTTTTCGTTAACTTTTCAAAAATGTGTATATCATATACCTTTTACCAGTAATATATGTATTTAATTCATGATTCATTATAAATTGTTTAACGACAAAATTTAGCATACTAGCATGTATAAATATATAAACTCGAGCGCTAGACATGGATACACTATTAATTTATAAAAGATAAAATATGAGTGCTTACGTATCAATATTGAGATTCAATATTGTAGGAAAGTACGTAGACGTAACGAAGATGATAAATACTAGGTTTGATTCATAAATATACTCCCGAACATTACCCATAACCTCCTTGGCAATAACCCATAATTTCCTTAGCTCTATCCCGCTCGAAAACATATTTTGAATGTGACACGCTCATGACCTCGTCGTAGTATTTTATGTATAATACTAATTAATAATAATACTATTAATAATATTAAGATTAATAATAATAATAATAATAATAATAATAATAATAATAATAATAATAATAATAATAATAAATATAAATATAATATATATTGAGAGATAGATGCGAGATAGATGGATAAAGAAAAAAAAAACAGAAACGTTCGATATTTATAGGATCAGACCTGTCTCACCTGCCCATGCGATCGCATGGGTTTATGGGCATTTTGCCATGCGATCGCATGGCATCATTTTCCAGCTCACATCTTGTTTGTTCACTAGCGTGTCGACATATTAATATAATACGTAAATTGAATTCAAAATTTTAAAAAGTCGTATTTATTAAATACTTCAAGGGTATTCTATGTAACTTATAATTAATAATTTCTATCATGTCATTTTCATGTGAATAGTAAATGAATTAATTTAAATTCAACAATTTAAGCTATACGTTGTACGTTGTGCTTTACAAATTGTACATTTTTAATTTAACTTCGTTTCTAAAAAAAATTACAAAAATTATATCATAAAAATAAAATGACTTAATACGTAAAATTTTTAATTTGAAATGGCATCGTTTAATAGTAAATTTTTAATCATTTCGTATATATATATTATAAAATTTAGTTTTCCAAAACTAATTATATTCAAATAGATATTTAAACCAAAAACATATTAACAATCAATTTACCAATTATTCCGAATACCGTTAAAAATGCATGATTTCTCAAATCAACGTGGACCTCATCATAGAGACCCGTGATAATTTAATAAATATCTTTTAATTCAATCGTTGGCATAATCTTTTAACCCCATAGTTAAATATATCAATCAGATAATCAAACAAATAAGGTTAATGCATAGTATCATATTTATAACACTTTGTCACGTTTTCAAGTTATAGTATATGTATCTATTTACATATAATTGTTCGCGAATCGCTGAGAACAATCGAAGGGTATTTGAATAGTTTAAAATTTTGAATTTCAAATTCATAGACTTTGCTTATCGTGTCGGAAATGTTAAAGATTAAGTTTAAATTTGGTCAGAAATTTCCGGGTCATCACAGTATCCCCCCGTTTAAGAAATTTCGTCCCGAAATTTGAGTGAGGTCGTCATGGCTAACAATAAAAATGTTTTCATGACGTATATGAGTCGATAAATAGAGTTTTATCACCGTTGAATAATATGGATATAACAATCTGATTACTCGAAGCGTATGAAAGAAGTTATCGTAAATTAGTGAATTGAAGGAATAGAGACTCATTTTAACTTTTGACGTAGTAACGATTGATTTCCGAAATTTAAGGAATAGAAAATCTTCATACTCTAAATAAGATTTGGTTCTTCGAGAATTAAGGAATTTAAAATTTCCTTTGATTGAATGCGTAATCTACCTCGATTGCTATGTCTGATCTTTTGCTATAAATTGACTTCTTCCGTTTCATTATTTTCACTTCTCCTACATCTTCTTCCTCGTTTCATACTTTCACAAGATTGTGAAAATGCTTCATCCAGTTCTGATTCTTGATATTATTATGACCACCACCACAATCATCCTTCTATTCCAACTCCCACCGGAGGAATCTGTTTACTTTTACTTCGCTCTTGGGGTAGTGGTTTTCATAATCCTTCCTTGCATTTGTCTTTCCATAATTATTGACATCTACGGTTAATGATCTCTTCTATTTGCTGTGATTTATACTCTTCTTTATATTTAGAAGCTGTGTTATTATTTTCTCTTCTCGACCTTAAGGCAAGCGGATAATGGTCCAGAATTCGTAGGTATGGATTTCGGAATGAACATAATTAATGTTCAAGGAAAGAAATTGTAATGGCACGATCTTGATTTGTCAAATTACCAGAATATCTGGAAAAGACCGAATCATCAAGAAATATGTTTTCTTGATAATTTTAGAGATTAAATAGAATGAAAGAGTTATGTAACATGGTTCATGATGAGGGTGGGATCTGTGAACCTTCATCACGTTCCATTAGAAACTCAGCATGGCTTACTGTAATATAATCACATTCTCTTTCGGGGTGGGATTGGTGGGTGCTATGGCACACAGGGTTAGCGTGTCCCTGCCAACTTACACGTTCCACCCAATATAATCACATTGGCCTGACGTCATTATATTATACTAATTCATGCTTCAGTTCCCAACACTACTTCAAAACATTCAGATTTTAAACTTGAATTTTTCAGAATTTAGAAACTAACATAGTTTCTTTTATGATGTAACACAGATAGCGTGAAGGAATGAATAATTTCAGATAGTCACAAAATTATCCTCGGAAATATTGAGGATATTTATAATGAAAGATACGATGATATCTTAGAATATTTAAGATAATGATAATGATGAAGAATATTGTCCGTAATGAAGGGAAGGAGTAAGGTATTTGCTAAGGATTTCAACAGACACTGAATCATTTGTATTCTTTGAAGGCAGGTTCAGTCTTTGTGATTTATCCACAGCCTCCTTCATACTTTGCTCAATCCTTTTTCCAGTTCCAAACATTCTCTTTTTCTCAGCTTTACCACCATACCATTCTTTATCATCAAACTTTTGACTGTTAAAGTCGTTTACAGTTTTTGCTGCTTCATCAGCATTTCTAGAACTAGTTCGCAGTTCAGGGTGTTTTTCAGGAACTTCACATTCGAAATATGTAAGTCCAGGAGGTAGACGTTATATGTACTCATATAACTGTTGGCGTAGACGTGCTGCAAGATTTCAAAATACTGATTGCTAATTCCCGGTAATTCGTATGGCAATTATTGTTAAGAGATGTGGATGAATACATGATAGGGTTTTAATGAGTATAAGAATTTTTTAGAAGATCAAGGATCAATGAAGTTGTTAGTAAATTTACTGCTAATGTGGTGGAACATGAAAGGTTCCCCGGTAACAAAAACGTGTATGCCAAAGTTACCGGTCTGAAAGGTCGTCATTGACTGGTTGAATGGTTGATAATACTGGATACTTTGAAAAGGAATTTCAAGATTATTTTCGGTAAAAACAACGCTAAAGGATCTTGCATGGTTTTGAAGTCAAAGTATAGCTTTGAAAGATGTAGAGATCTAAGAATGATGTCACCGGTTCAGAGTTATGAATTGGATTCTGATCCGTCAATTATCAGAATGTGTAATTGAATTTGTATGAGATGATTGTGTATCATTGTGAGCATGATTAATAGATTTGTGATTCAAAGTTGAAGAATGTACAATCTAACATATTAATTGTGAACTTATATATTTCCCGAGTATTACCTACCCGTTAAAGATTTCACAATTAATATTTTGTACAAAAGGATTCTCATTACAGTCTTTATGAAAATATATGTATGTATATTTTCTTCAGATGTAATACATATTTAATGAGTTAATATCATATTAAGCTCATTTGATTTTTGGCTTGAATTAGAAATGAATAATCTGTAAAACATTAGAGATTGCATAATCTTCGCGGAGTATTTCACTAATGAAATCAATACTTCATTATTTATTCTTATTGATATTCCTCGATAAAGGATGTTGGTATTCGTGGAATTCTTGCTAACTTCGCAAGGTGCAAATGATGTTTTCTAGAAAGTTTCGAGTGCATCGAAGATGAAAGTGTAAAATCAACCATGTTATTGAATAATACACTTGGTTTATTATGAAATGAAATTCATTGAATTGAAACAGAGATTGTAGTTACCGAAGGTTAAGTTATTAACGAAGGATGT
The DNA here is from genome assembly GCF_046630445.1 of Rutidosis leptorrhynchoides. Classification (NCBI taxonomy): domain Eukaryota; kingdom Viridiplantae; phylum Streptophyta; class Magnoliopsida; order Asterales; family Asteraceae; genus Rutidosis; species Rutidosis leptorrhynchoides. The sequence continues at coordinate 254,410,199 of NC_092337.1, forward strand.
ACATCATAGCATATTAGTAATATGAATTAACCGAGTAGTTAAGTTCCATACATAATAGCTTAGTACAGAAAAATTTATTTTGAAAATTTATATATATGGTATACATATAAATTCTTCAGAGGGAATGAGTTAATAACTCGTTGATACAATATATGCGTTATTGATTCGTAATGATTTCCACGGTAATTCTTAAACTGGCGGAGCTTGTGATGTTAGAGGTGCTGACGATTCTAATGATGTTGACAGCACTGATTGTGTTGGTGAAGCTAAGGGTACTGATGATGCTGTTGATAGAACAAGTCTAGCTTGTACATCATACACCATTCTGATCAGGGTTTATAATTTATCTGATTTATGGTTAGACTGGGATAAATAATCTCTAGACTTTAGAAATTACATAATCGCCGTAGAATGTTTCTCCGATGAAGTTACGAATCAATACTTCATCATTTGCTGTTGTTGATACTCCTTGGTATCTATGGTGCGTATGATGTTGATGTTCGAGGTACAGATCGTGATGTTGAGGCGTGTGATACGGATGTGGTTGTTAGTGATGGTAATGATACTGTTGGTGTTGATGATGTTGATACTGGTTATGCTGCTGGTGCTGCTGCTGGTGTTTGTAACCTTGGCACCATATTTTCCAAAGCCACTACCCGAGCACGAAGCTCGTTGACTTCCTCTATTATACCAGGATTATCGGCGGTTTGGACGATCGGATAAATAAGATCTGAAATTCGATGTAGTATATAATCGTGACGAGAAACTCTAGAAATGAGAGAGAAAATGGTTTCTCGAACAGGTTCGCCGGTAAGTGCTTCAGGTTCTCCGCCAAGAGGGAAATTTGGTGGATGGAAAGGATCACCTTCTTCCTTTCTCCAATGATTGTGGAGGCTACGAACCCATCCCCAATCCATCCAGAATAGATGATGGCTAATTGGTTGATCCATTCCGGTTACATTACTTTCGGAGCTTGAGTGAAAATCCATATCGGAATAGCTGTCGGCATCTGAGGAATTCGAACTAGATGCGGAATTCATCTTACGCGGTTTGGATAAAGGATTTTTGATATGAAATGATTTTTGGATATCGGATGATATTCTAATTACATAGAATACCTATATATGATACAAGGGATCCGTAAATTACGGAGGAACTTTCGAAAGCTGTCGGGAAAAGTTTACAGTAACAGATACGCTATGATACGAATTTTGTCTATACACTATTCATGCAATCAATGCAGTAAGGAGTGTCTAGACTAGGAATGATAAGCAGGTAATTTCCGACACGAAATGAGAAGCAAAACTTTTGACATGCAGACACGGTCGAAGTCCAGACTTACGAATGTATCCTAACAACTATCAGTTAGACACACTAATGCAAGACCCGATTCACTAGGACCAATGCTCTGATACCAACTGTGACGATCGCTCCAAATCCATATGGACGAACACGTCATTCATTGATTTCATTGCGAGGTATTTGACCTCTATATGATACGTTTTGTAAACATTGCATTCTTTTGAAAAGACATACCATAAATGAATATTTAAATCAAAGGTTTTCGACATCTGATGATTTCTACATATAGACAATCATCGTAAATAATAGTTTACAATAATACTTCTGTTGACAATGCAGTCAAAATAGATACATGGTGATGATTTTGTGAATGCAACGTTTTCTTGAATAAAGCATGCAAGACTCCATGCACATAGCTTGTATAACATGTAAGCAAACAGCGGAAGACTTCTAGGGAACCTGAGAATAAACATGCTAACAAGTGTCAACACAAAGGTTGGTGAGTTCATAGTTTTAGTATTTCGCATAATCTGTATATAAAGATGGATCACAAGATTTCAGTTGTTTCATCCAGAAACGTTTATCAAAATATTCTACAAGAATGAGCACCCTGGTAACCAAGCCTTAACGTCTATAATAAGTACCCCTCGTTTAACATGCAACCAACATGTACAATACACGTAATCCAACGTGTACTAACTTCAAATAGCATACGTCTGTTTTATAGTTTAGGCTAGAGTTTCTTTCTATACCTGGAACAGACGGGGATGTCAAACCCTATGGATCCATATATCTCTATTCACGCCCATCGGTTCTTATAACCGACAGTTACTAGTTACCAAAGTTAAGGGATTTTCGGTTCTAACTCGGTGTAGAATTTACTATGTACTTGTATCTATTGAGTTCAAAATAAATTGCATGTATTCTCAGCCCAAAAATGTATAGAGTAAAAGGGATCATATGAAACTCAACTTAGCAGCATATAAAGTTGTTCATCGTAATGTGATCGAACTCATAGTATCAAATAATCGTAGGTCTCAACCTAGAGAACATATGTTGGTCAATAAATGTCTATCAAGCTAGGTCAGGTCATAGTGTATCACAATCCTAATGCTCGAGATCGACATACAAAAGTTATCCAAAGTCATTTCAAAAAGTCAATTTTGACAATAGTTCAATAAAACGAGATGTACCTTGTATAAGGATTCATTTACTTGGTTGGTAATATTCAAAAATCTATTTTATCAATCTCGTAAACAAGTTGTTTAAATCTTAATTGTAGATTCAAAAGCAATTTCAATTAACGTCAGTCATAATTCAGTTGATCATATCTTTTAATCCGTTCATCGAAACTATTCGATATCTAAATAAAAAGTTATTGACTTTTCGTTAACTTTTCAAAAATGTGTATATCATATACCTTTTACCAGTAATATATGTATTTAATTCATGATTCATTATAAATTGTTTAACGACGAAATTTAGCATACTAGCATGTATAAATATATAAACTCGAGCGCTAGACATGGATACACTATTAATTTATAAAAGATAAAATATGAGTGCTTACGTATCAATATTGAGATTCAATATTGTAGGAAAGTACGTAGACGTAACGAAGATGATAAATACTAGGTTTGATTCATAAATATACTCCCGAACATTACCCATAACCTCCTTGGCAATAACCCATAATTTCCTTAGCTCTATCCCGCTCGAAAACATATTTTGAATGTGACACGCTCATGACCTCGTCGTAGTATTTTATGTATAATACTAATTAATAATAATACTACTAATAATATTAAGATTAATAATAATAATAATAATAATAATAATAATAATAATAATAATAATAATAATAATAATAATAATAATAATAATAATAATAATAATAAATATAATATATATTGAGAGATAGATGCGAGATAGATGGATAAAGAAAAAAAAAACAGAAACGTTCGATATTTATAGGATCAGACCTGTCCCACCTGCCCATGCGATCGCATGGGTTTATGGGCATTTTGCCATGCGATCGCATGGCATCATTTTCCAGCTCACATCTTGTTTGTTCACTAGCGTGTCGACATATTAATATAATACGTAAATTGAATTCAAAATTTTAAAAAGTCGTATTTATTAAATACTTCAGGGGTATTCTATGTAACTTATAATTAATAATTTCTATCATGTCGTTTTCATGTGAATAGTAAATGAATTAATTTAAATTCAACTATTTAAGCTACACGTTGTACGTTGTGCTTTACAAATTGTACATTTTTAATTTAACTTCGTTTCTAAAAAAAATTACAAAAATTATATCATAAAAATAAAACGACTTAATACGTAAAATTTTTAATTTGAAATGGCATCGTTTAATAGTAAATTTTTAATCATTTCGTATATATATATTATAAAATTTAGTTTTCCAAAACTAATTATATTCAAATAGATATTTAAACCAAAAACATATTAACAATCAATTTACCAATTATTCCGAATACCGTTAAAAATGCATGATTTCTCAAATCAACGTGGACCTCATCATAGAGACCCGTGATAATTTAATAAATATCTTTTAATTCAATCGTTGGCATAATCTTTTAACCCCATAGTTAAATATATCAATCAGATAATCAAACAAATAAGGTTAATGCATAGTATCATATTTATAACACTTTGTCACGTTTTCAAGTTATAGTATATGTATCTATTTACATATAATTGTTCGCGAATCGCTGAGAACAATCAAAAGGTATTTGAATAGTTTAAAATTTTGAATTTCAAATTCATAGACTTTGCTTATCGTGTCGGAAATGTTAAAGATTAAGTTTAAATTTGGTCAGAAATTTCCGGGTCATCACATGTTAATTCCGTATTACATTTTATTTTATCGCAATTTATTTATCACAATTTAATTATCGCAATTTATTTATCGCAGTTTATTTATCGCAATTTATATTCTCGCAATTTTATTTATCGTCATTTAATTTCTGTTATTTATTTTATGCACTTTAAATATCGGGACACGTATACAACGTTTTGACATATCATATCGACCCATTTATATATATTATTTAGAATAACCATAGACACTCTATATGCAGTAATGATCGAGTTCTCTATACAGGATGGAGGTTGATTCTACAATAATATATATAATTTGAGTTGTGATCGAGTCTGAGACGTATACGGGTCACGACATGTATTAATTAATTTGAATATTATATATTGCTAATTGTGGACTATCAACTGAGGACTACCAACACTGGACAATTAAAATGAATTAAAATATTGATTATAACATATGAAACTAAACAATTCTTCAAGTTGCCACTTGATTTCATCTTAAACCTCATTTGTATCTTGACGATTACAATCCGCGTTCAAACCTTTCATAATTCTTGAAAACACCTCAATCGAGTGGATGAACCAACCGCACTTCATCTACAGAAGAAAAGATTGATGCATATAGATATGCACTTACAACCATTCGAAACCTGAGTAAACGTTTAAAATGTAGCTATGCAAATTTCTTAGTGTTATTATTACCCAAAATAACTTTGCAATCCCTTTCCAAATTAGCAAATTTTGTCACGGCTCCAGCAAGTTAACTTTGACTTTTCGTTCAAAACAACCTTATTATAACCTTGATTTATATGTGTACTCTTTTATTGTTTCTGAGAAATCTTTTGTATTCCATCTTATTACCAGCAGACGTACCAGCAACCTCGTTACTTCTTGGCTTAAATCTCTTTGACAAATCATTATATTTATTCATTGAAACCCTATCATATACTCATCCGCATATTGTAACGAGAACTGCCATACCAATTACCGGGAATCAGCAATCAGTACTTTGAAAACTCACAGCATATCTACATCAACAGTTACATGTATAACAATTATCTCTTAGAATTATGGTCTTTCATTCTAAAATTCTGAAAAGCACTCAGTTTACAAATCAATACTCCGAATGTTGAAAAAACTGAATGAAGCAGCAAAAACCGTAGATAGCCGTAGAAAACCTTAAATCATCGGAAGTTTGATGATAAAGAATAATATGTTAGAAAAGCTCAGAAATGTTGGAACTGGAAAACGGATAGAGTTAACCATGAAGGAGACCAAGGACAAATACAAGGGCCATACCCTATATTCAAAGAATCCAGATAATTCTGGATCCGTTGAAATCTTTAGAGAATAGCTCCGAAGTCATGTTAAAATTTTACGAAAAATCTTTCTCTATCAACCATCGAACTTTGAAATTCTAAAATATCATCATCAATATCTTCGATATTTCTGAGGATATTTTCATAAATATTCTCGTCCAAAATTATATACCTCTTCGTGCTTTCTGTGTATCATTGTATTGGAAACATTCAATAGAAAATCTAGTACCGAAAAGCGAATTATGCGAAACTATGAAAGAAGCCGTGGACAGATCACAAAGAATAAGTTTGACTTAAAAGAATATAAATGATTCTGTTTCTGATGAAATCTTTAGCGAATACCTTGCTTCCGAATCTAAACCCTTACGGATAAATCTTCTTCATCATACTTCGATATTAGAAATTCCAAGATATCATCGTATCTTTCATTATAAATATTCTCCACATTTTTGAAGATATTTTTATAATTACTCTTATCTGAAATCATTAATCTTTTCGTGCTGTCAGTGTTACATCATATAGAAACTGTTAGTTTCTATATTCTGTAAACTTTCGAGCTTAAAATATGAATGTTTTTGAAGTAGTGTTGGGAACTGATGCATGAGTGAGTATAATATAATGACACTTGATCACCGTGATTATGTTACAGTAAGTCATGCTGAGTTTCTAATGAAATGTGATGATTCACAGATCATAACGTCATCATGTGCCATGTTACACGACTCATTCATTCTACTTCACCTCCGAACGTATCAAGAAAATATATTCTTGATAGTTCTATTCTCAGTGATTCTGGTAATTTGACAAATCAAACCGTGCTATCACATTCCTTCCTGCTTAGAACATTATAATCATTCGAAACTTTATATCTACAAATTCTGGTCCATTATTCGCTTGACTTGAAGTCGGGAAGAGAAAACAAAAGCTTAGAGCTTCGAAATATAAGGGAGAATATAAAGCCCGATAACAACACATAAATTACAAACTGTGCATATCAATGTTTATCGCAACATAAAGACACGGGAGAATTAAAAACATTATAACCCCAAGGGTGAAGTAGAAGAAAGCAGATTCCTCTGATGGAAGTTGGAAAAGGAAAATGAATGTTGCGATAGTAAGGATAAGGACAAGGATCAGAACTGGATTAAGCATTTTCACAATCGTTTGAAAGAATGGATCGAGAAAGAAAGAATTAGAGTGGTGAAAATAATAGAATGGAAGAAGTTCATTTATAGTGAAAATACCAGACAAAGCAACCGAGACAGATAATCGCATTTAATTATAGAGATTTTAAATTTCCTTACTCGCCGAAGAATCAAATCTTTTAGATTTCGAAGATTTTCTTTAAATTCCTTGAATTTCGAAATTCAACCATGACTAGTCAAAAATTATGATGAAACATGTCTTTCTCATTTCACTATTTGGTGATAGCTTCACTCGTACTCTTCGAGTAATCGAATTATCTTATCCATATTACTCAACAGTAATAAAATTCTATTTATCAGCTCAAACTCGTCATGAAAATATTTTTAATGTTAACTATGACGACCTCACTCAAATTTCTGGACGAAATTTCTTTAACGGGTAGGTACTGTGATGACCCGGGAATTTCCGACCAAATTTAAACTTGAATCTTATTTGATTTCGACACGATAAGCAAAGTCTGTAATGTTGAGTCTCGAAAACTTTGGAACTATGTTCATATATTCATTTGACCTTTTGACTAGTTTCGACGATTCACGAACAATTGTTTGTAAATAAATATGTATATATATATATATATATATATATATATATATATATATATATATATATATATATATATATATATATATATATATATATATATATATATATAAGGTTAGTATATATATTTAATTTGAAATTATAAAATATAATTTAAACATTAAAAATTAAATATGTAAAATAAAACATAAAATCATTAAGTTATACTTAAAAGGAATTTATATAAAAAAATATAATTTCTGTAGATAATTACTATTATATGTATATGATAATATAAATAAAATTACTAAGTAATAAATATTCAATATGATAAATAATATAAGTAATGATACAAGTATAAAATACATGTATGAATATAGTTGTTATATAAATATTGTTATTCCAATAATGATATCAATATTAGCGTTATTAATATTATTTAAATATAATCTAATGATATGAATTTGATATAGATAGATTGATATAGTATTACTATTATTAATAATAATAAGTATTATTAACATTATTGTTATTAACAATATTATTGTTATACATCATTATCATTAATAACAATATTATTATTTTTACTATTACATTTGCACTATGAATAATATTATTATCTATTATTATTATAATTATTATCATTTATTATTAGTATTATTATAATTTATTATTATTAACATAATTATTATTAATAATATATTTATTAGTTATTAATTAATATTAATATAAAATCAATATTTTCGTACGAGTTGTTATGTGTATCAATCTGACTATTCTAAATTGGATTTCTTGTCTCTAAGATTGATTTCCAATTGACTTTAACGAGTTAAATCCAAAAACATGAAATCTTTTAATCATCTAATTTTGTTGCTTTTGCCTTATGTAGTATATATTTATACATATATATTCATGACTTAAAAAAAACAGAACCATCATCCACTACCTCCATTAAATAATTACAATTACCATACCAACTACACTAACTCTTCCTTCTTCATCCTTCTTCAATTCTGTTACTTGCGTAATTTCGATACCAAGAGAAAACCATCGAGACACTATTATATTTGTTGATGCCATCGAACCCTTGCTCACTACTACTTCTATTGCTCATTATCGCCAACAATCCCTTGTGCTTGCTTTCCATTTCCTTTCTTGATCGATCCCAAGCTAAGACCCCCTTGTTCATGACCATTCACCACCACTCATGCCGCCATTATCATTATTACAAAACCCGACAACTCCTGCAAGATTCATTAATTTCTGTATAACAGGTCGAATCAATAAAGCATTCAGAACTTGTAATACATATACATACGCTGATCCAAATCTATACTCTTACCTCATCAAAACATATACATAAACCAACTCACTCTCATTCATTAACCTTATTCTTCGATAAACATATTTGAGTGTTCTTCCAATAGATTTTTTGCTAATCACTTGCTCAATACCTACTTATTCCTTCTTCTGTTTCCATTCCCAATCAAGCTATATATATAAGCTGTTTTAATTATGTTCAATTAAACCCAACCCACCTCAATCACCACAGTTACAGTTTTGCTGTTTTCTTGTTTCATTAGTAAATTACCCAAACCGCCACCCCACCATCACAAACCCACAACCTGTTGCATTAGTTTCTGTGTTGCACACAACAACAAATTACCTGGTAACTGCTACTTCTGTCGGTCTGATTCTATGTCCATTTTTTTTCTCTGGTTAAATCAACATCTCAATGCAATCAACTATCGACACCATAGTTTACTGATACATTACTGCTACACTCCTGTTTCATTCAGGGACCTTCCTTATCATTATACCTGCAACATAACCGAATACATGGCAACTATTGTGGTATGTTTTCTGTTCCTGATTGGAACAAAATATCAAACCAACCTTAACTACTATCATTCATATCTATTCAGAAACCAACAAGAACTATAATAAAAAAATTCATTACTTAATCATTGTTATGTTCGATTTCCAACCAAAACCTATCACCATCTTCAATGAACCCTTACTTGCTCCTACTGCAACCAAGAACGAACCCTAATTACTATTATAGTTTCGATTTTGGTTTAAACCTGGAATCCATGATTATTGCTAGTTTCGAATAAATAAGTATACGGAAAATTTAAAGAGATTTAAGAAATTAAGAGAATATCATTTAATCGATTACTTACCTAAGTCAATTGGTTGCCGGTTACTTGATCGATTAATTGGGGATAACGATTAACGATGATTGAATATTGATGATGATGATGATGAAATCGAAGACCTGTAATAAAAGATGGTTATTTGATCGATTAATTGATGGATCGATTGAGGAACCGAAGGTCCCATGAACTGTGATTTATTCTGTGTTTTTACTTCTGTTTCCTTCGATCTGTTTGAGCCGGCAACGAATTCCCCAAATTCCCTTATTTAGGTATAAATATAATACAATTATAATAATTATTATTATTATTATTATGATTACTATTATATTATATTATTCTAATTCTTATTATTATTATTTTTATTATTATTAATGTTATTATAATTTTTAAAATTATTGTTATTATAAGTATTGTATGATAAATAATACTAATATCATCATTGTTATTATTAATATGTATTATTAAGATTTATTATTATTAACAGTTATTATTATCATTATTTCATTATTATTACTATTATTATTATTATTAGTATTAACAATATTTTTGTATTTAAACATTTTTATTATTATTATTATTATTATCATTATTATTAATATATATCATTATTTTATTATTATAAGTATTATTAATTTTATTACCATTACTATATAATATCAAAATATTTTAATAAATATTTATAGAAGTAAACTCACTGTAGTAATAGTAAATACTAATTAGTTATTTAAAATGAATAATATAAATATATCTAACTCACTATTTAATATAACAAGTTATGGATTTTTAATATTAATGAAGCTATATAATAATAATTATTTTAAGTATATATATAAAGTAAGTATATAGGACATATAATTTAAGATATAATATATATATTTGTTCGATTACAATTATGTGAGTTAATATATATACTTGATATAGGTTCGTGAATCCGAGGCCAACCCTACATTGTTCAATGTCGTCATATGTATTTTTACTACAAAATACAGTATTGTGAGTTTCATTTTCTCCCTTTTTACTCATTACATTTTTGGGACTGAGAATACATGCGCTGCTTTTATAACTGTTTTACGAAATGGACACAAGTAATTGAAACTACATTATTTGGTTGAATGATCGAAATCGAATATGCCCCTTTTTATTAAGTCTGGTAATCTAAGAATTAGGGAACAGACACCATAATTGACGCGAACTCTAAAGATAGATCTATCAGGCCCAACAAGCCCCATCCAAAGTACCGAATGCTTTAGTACTTCAAAATTTATATCATGTCCGAAGGAGGATCCCGGAATGATGGGGATATTCTTATATGCATATTGTGAATGTCGATTACCAGGTGTTCAATCCATATGAATGATATTTTTGTCTCTATTCATGGGACGTATGTTTATGAGAAATGGAAATATGAAATCTTGTAGTCTATTAAAATTATGAAATGATTATTTATGTTAAACTAATGAACTCACCAACCTTTTGGTTGACACTTGAAAGCATGTTTATTCTCAGGTAAGAAAGAAGTCTTCCGCTGTGCAATTGCTCATTTAAAAGATATTACTTGGAGTCATTCTTGACATATTTCAAAAGACGTTGCATTCGAGTCGTCAGGTTCATCAAGAATATTATTTAGTCAATTATAGTTGAATAAATTATGAAATGATTTGCATGTCATCAGTTTTCGATATAAAGCAAGTTTGTCTTTTAAAAACGAATGCAATGTTTGTAAAATGTATCATATAGAGGTCAAGTACCTCGCGATGTAACCAGCTATTGTGAATCGTTTGTAATCGATATGGACTTTGTCCGGATGGATTAGGACGGGTCCTTTCATATGGTGTATAGTATCATTAAAGGATGTGAAATTGTTTTGGATGATGAAAAGTTTGTTATAGATTTAATACTCATGCATATGGGAGAATTTCAAGTAATCATAGGTATGGATTGGCTAAATGATAATGAAGGGATAATTTTGTGTCGTAAAAAGATTGTATTAGTTCAATCACCAAGTGGGAAAGTTATATGGATTTATGGGGAACGGGCTAGGCGTGCTATTCCTATATGCACGTATGCTAGAGCTAAAAGATTTTTGTCTCATGGGTGTTGTGCATTTTTAGCACATGTTGTAGATGATTTGAAGAAGGTTGTGGAATTGAGTGATGTACCGATAGTCAATGAGTTTCCGGATGTGTTTCCGAATGAGTTGCCCGGTGTACCTCCCGAATGAGAGGTAGAGTTTAGAATAGACTTGATTCCCGGAGCCACGCCAATTGCCAAAGCACCTTATCGATTAGCCCCGTTGGAAATGAGAGAAATGATGACTCAACTACAAGATTTGATAGATAAAGGTTTTATACGTCCTAGTAGTTCACCTTGGGGCTCCGGTCTTGTTTGTGAAAAAGAAGAATGGGACAATGAGAATGTGTATAGATTATCGTGAATTGAATAAGGTCACTATTAAGAATAAATATCCATTGCCGAGGATAGATGATTTGTTTGATCAACTACAAGGTGCATGTTTCTTTTCAAAAATAGATCTAAGGTCGGGTTATCATCAATTAAAGGTGAGGGAAGAAGATATCCCCAAAATGGCTTTTCGTACGAGGTATGGTCATTATGAATTCATGGTTATGCCTTTTGGGTTAACTAATGCTCTGGCCGCGTTTATGGATTTGATGAATAGGGTTTGTCGACCGATGCTCGATAGGTTTGTGATTGTATTCATTGATGATATTTTGGTGTATTCTAAAGGGGAAGAGGAGCATGTGGTGCACTTACGACGAGTATTAGAGGCTTTAAGAAGAGAAAGGTTGTTTGCTAAGTTCTCTAAATGCGAGTTTTGGCTTCGTGAAGTTTAATTTTTGGGACATGTCATTAATAAGAAGGGTATTTGTGTAGATCCGACAAAGATTGAGGCGATAATGAGATGGGAACCACCTATAAATCCCATCGAAGTTAGGAGTTTTCTAGGTTTAGCGGGGTATTATCGCCGGTTTATACAAGATTTTTCTAGGATAGCCACCCCACTCACAAAGTTGACCCGTAAGAATGTGCCATGGAGATGGGAAGAAAAGCAAGAACAAGCATTCCAACTTCTTAAGGAGAAACTTGTTCAAGCTCCTATACTAGTTTTACCGGAAAGGGAATGAGAATATGACGGTTTTTTGCGATGCTTCTAAGAAAGGTTTAGGGGGTGTGCTAATGCAAAATGGGAAAGTCATAGCTTATGCATCCCGACAATTGAAGGAACATGAAAAACGTTATCCCACCCATGATTTAGAATTAACGGCCGTGGTTTTTGCTTTGAAAATTTGGCGTCATTATCTTTATGGTGTTAAATTTTCTATTTATACCGATCATAAGAACTTGAAGTATTTATTCGACCAAAGAGATTTAAATGATAGGCAAAGAAGAGGGCTCGACTTGGTGAAAGATTATGATTGTGAAATTTTGTATCACCCCGGGAAGGCTAACGTAGTGGCGGATGCTCTTAGTAGGAAGTCGAGTCACCAACCGATTAAAGTAACGAGTTTGGCTATGGTAATATCACCACAAATATTTGATAGTATCCGAGTAGCACAGGATGAAGCATTATCACCCGAAAACGTGAGAAAAGAAAGGATCAAGGGGCAAGTTGGTGATTTTGTGGTAGATTCTCGTGGTCTAAGGCTTAGATATGGGAGAATTTAGGTACCTTTACAAAGTGGTGTTAGAAGCGAGCTCCTTGACTTAGCTCACAAATCTAAGTATTCGATTCACCCCGGTGCTACGAAAATGTATAGAGATCTAAGGAAAGACTATTGGTGGCCGGGAATGAAAAGAGATATAGTGAAGTATGTTCATAAATGTCTTACTTGTCTTCAAGTGAAAGCCGGCCATCAAATGCCTTACGGTAAGTTGCAACCATTAGAAGTACCGGTTTGGAAATGGGAACACATTACAATGGATTTAGTGACTAAGTTGCCTAAAACCCCTCGACAACACGACGCCATTTGGGTTATTGTTGATAGATTGACTAAGAGCGCGCTATTTTTGGCAATAAAAGAAGCTTCATCATCGGAAGCAATGCCTAAGTTATATATTAAAGAGGTTGTTGCAAGGCATGGAGTGTCGGTTTCCATTGTTTCGGACCGAGACACCCGATTTACATCACGATATTGGAGAAAGTTTCAAGAAGAAATGGGTACTAAGTTGCATGTGAGTACCGCGTTTCACCCACAAACGGATGGTCAAAGTGAGCGAACTATACAAACTCTTGAGGACATGTTAAGGGCGTGCGTCATTGATTTTGGTGGTAGTTGGGTTGCTCACCTACCATTAGTTGAATTTTCGTACAATAATAGTTATCATTCTACAATTGGAATGGCGCCTTATGAGATGTTGTATGGAAGGAGGTGTAGAACCCCAATATGTTGGGGTGAAGTGGGTCAAATAGAATTAGGAAGCACGGAGGTAGTAATACAAACCACCGAAATGATAGATCAAATTCGTGAAAGGATGAAGGCGGCACAAGATCGACAAAAGTCTTACGTGGATAAAAGAAGGAAGCCGATAGAATTTCAAGTGGGTGATAAAGTAATGCTTAAAGTTTCCCCATGGAAGGGTATTATTCGTTTTAGAAAAAGGGGAAAATTGGGTCCAAGGTTTGTGGGACCATTTGAGATAGTAGCAAAGGTCGGGAAGGTAGCCTATCGTTTGGCCTTGCCAATGAATTGAGTAATATACATGACACGTTTCACGTGTCACAATTGAGAAAGTGTTTGGCGGATGAATCAACTTATGTTCCATTGGACGAGATTGAAGTTGATGATAAGTTAAGATATGCAGAAAAACCAATAAAGATTTTGGATCATGAGGTGAAGCAATTAAGAAATAAGTCGGTTATGTTATTGAAAGTGTTATGGCAATTTAGAAAGGGCTCCGAATGTACGTGGGAACCCGAAAAATGGCTTATGAAGTATTATCCATCATTGCATCAAGAATGGTTCGCGAGGACGCGAACAATCCAAAAGGGGGGAGAGTTGTAACATCCCAAATTAATTAAGGTATTATTTTATATAATTTAATTATTAAGTATTTGGATGGTATGATTTAATTTAAATAAATTATTAATAGTTAATGTTTGTTAGTTAAGTTGGAAGGGACTAGAGATGAAAAGTTAGAATTAAGGACCTCCCTCATTATAGTTTTGGTGGGGAGGGTAGAAAGTGCAATTTTAGCAAAGTTGATTTAATAAAAGAAGAAAAAAATGCAGAATTTTTATTTGAGATTGCAAAAAAAATACAGAAACTAGTGTGTGTTGTGTGTATGTGTGTCGATACAAGCAAGGAGAGAAAGAAGGATTCATCAATTGAAGAATTGTGTTCATGCAATTGAAAATTTGTGAAATCTAAGGCATTCTAATCACTCTAGCAAGCTTTAATTCTTCAAATTTCTCTTCTTTGTGCACAATTAGGGTTCTTGAATCCTTAGAAACAAGGTATGAACTTCTATGTCTAAGTATCACTAATATTGGGTGTTTGTGATGAATTTCTAGCTTAAAGGTTGTTGTTTGTTGAAATTGTGCAGACTTATATGATTGAAAACGAATTTGTTAGTGATTTTGGAAGTAAGTTCATGTATGAACTTGCATTGTGAATGTATGGTATGAATATGGTGAATTTGATGATGTTTTAGCCTAGAATCAAGTTATGCACACTAGGTGTTTTATGAAATGTCTCAATGAAATGTTTATGTGTTTTAGTTGAAATTTATGAAAAAGAAAGTTTATACATGAATTGTTGTTATTGTTATAAGTAATGAAATTTGGAGTAATTAGGGGGTTAAGTCAATGTGTAAGTATATGAATGTGTAGAAAGCTTGTGAAAGTTGTAATTTTGTTGAATTATGATATTGATGAGATTAGCTCATGTATAGGTGCTAATCAAGGCCAAGGAGCTTCAAGTAACCAAGGAATTGCGTTTAATCAAGGTGAGTTTATAGGGGGTAAAATGGGCGGGTCAAGAGTGGCATAGTGTTCTCGGATTGCATCCGTGCAAGAGAGTAACGACTAAGTGCACTAGTTGAGTAGCTTAGATAGAATTATTAGGTTCGCCTAATAATTGTATCTATGGTTGATGTTTAGCTTAGGCAAGATTATTACATTGATAGTAATCTTGTCTATGGTATGGTTTAGCTTAGACACTTTGGGTGTCTATGTGCATATGTATGATTGAAATGTGATTAAGTAGCTTAGGCATAAGAGTATGCCTATGGTTAGCTTAGACATGATTACTAGGGTCGGCCTAGTAAGTTATGTCTATGGTAAGTGAGAGTCGGATCCAAAAGTAAGTAAGCAACCGTTAGGTTGAAAGACAAGTAATGTGATGATTTTGCCCAATGTATTATGCTATATTATTCGTCTATAACTCACTAAGTGTAAAAGCTTACCCCCGTGTTGTTTTATGTTTTTAGGAACGAAAGGTCATCGAGAAAGTAAAGAACCCATTTGAGGGTAGCGGAGCATTGGAATTAGAGTAAGTGGTAATGCAAGTCTCTTTTTGAATCAAGCTCTATTGGTACCGCTTATCAATGCCAATTTTTATGTATTTGATGTTTATGCTTCCGTCAAGTTTTGGGACCAAACGATGTAGTTGAAATGTGTAAACGCGTTTTCTTGACTTTAAGGATGTTCGTAGTGTCAAATGATGTTAGAAACTGGTTTCATCAAGATTACATACGCTTTATGACGATTTGATGTATTTTGGGTCAATGAATTGGTAAAATGTGGTTTTAGTTTTAAGTTGCAGGTTTGTACCAGTTCGAGTGTTATGTCGCGCCGCGACAATTCGTGTCGCGCCGCTGCATAAAGCGTGTTTTGGTAACAGAAAGGCTGATAAGCATGAGATAAAATCCTTTTATATGTCGCGCCGCGACAGTAGGAGCCGCGCCGCGGCAAATGCCTTGACCTGGGCAGACACCTTTTAAAAAAAAAAAAAAAAAAAAAAAACAAAAAAATTATTTCGTTTAAATGACGTTAAACGCTTTACCCATAAAGATTGCTTATGGGATAACAAACGCCAAACTTGGGAAGATAATAACGCCACATTCCATAGTTTGAGACGCCTAATACCTAGACCACCCTCTGTTTTTTGAAGGCATACATCATCCCACTTAACCTTAGCTTTACAACGTTTCATCTCGCCTTGACACCACAAGAAACCCCTTGTCATTTTCTCGATCTCTTTGACTACCGAATCTGGGATAACAAACAACGAGTACCAATACAATTGCATAGACTCGATCACCGACGTAATCAGTTGGACTCGGTCTGCAAACGATAAAAACTTATTTCTCCAGTCATTAATACGATTTTTCACCATCTCAAGCAACAATTTACAATCACGTATGTGTAATCTTGAAGAAACCAAGGGAACACCCAAATAACGCACATGAAGATGACCCACTTCAAACGACATTAAGCTTAGGATTTGAGTTTTCACGTCATTGTTAACATTAGCAAAGTAACCGGTGCTTTTAGGAATGCTAGGAGTAAGGCCCGAAACTCTCTTGAATTCATCCAACGAATCAAAGACAACTCTTGCGGATACAACATCTGCATGAGTAAATAAGAGCAAGTCATCTGCGAAACATAAATTAATGATTTTGAGCCTCTCACACTTTGGGTGATAACGGAAACCTGGCGAACGCCTAATATTCCGTTATAACATGAGCGAAATCACTTCCATCACAAGAGTAAATAAATAAGGAGACATTGGGTCTCCCTGTCTAAGACCCCGTTTGCCCTTAAAGTACCCACATAAGTTACCATTAATGCATATCGAGAAGGAAGTAGATGAAACACACTACATTATCCACTTTATCATTATTTTATGAAAACCAAAATGCCCCAATATAGCCCTAAAAAACACCAATCAACCGTGTCATAAGCTTTTTGGATGTCAACCTTAAAAGCACACTGAGGAATCCCACTTTGCAAGTGATAATTCCTCATTAATTCCTGGATTAATAAGATATTATCGGCTATACGGCGACCCGGAATAAAAGCCGATTGGTTTTCCTGGACAATATCACCCAAGCACGAAGTAATACGGTTCGTAATAATTTTGCTAATGCATTTATAAATAACATTACAGCATGAAATTGGGCGAAAATCATTAACCTTACTTGGGTGCTGAGTTTTCGGCACAAGATCAATAATCGTGTGGTTGAGTTCTGAAAGCAACTGACCATTAGCAAAGAAAGATTTAATAGCCGAGCAAACATCCTATCCAACAATATCCCACGCCTCTTTGAAAAACATCGAAGAGTACCCATCTGGCCCCGGTGCTTTATCATTACCAATATTGAACATAGCCTCCCGAACTTCCTGGCTCGTAATTGGTCTCACCATATGAACAGCTTTGACCGAACTAATGCGTGAAGTAAACAATGAATCAGGATCATCGATGCTATCACAGTTGGCTGCCATACCAAGGAATTGTTCATAATGTTGCGTAAAACATTAGCAACTCCATCACCTTCAACGACATTATCATTATTTTCAAAAATAGCGTGAATATGGTTACGATTTTTCCTACCTTTAACAACTTTGTGGAAGTAACTAGAGTTTGAATCACCAACTCAAAGCCACTCCACCTTTGCCTTTTGTTTTAAAAAGCGTTCTTCCTCGATCAATGCTTCGTTAAACTCTTGCAATTTGTTTTTCTCAGCTAATCGAAGAGGCACCGAATCAGGATTAACATCTAGAAGAACCTGCGTTGAGTCCAATTCAGCCCTTAGTTTAGTAACTCGATCATGAATATTTCCTTTAGACCACATGAGTTTTCTAAAGGCTTTCTTCATCAATCGAAGTCTTTTAACAACACGAAACATTAGATGACCATGCACCTCAACACACCAACCATCCTTAACCCCCTTTTGAAACGCCTCATTATGAACAACAATATTGCCAAACTTAAACGGTTTTTGCTTAGAACCGCTAAAATCAGGCAACTTTAACACCATGGGACTATGATCAGAAATTCTATAAGGTTGAAAAATAACATAAGCATCCGGGAAATCCCCTATAAACATATCATTAGCCATAACTCGATCAATTTTCTTTAGAATACCAGTTTCCAGGTTAGGACGCTGATTCCATGTATAATGTAACCCAGAATAATTCACATCCGCCATGTGAATTGCATCTACACATTCTTGAAACTCACGCATAGCAATAGTGACATTTGAAGAGCTAGCGGTGGACTCCTCAAGACTAAGAGATGCATTAAAATCCCCCATAATAGTCCAAGGGTGATCACCCACAAACTGCTTATGAACACACAAATCCTTCCATAGTTGTCTACGTTGTATGTAGTAATTAGCAGCATAAACAAAAGAGACATAGAATTTCTTACCACAATGAACCGAGAGTAGACAATGAACCACTTGATCAGTAGCTGTAACCACCATAAGTTGAGCTACAGATGGATCCCAACCCAAAATAATACGAGTACCAATAGCACACATATTACTATTCGATGTCCAACTCCAATGAGGAAACACGGAATTACAAACATTATTAAGTTTACTAAGAACAACGTGAGACTCTAAAATAGCAAAGACACTTAATGTGACGCCCCGTACTAAATCATCATGTACGGACCATCAACAACAGGATCATTACAAGGTTAAGTACTATATGCGATTTCAAAAAGAGTTTGCATTCATATCAAAAGGTGACGTCATAACGAACGTCAAATGTTTTACAACCCAAGTATGCTTCTACGGATAGCAAACATAAGTAATAGTATGTGACCCATAGGTCGTTAAAAATATATCGTTTCAAAAGTATCATGTTTGAATGCAAAATAACGTTTCATGCGGTGACATCTCTAAGTGCAGCGGGTGTCTACAAAGCATGACTAGTACAGCGGAAGCAAGCAAACCTTAAGCACCTGAGAAAAACATTCTTAAAAACGTCAACACGAATGTTGGTGAGCTATAGTTTAAGTATAACAGTAATGTAAGTAGGCCATGAGATTTCAGTGCTACAACGAGCGTTCCAAAATAGTAATCCAAATCGGTATGTTTAAGTATATGCTCAACCGTGGGCACTCGGTAACTAACTTAACGTTTAAATAATAATACCCCCTGAAAGTACACTTGGCGAGTGCGTATGTTTACGAAGTATTAAACACTCGTTGACTGCTAGCGTGACTAGCCCGAGTGGGGATGTCAAACCCTATGGATCCATATCTAAGATTCGCGTTCATGGTTCAAAAACCAATGATTAAACGTTACCGAGCTAAAGGGAATGTTTATGCCGTTGTATAACCCACACATATATAAGTTTAAGTACTCGTGCCTAGTATGTAAAACATAAAATCCGCATGTATTCTCAGTTCCCAAAATAAGTTAAAGTAAAAAGGGAATGCTATAACTCACAATGATAATGTAGTCGTAAAGTCGGTTCGGAAAAGGTGTGCAAGTAAACGGTCCGAAAGTCCTCAACCTAAGTAAAATAGTACTAAGTCAGTAAATCTTCGGAAAGGTTTAAAAGTATTTAAATAAGGTCTTAAGGGTCATCATCATTCATCATTTAACAAAAGGTGTAAAGTAGGTTTCGTTAATGAAAGTAGTTTAAAACAAAAGCTGATTTCAGTCAGTCACCACAGCCTCTACCCTTACTGAATTTAGGTGAGACCAGTGGCCATGGCTCCGCCTATGAGTCCTTTAGTTGTGGTAAAATTTACAGAAGCAAACTCGTCTTCATTTGACCGTGGCGACGGTCTAAGTGCGAGTAGGTCAGAAATTTCTGCACAACGTTAAAGGACATAGTGACGATCGGAGGGCCATAAATCCTAAACCGTAACTCGGATTAAGACGAGTCCTATATGAAAAGTTATCTAATCGAAAAGATCTATCTAAAAATCATGGTTAGAACAGCCCAGGTCTGCTGGTCTGTTACAGAGACAGCAGGTCAGTAGGTTTTGGACTGAAACAGTAAGTTTAAGTGAGTTCCGGTGGTCTTGGTGCTTGATGTTCATCATGGTTCTCATCCTTGATGCATATAGCTTCAAGTGTACAACTCATTGATGTATCTACATCATCTTAGCCAAGTATTGACCATCATAACCCTAGTGCAAGTCTAAGACATGAAGCACAACTCACTTAAGAGTTGCATGTAGTTTGATGAACCAAAGTTACATCAAAGTCTTAGGTTTGACACTTACATGAACTATAATAGAAATATTGAACTCTAAACTTGAAAATAAACTAACTAATCAAGATCTTAAGATGTAGAACATAGTTCTTAGTTAGATTTTGAAGATCCAAGACTCAAAAGTCTAGATCAAGCATAAGTATACAAAGTTATATTTAAAGAAAACTTATTTGTGTGTTCTTGAACTTTCAAGGTTAACTTTTAGTTCAAGATTAATGAGATCAAGACTAACTTGTAGTACTTGACCATTTAAACTAATTACATGAAAGTAAAGTGCAAGAAGAAGTAAACTAAGTAAACAAGTAAATTATTCATGGTTGTTCATACTTTAAAGATTTAAACCAAAGTTTGATCTTTAAGAAAGTAAACTTTAAAGTTTACTAACATGACTTACAAGTATGATTTGCAACACAAGAACTCTAAATCTTTTAAAACAAGTAAGGTAGAATCATAAACTAGTAAGTTTATGTTCTTGAGTGTTCTTGTAATTACAAGATAAAAGAAGAATAAAACTAGTAAGTTTGATTCTTGAAACCAAGTAAATAAGTAACAAACAACTACTAGTAATCAACACAAGTAACAAAAGATTGAAACAACAAAGAATGATGATGATTAAAGGGGTGCTTAAATTCGGTTTTAGCAAGGAGGAAAGAAGAGAAAAAAAAAAGATGTTCTTGGTACTTACAAGTAAGGGAAGATGAGAGAAAACTTGGGAGAAAAAAAAATGAAAGTAAGAGTGTGTGTGTAAATGTGTGAGTATAAGTGATATGTTACAACAACAAAAAAAAAATGTTTGAACTCCCTAAACACAAGGAGTAGCTACGGCCAGCAGGAAAAACAAGGGGGGAGGAGCAAGTCTATTAGGTTCTTCATGTATTTGTATAAAAAGTTGGTCAATAGGTGTATGTGCATGGGAATTACATGTTAACTAGATTCCATATGCTTAAACTTAACTAGTTACTCTTGAAACTAATACTCACATATGGAAGAGTGGGCTAGTTAGTCCACTTAAATGGTAGGGTGGGCTTATAAGCCCAATATCAAGTCCATTACACTAATAAAGCCCAAGTTCCAAAAATTAACAAATAACCCAATCAAAGCCCAAGTAATTAACTAGTACCCATAGTTAATTAAAATAATTAATAAATTAATCATGAATGTAAATAATATTCAAAAATATTATTCGTAAGAGTTTCGTGTGTCACATAGACGTTTCGGGCCATTAAAGTCAAGTACGGGCAATTATGGCAACATGTAAATGTAATAACATACATTCGTTTAATCACACGTATTAATAATAATAATTATTAATAAATAAAAGTTGGAATTTCAAGGGTCGTTACATTACCCACCTGTTAAAGAAAATTTCGTCCCGAAATTTTAAGGAGTGACCAACAATGGTACCGTATTCGAATAAGAAGGAGCGTATCATAGTTCTGCGAGACCCGTGGGCTCAGAAGTAAGTTATCTACCTTGTAAGGTACTTCGGCGTATGAAAGTGAGAATAGGTATATGCCATTAATTAAGCCTCTTGTCCTAAGAGGTCAATAAATTGATTTTATTTCTGATTAACAGGAGTATGTCATCTGAATGTATATCCACAAAAAGGAAAGATGGTGTGTTTAGCCTTACAGGCATCTTCAGTAAGCTGGATGCGTGAAATGCATCATGAATATTTCTAAGCTCATCTAAAACATTGAGCGTGTATGTCGTAATATAAGCTGACAGGTAGAATGGGAAACATAGTGATTACAACCATGCGATTTGATGTATGGATAGCGTTAGCTACGGATTTTACCAACCCCTTGGTTTCGAAAGGAGGCCATAGGCATAGGAACTCAATATTTAAGAACGTTTCATTTGAGTAAGTGAATCGATATTTTAGCTGAAAGTGACCAACCGAACTTGCAACCCATAAATATTCATAGTGTCTTCAGGACGGTCTGAACGAACAAGGAGGGACATTACCTAGTTTACCATACTACAGGTGAACCTATCCTTGGATAAAATGAAAACACGGTTCCGCAATGTAACTTCATCCTTTCAGTTACATGTTGAAGTTAGGGTTAACGTTAACTAGAGCAACATACAGTTGCAACCAATGAAGGAAGAAATATATAGAGTATCCACATGAGTGTCGTAGATGTTTTAAGTAGTCCCCTCCCAAGGGGTAACAAGATTCATAGGTTCTCAAAGTATCTTATATTACATTTCCGAAAGAAAGTCGCACGAAGGCATTAGAGTGAACACTTCAAGTGGTTCGTTCTGAATTTATCCGCGTATTTAAGGGGGTGTGCGGATGAGAGGATACGTGAACTCTTGGTCCTATCGAATGGTTTACTCCGAGTGAAAATAATCTCCAAAAATGATTCTTGTGTCTCAACATACTGATTCATAGAGAGGAGGTTTACGAGGGGGTTGTGATTTGCAGGGAAGTATTGAGAACAGTAACCCACCTAGTACCTTTCCCACAATAGGATGACCAATGAGTGTACCTCAGAAAACTGATTTATCGGCCCGTGTTTTTGTCATGTCTAGTTTTAAAAGAACATTTTATGGGTGCAAAGATTTTCTAACAAATTTTATAAAACTGCCATCCAAAGTAGCTCAAGAGTTTTTTACAAAAGATCTTAATAGTAAGTTTCATCTCTTAACAGAGGGCGAGAAAAAGTGTGATCCACACATGGTGTAGTTTGATACGAAAACCTTTAATAAAATCAACTAAAGGAGTTTTGAAAAACAAAACCTTTAACGTTTGTTGTGACAACATAAACGGAACGAAGTTCCTAGTAAATTTAGAAGTAGGTACAACGTGTACCATTTTGCACAAAACTATTTGACTTAAGTTGAATAACTCGGTAAAGGAGCGGGTTTTAAATAATTTGCAGATATAACTTAGTATCAAAATAAGTAATTATAAACTTATACATATATGATTTTACAAATCGTATAAGTGACCGAAAAGTTTTTTTTTTTTTTTTGTTTGTAAATCTTGTGAGGACCGCACAATTAATAAACGTGTAAAAGTTTTGATAACATAGTTTTTCGTATTTCAAAGATTACGAGTTGAAAGAGATTTGAGTGAAAAAAAAGCTTGGAATCCTTGGGTGGCCAGTTACTAGGTAATGAAAACTAATGATATAAATGCAGTTTTGGTAATTATCAGGATACAAGTCTTTGGGCCAAAAATATTTACGTGCGAAGCCGTTGCTAAAAAGTGAGGTACGAAGGATAGAGCACGAGGATAAGAAGTTAATCGCTTCTTGAATTTGCAAAGTGCTAAACAGGTTATGACTAGTATTAAAGTCGGAATAATGGTGGTATTAATACCACTAAATGAGAATCCCTTGGAATAAGTCAGGATTTAGAGTTATGTAAGAAAGAGCATTGTTCCAACAGGCGGGGCAAATAAGGTTCTTGGGGTAACGCAATGATTTTTAAATGGTTTGAGTGTCAGTGGATGCCCAAGGCTCTGAAAGACATGGCAGAAGTGTCTTCAACACATACACACATGAATCTCTCGATCTCGACGGTTGTAAAGTCTTCACTATGACCTGGGTACGAATGAGCAACGGAGAATTTTATATAGCGAGCAACGAAAAAAAAATTTGTAGAAATTGCTTAAGGTGACAATGTATGGAAAGAAATGATGTTTTAGTAAACTAGGGTTATGTACAATCCGTACCATTCAAAGTAAAATACCTTCTGAATAAAAGATTTGATTTGCAAGAGTGAAAGTAAAATTTTTACATGTATTTGTCAAAGATAAGTAATCATTTACTTTATTCTATATAACGTATATGATTTCAAAATTTGCGCAAATGGCGAACAAAATATATTTATTTTTATAAAGCTTTGGGAGGATAGCACAGTAAAATAATGTGTGTATAATTTCGGCAAACAAAATTTTTCATATTTAGGGGGTTACAAGTTGGAAAAGATTGATGAGAATCGAGTAAAAGACTAAAAAAATTTTGAGTGATATTTGAGGTAATAAAAACCATTGAATTTATATGTGATTGATGACTATTAGTAGGGCATAAGTCCTTTGACCAAGAAAATGCTTAAGTGTGAAGTTGTTGCTTATAAGTGAGATACGAATGGGAGGGTATGAGGATAAGAGTTAACCTCTCATTGATTTTAGGAAAATTTCAAACTGGTACGACTAATATCGAAGTAAGAAGGATGATGTTGTGGTTATCGTCGAATAAGAAGTTCCTCATAATAAGCTAGGATTTAGAGTTGCGTAAGAATGAGTATCAAATGAGATTCTCGGGAAAATCTTCAATATAGAATTTGAATTGTTGAAGTGACAGAATACAATTCCTTTAAGAATCATTGTGCAAGTTTGTCCATGGTATCGGTTTCTTTCATGGCTAGAACGTGAGCAGTTTTGGCGAGATGGTCATTAATAACCCAGATGATGTCCTAACCGCCTTACCGTCTCTGGTAGTTTAGTGATGAATTTCTTCCCATTTCTATTGTAGGATTTCGGGTCGTTGTCATGTAACTAATAAGGTTCAGTTTTCGGGCTACAACTCTTCCCATAATAGTTTCACCATTCTTGCGAGGTATACGAATAAAATTTCCTCATTATAAATAGATTCCGCTTTCATCCTTGAAAGTTAGTTCGTTCCAACTATTTCGTCAAGTTTCCTAACTTGATGAGTATTAAGTTAATCTTAAAGTTCATCCCAAATCAAATCTTACTGTACTACTGTGAAAAAAAATTCTATCAATCTTCTCAAATAACATATGCCTGTACGTAGGTAACTAACCCTTCTCAACTACTACATTAAAACTCCCAAGTTTGGTTAACAGGAGGTCATCTCCAAATGACCCACCTGTTAATCTTAAAGTACCACCTTAAATTATTCCTCTATCTCCGCCAGCTTACCATTTGCTGGTCCTATAGAATACCTAACTCTCATGGTTGCTGATGGCTTATTATTCATAACGCTAAGGTGCTTAGATATAAGGTTTCTATCGTTCTAGTATTAAACAACTCCGAAACAATAAAACTTTGTGATGGAACGTACCCTAACCAACATCAGGATCCATGCGAGTTTCTATAACTGAGATAACGATTGCTCTACCACAAGTTAGTACAAAGTTTTTCCTATTTGAGAACTTTTTCCTTAAATGTCCAGGGTGTCGATCTCTAATACAAATTTTCGGGTTATCAATTCTGCAATCAAGGCACTTCTTGTACAGTATCTGGGCTACGTGGTTATTTCCTCGCTACCTTTAACAGACTATAATGCGTGTGCTCAAATGATCCCTGCCAAAATTTTCCCTGGATCACCTCATATTCCTCATGTAGTAACATTGGAACTTCTGCATGATTTACTTCAATATAATCACGCTGGCCTGGCGTCATTATATTGTACTAAATCGTACGTTCATTCCAATATCACTTCATATTGTCAATGTGACGTGATCACTTCAAGTTCTACTCAATTTCATCTAACGGTGCTTTACATGTGTTGTCTCAAAATAAAATCTACATAATTTATCTCATGGTTTCTCGGTGTGGATGCGTAAGTTCCATAGGGCATGCATCAATGCCTAAGTGCTCCGAAATTTCTTCAAAATATTCGAGTTTAAGTAACATCGTTAGATTCCTTTCTAGAAATTCAATCTGGGTCTCGTGCCGAGTTGTACGTGTAGCAAGTAGTGATACGATATATCTCGAGGTGACTCCCAAGTCCTTGGGTATGGCTGAGCATCAGTAGAAGACACTATGACCTCGTTAAAGGGAACGCCTTCCCGACTTCTTCAATGTCTAGGGGTGGTAGGGACTTAAGTGCAGAAGTGTCATTAGATCGTTGAGCAGTCGTGAAGAATGAAAGAGTTAAGTGACGGTCATGAGAGCGTACAGTGTATGTGTCAGCTGAACAATCTTCTAGATTTCGTGAAGTAATGTTTCGATCTCTGGAACGGTGGAACAGTAGTAACAGGTGGATTGCACTACTAGTTCTTAGGGTTAGACGAGTGGGAAAGTAGTTCAGAAAAACATCTGAACCGGGAAGGATAAGTTCTCCAAGTCGGTATAACGGATAGTAGATAGGTAGCAAGAGCGTAATCAGGCATAAAAACTACAGCGGCCTAGATTGTTTACAGCAGCATGTGGCATGGCAATAGTAACAGTATTATACCATGGTAACATGCTAAAGGCAGATAGTAGCATGTAGTAATATAACACAGTAGCATGCAATTGAAAGCGAATAATAGCATGCAGTAGCGGAAGCAAGTAATAGCATACAACATATAGCAGTAAAAGTAGGCGACAGCATGCAGTAAGTTCAGCGGAAACAAGTAAACTAGCAAGTTGTAGATTAGTCCTATTAGTGAATCCTAATCGGGTCGGTCTTAGACTCACTAATGCAACCTAATTCCCTACAACCAATGCTCTGATACCAAATGTGACGCCCCGTACTAAATCATCATGTACGGAAAATCAACAACAGGTTCATTACAAGGTTAAGTACTATATGCGATTTCAAAAAGAGTTTGTATTCATATCAAAAGGTGACGTCATAACTAACGTCAAATGTTTTACAACCCAAGTATTCTTCTACGGATAGCAAACATAAGTAATAGTATGTGACCCATAGGTCGTTACAAATATATCGTTTCAAAAGTATCATGTTTGAATGCAAAATAACGTTTCATGCGGTGACATCTCTAAGCGCAGCGGGTGTCTACAAAGCATGACTAGTACAGCGGAAGCAAGCAAACCTTAAGCACCTGAGAAAAACATGCTTAAAAATGTCAACACGAATGTTGGTGAGCTATAGTTTAAGTATAACAGTAATGTAAGTAGGCCACGAGATTTCAGTGCTACAACGAGCGTTCCAAAATAGTAATCCAAATCGGTATGTTTAAGTATATGCTCAACCGTGGGCACTCGGTAACTAACTTAACGTTTAAATAATAATACCCCCTGAAAGTACACTTGGCGAGTGCGTATATTTACGAAGTATTAAACACTCGTTGACTGCTAGCGCGACTAGCCCGAGTGGGGATGTCAAACCCTATGGATCCATATCTAAGATTCGCGTTCATGGTTCAAAAACCAATGATTAAACGTTACCGAGCTAAAGGGAATGTTTATGCCGTTGTATAACCCACACATATATAAGTTTAAGTACTCGTGCCTAGTATGTAAAACATAAAATCCGCATGTATTCTCAGTTCCCAAAATAAGTTAAAGTAAAAAGGGAATGCTATAACTCACAATGATAATGTAGTCGTAAAGTCGGTTCGGAAAAGGTGTGCAAGTAAACGGTCCGAAAGTCCTCAACCTAAGTCAAATAGTACTAAGTCAGTAAATCGTCGGAAAGGTTTAAAAGTATTTAAATAAGGTCTTAAGGGTCATCATCATTCATCATTTAACAAAAGGTGTAAAGTAGGTTTCATTAATGAAAGTAGTTTAAAACAAAAGCTGAATTCAGTCAGTCACCATGGCCTCTACCCTTACTGAATTAAGGTGAGACCAGTGGCCATGGCTCCGTATATGAGTCCTTTAGTTGTGGTAAAATTTACAGAAGCAAACTCGTCTTCATTTGACCGTGGCGACGGTCTAAGTGCGAGTAGGTCAGAAATTTCTGCACAACGTTAAAGGACATAGTGACGATCGGAGGGCCATAAATCCTAAACCGTAACTCGGATTAAGACGAGTCCTATATGAAAAGTTATCTAATCGAAAAGATCTATCTAAAAATCATGGTTAGAACAGCCCAGGTCTGCTGGTCTGTTACAGAAACAGCAGGTCAGTAGGTTTTGGACTGAAACAGTAAGTTTAAGTGAGTTCCGGTGGTCTTGGTGCTTGATGTTCATCATGGTTCTCATCCTTGATGCATATAGCTTCAAGTGTACAACTCATTGATGTATCTACATCATCTTAGCCAAGTCTTGACCATCATAACCCTAGTGCAAGTCTAAGACATGAAGCACAACTCACTTAAGAGTTGCATGTAGTTTGATGAACCAAAGTTACATCAAAGTCTTAGGTTTGACACTTACATGAACTATAATAGAAATATTGAACTCTAAACTTGAAAATAAACTAACTAATCAAGATCTTAAGATGTAGAACATAGTTCTTAGTTAGATTTTGAAGATCCAAGACTCAAAAGTCTAGATCAAGCATAAGTATACAAAGTTATATTTAAAGAAAACTTATTTGTGTGTTCTTGAACTTTCAAGGTTAACTTTTAGTTCAAGATTAATGAGATCAAGACTAACTTGTAGTACTTGACCATTTAAACTAATTACATGAAAGTAAAGTGCAAGAAGAAGTAAACTAAGTAAACAAGTAAATTATTCATGGTTGTTCATACTTTAAAGATTTAAACCAAAGTTTGATCTTTAAGAAAGTAAACTTTAAAGTTTACTAACATGACTTACAAGTATGATTTGCAACACAAGAACTCTAAATCTTTTAAAACAAGTAAGGTAGAATCATAAACTAGTAAGTTTATGTTCTTGAGTGTTCTTGTAATTACAAGATAAAAGAAGAATAAAACTAGTAAGTTTGATTCTTGAAACCAAGTAAATAAGTAACAAACAACTACTAGTAATCAACACAAGTAACAAAAGATTGAAACAACAAAGAATGATGATGATTAAAGGGGTGCTTAAATTCGGTTTTAGCAAGGAGGAAAGAAGAGAAAAAAAAAAGATGTTCTTGGTACTTACAAGTAAGGGAAGATGAGAGAAAACTTGGGAGAAAAAAAATAATGAAAGTATGAGTGTGTGTGTAAATGTGTGAGTATAAGTGATATGTAACAACAACAACAAAAAAATGTTTGAACTCCCTAAACACAAGGAGTGGCTACGGCCAGCAGGAAAAACAAGGGGGGAGGAGCAAGTCTATTAGGTTCTTCATGTATTTGTATAAAAAGTTGGTCAATAGGTGTATGTGCATGGGAATTACATGTTAACTAGATTCCATATGCTTAAACTTAACTAGTTACTCTTGAAACTAATACTCACATGTGGAAGAGTGGGCTAGTTAGTCCACTTAAATGGTAGGGTGGGCTTATAAGCCCAATATCAAGTCCATTATACTAATAAAGCCCAAGTTCCAAAAATTAACAAATAACCCAATCAAAGCCCAAGTAATTAACTAGTACCCATAGTTAATTAAAATGATTAATAAATTAATCATGAATGCAAATAATATTCAAAAATATTATTCGTAAGAGTTTCGTGTGTCACAGAGACGTTTCGGGCCATTAAAGTCAAGTACGGGCAATTATGGCAACATGTAAATGTAATAACATACATTCGTTTAATCACACGTATTAATAATAATAATTATTAATAAATAAAAGTTAGAATTTCCAGGGTCGTTACACTTAACCGGTTACTAACAACCACCTCGTGGACCTCTTGTTGTTTAGGGATTCGGTTCAAACCCCTTATATTCCATGCAGCGATACTAACCATGATGACCGTCCTTACCGGGAGTGCTTGCCCCCTCAGAATTTGGTGGAACCATAAAGTTCATAGTCTCATTATTCTCAGGTTCTACATCACT
The DNA here is from genome assembly GCF_046630445.1 of Rutidosis leptorrhynchoides. Classification (NCBI taxonomy): domain Eukaryota; kingdom Viridiplantae; phylum Streptophyta; class Magnoliopsida; order Asterales; family Asteraceae; genus Rutidosis; species Rutidosis leptorrhynchoides. The sequence goes on from NC_092337.1 coordinate 254,440,301, forward strand.
AGGTTCATCGACAAGTTGATACCCTGTTGTTCCTCCTTCTTCCACAATGTTATCTAGAACAGCATAAGAGTTACTAACCGAAACATGGTGCTTATCCTTCCTTGGCTTTTCCACTGGAAAGTTCTTACTTGGAGCACCACTTGTACTTGCAACATTTGTTGGGTTAATCTTTGGCCTGTACACCATAGCAGGCCCACGTTTTTCCATTTTAAAGTCGTTATTCTGTTTCTTATTCAGCGTGACCACCTTCGAAGGTTTTACAGATTGAAAACCATCACTATCGATAACTTTCGTAGCTGGCTGAACTGGGATATTTTTCGGGCATTGCGCATCCCTATGACCAAACACTTTACAGCCCGAGCATCTCGGCGGCTTCCACTCATATTCAATAGTAACCGTATCGACTGAGCTGCTAGCACCATTAATCCCAGGCGTTCCAACTTTCAAGCTAGTCCCTAACTCACTTTCAACACTAATTTCAATCATAGCAGTAGCGTATTTCGGGCGACCTCAAGCCTCCACACACATCGTGCTTGTTTAAGAATCCAACATGATTGGCTTTCCAACCTTCGACGCTATCATACTAGGACCATATTCAGTATAACCTGTAAGGGGAACATCAAACAACTTCACCCAAACCGGCACTTTAGACAAGTCCTCTTTCGTCAAAGAAACATTAGCCGCCCATTTATTCAACATTATGGGGATTGTACGTATCATCCACAGGCCGTTTTCCAGGACATCAAGCATACCTTTAGACATTCCAAACTTGAAAAAATAAAATCCTTTCGAGTTCATCATAGTTTTCTCGATGCCATACTTGGCCCACGTATTCATCACATAGTTCTTAACAACCGGGTAAGCGACTCTCTTCCCGATAAAGTAACCGTATAATGTATTACTATAACGATCACAAGCTTCCATAACCGAAGAGATAGGTAACTCAACGTCAACTCCTTCATTCATCACATTAGAACTCTCCATGAGCCTAAAGTTCACCTTTTTGGTTACTGAAGTACCTACCGTAGCATTCAAGTAAGATACCTTTGGTGTTTCAACATTTAACTTTTTAACAATTTTAACAGGATCACTCACCTCTGGTATACCACCATTCTTCAACGTATCATCTTCCCTAGTGGCCACCTGAGCAACAGAACCACTCACCTCTGGTACACCAACTGGATTCGAAGTAACATCTTCCCTAGTACCCACCGGATCAGACACGATCTGAGGTTCAACTGAATGACCATGATTACGTTCAAGAGAAACGTACTCCGGATAATCATCGATTGAATCAGAGTCTTCCGAGTGGACACTAATCCGATCATCATTATCGTTTGCATTATCAGTGGGTTTCGGGATCTCTTCCAATGAACCAGACGATTCCGACCCATTATCTTTCGTCGTATCATTCAAATCAAACCCAATTTTACGGTTTCTCAAAACCCTAGGCGTTGGATCAACGGTTTTTTTCTCCTTTTTCCCATCCGAGTTCTTTCCCATGACAAACTCTAACCGGAGAAGAACAACGACAAGAAGATTAGGCGTGTAAGAATCAGATGAACAGCTTGAACGTAGAAGAAAAAACGTGAAAAAAAATCGCCAGCGAAGAGTACGGAGCCACTAGGGTTTTAACTATACCTAATTATTGAGTCGGGTCGGGGATTTCCAAATTTTGAATTATTAAACTTATGATTTCTGATTTACTTTTGGATTAAGAATTTGAGCAACAGATAAAAACCTGGATGTGGACCAGGAACTGGAGTAGAACGATCAAGAACATCAACTACACTGTAAAAATATCTCACATCACATGTCGCGATTTGATTGGTCCGTTGAATTTCAAATAAATTGTTGAATTTCAGTGATTACAATTCATGTAATATAACTTCTCATTTTGTAAGTTTTCATGTAAATATCATTAGACGTAGCATTTTTCCGATTTTTTAATTTATCTAAAGGAGGAAAAATATACCAAATATCTTTGCTGCCAAATCATATTTCGTGGTTGGATGAAAAACGAAGATGCGTTTTTGCGCACGTACGCGCGTGAAGATAACGATGAGGATGAGGGCCATACGATATGAGGTTGCTGGTGACTTTCTCACTTGCACTTTATCTCCACGTCATAATTCCCACTCCCCGTCATCTCTTCCGTTGTTCGCCACCTGTAAGTTTTTATTATTAAAAATTTTATTTTTAATTTTAAAAAAATGTCTTACAAAGTTGAAGGTAGTGACAATTTAGTTATGTTTAATTATTTACGATGTCAAGTTAATATTCTCAGATATTATATATATATATATATATATATATATTGGTAGGATCAAGAGGAAAGTAACCAATCTGGGGGAAGCGGGGGAAAGCAAAAACTTTTTTTTTCCGTTTTTAGAAAAAACCTTGTTCACGAACATTATAGATGTGATGAAAATATGAACATTTAGTAGAGACACTTTGTGATAAATGTTTTTATTTTGACGGAAAAACGCTCGAAGAAGTAATATATAACAATTATCGTGTTTTTCGAGCGTATGTTGAGGTTTTAGCTATTAGGGTTTAGATATTAGTGTTTATAGGGTTTAGATATTAGGGTTTAAAAATTTAGGGTTTAGGGTTTAGATTTAGGATTTAGATTGAGTTTTTAACACGAACGGTTTAGAGTTTAGGGTTTAGGGTTTAGGGTTTAGGGTTTGGTGTTTTGGGACCCAAAACACCAAACCCTAAACCCTAAACCCTAAAACACCAAACCCTAAACCCTAAACTCTAAACCCTAAACTCTAAACCGTTCGTGTTAAAAACTCAATTTAAATCCTAAATCTAAACCCTAAACCCTAAATTTCTAAACCCTAATATCTAAACCCTATAAATCTTAATATCTAAACCCTAATATCTAAACCCCAATAGCTAAAACCTCAAAATACGCTCGAAAAACACGATAATTGTTATATATTACTTCTTCGAGCGTTTTTCCGCCAAAATAAAAACATTTATCACAAAGTGTCTCTACTAAATGTTCATATTTTCATCTCATCTATAATGTTCGTGAACAAAGTTTTTTCAAAAAACGAAAAAAAAAATTTCTTGCTTCCCCCCGCTTTCCCCCGAATGGTTACTTCCCTCTTGATCCTACCACTATATATATATATATATATATATATATATATATATATATATATATATATATATATATATATATATATATATATATATATATATATATATATATATATATATGGGCAGGATTAATGGGGAAATAACCAATCGGGGGGAAGTGGGGGGAAGCAAAATATTTTTTTTTTCGTTTTTTTGGAATTTCTTTTTCCAGCATCAAGATCACACGAAAATATGAATATTTAGAAGAGACACTTCGTGATGAATGTTATTATTTAAGCGGGAAAACGATCGACAAAAATAACATTCAAGATAATATTGTTCGTGAATAATATGAATGTTTTTTTTTTTTTCATGTTTTGTAAAGTAAAATTTAGCCCGATTTAGAGTTTAGGGTTTAGGGTTTAGGGTTTAGGGTTTAGGGTTTGGTGTTTTGGGTTTATTCCATAAACCCAAAACACCAAACCCTAAACTCTAAACCCTAAACCCTAAACTCTAAACCGTTCGTGTTAAAAACTCAATCTAAATCCTAAATCTAAACCCTAAATCTAAATCCTAAACCCTAATATCTAAACCCTATAAACCCTAATATCTAAACCCTAATATCTAAACCCCAATAGCTAAAACCTCAAAATACGCACGAAAAACACGATAACTGTTATATATTACTTCTTCGAGTGTTTTCCCGCCAAAATAAAAACATTTATCACAAAGTGTCTCTACTAAATGTTCATATTTTCATCCCATCTATAATGTTCGTGAAAAGGTTTTTTCAAAAAACGAAAAAAAAAAGTTTTCGCTTCCCCCCGCTTCCCCCTATTGGTTACTTCCCTCTTGATCCTACCACTATATATATATATATATATATATATATATATATATATATATATATATATATATATATATATATATATATATATATATATATATATATATATATCAACTGTTCAATTGTCTCCGGCTACTTTCAAATAACCCTTTACATTTCCGGCTACTTACTATACATTTCCATTAACAATCTTCAACACCCCGTCCAATTGTAACAACTTCTCTTCTTCGGCCAGATAACGGCTGACGATGAGGTAACCTCCATGCCGAAGCCAAATGGCCACTCGTTCACCAAGTCGTGTGATAATCGAGTTATATCGTTTTTGATTTTCAACTTTCCGGAGACATGGTCTCGAGTCGATTGCCGTAGTGTTTTAGAGAAATATGGAGCTCTTAAGGACGTGTATTTTGTACGTAAAAGATTGTCGGGCGGCCAACGCTTCGGATATGTTCGATTTGAGGATATTAACGATATAGATTCTTTCACAAAGGTTTTGAACACTATACAAGTTAATGGAAAGTGGATTCGTGCTTACAAGGCGTTGGAGAGGAATCGTGTTAACCGTCCATCGAGTAAAGATCGTGATAACTTCTTGAATGTTGTGATGCCCCGTACAAACCATCGTGTATGGTTCATCAACAATAGGATCATTACAAGGTCAAACACTATATGCTGTTTGAAAACCAGTTTTTGCATTCATAAAAAGATAGCGTTTTACAAAAGATAACGTGCTTCCTATGAATAGAAGCGTTAACATAAGTATGTGACCTAAAGGTCGTTACAAAGCCATTGGTTGAAATAACATAAGTTACGAATGCAAAATAAAAGTTTCATGATTGAGACATCTCTAAGTAATGCAGCGGAAATCTAACACATCAGGTCCATAACAGCAAGTCTATAACACGAAGACAGCAAGTCTAACAGCGGAAGCAACAACGTCTAAGCACCTGAGAAATACACGCTTAAAAAGTCAACACGAATGTTGGTTAGCTATAGTTTGTTTGTAATCAGTAAAGTAATGTAGACCACGAGATTTCAGTGCTTCAAACAACGTTTCAAAACAGTATGATAAAGTATATGCTTAACCGTGGGCACCCGGTAACTAGACTTAATGTATGTATATCACCCCCTAAAAGTGCACTTGGCGAGTGCATTTGTCTTCGAAGTAATAAACACCCATTGTCTGCTAGCGCGATTAGCCCTAGTGGGGTTATCAAAACCTATGGATCCATATCTAAGATTCGCGTTCACGGTTAGGAAACCAATGATTAAACATTACCGAGCTAAGGGGAATCTTTGTACTGTTTTGTAATCCACGCATATATAAAGTTTAAATACTCGTGTCTGGTATGTAAAACGTAAAAAGCGCATGTATTCTCAGTCCCAAAAATAGTAAAAGTAGTAAAGGGATGCTATAACTCACAGTGAATAAGCAGTAAAAGTCGATATGAAAAGTATGCAGGTAGTAAGTCGGTCCTAAAGTTCGTAAACCTAAGTCAAAGGTTACTAAGTCAGTATATTGTTCCAAAAAGTTTAAAAGTATGTAAGTAAACTCCTAAACATCATCATCGTCATCATCATTTGTAAAAGATAAAGTAAGTTTTCAAAAAGAATAGAGATCGAAACAAAAGGCTGACTTCGGACAGCTGCTACGACCTCTATACAAAACAAAAAGATGCGTGGTTAGTGGCCAAGGCTCCGTATGTGAGTCCTCTAACCGCTGTCCAATTTTCAGAACCGAACTCGTCTTTGTTTGACCGTGGCGATGGTTTAAGTGCGAGTAGGTCAGAATTTTTCAGCAAATCGTTACAAAGGCGTAGTGACTTTCGGAAGGCTATAAATCCTAAACCGTATATCGGATTTAGGCAATGCCTAAACGAAAAGTCATCTAATCGAAACGAACTACCTAAAAATCAATTTTTCAGAAGTCCAGGAGTCTGATCAGACCCTGAAAAACAGCAAACAAGTGCTCCGGTGAGTTCCTTGGTGCTTGATGCTCATCACGGTTCTCATCCTTGATGCGTGTAAGCTTCAAGTATACAACTCTTTGATGTTTTAGCATCACTTTGACCAAGTTTCAACCATCAACACACAACTAAGAGTAAAAGCTATCATTCTACAAGTTTTGAACATCAAGGTTGCCTCTTTATTGCATAAACCCAATAAAGCTTTAACATTTGTCCTTTTTACACAAGTTTATGCATCTTCATCATATGAGATGATGAAGACTTAATCTTTATTATCACAACAATCACAAAAAGGTTTCAAGTAAGTGAGATCTACAATAATAACTTAGATCTCAAGTATTAAGAAAAACCTAAGCTAGAAAGCTTGGATCTTTGCAAGATTAATGAGACCATAAGCTAGAAAGCTAAGATCTAATGAAAGTAATGAGACCATAAGCTAAAAAGATAAGATCTTTAACAAAATAATGAAACCCTAAGCTAGAAAGCTTGGATCTTTAATGTTCTTAAAGATCCTTAAAGCAAAAGGCTAGATCTTCAAGTTACATGAAGATCGTAAACACAAGTTTTGATCTTTATAACAAAATAAAAGAATCATAAGCTAGAAAACCTAGATCTAACAAGTAAATGAAGATTCAAAGCTAGAAAGCTTGAATCTTTCATGTTCTTGAAGGATTCAAACCCAAGTTTGAATCTACAAGACATACCAAGATCAACAAGCTAAAAAGCTATATTCTTGCATGATGATGATGATGCCGACATTTAGAAGAGAAGAAGAAGAAGAAGAAGAAAATTTAAAACTGTAACAACCCAACCCGTTAACCAACCAAAAATGCGAAATAGAAAAAAAAATTAAACAGGGCTGACCAAATGGGGTGCGCGGCGCGCAACCCCACCTGTGCGCAGCGATCACAGGGCCTGGCAGCCCGCTGTCCGGATTTTTCATTTCACGTGAAAAAATCTTCGACTTCCCGACACATTTAGACTAAACGATTTTCACAACATTTTATATTAGTTAAAACTAAGACGTTCCAATAATAAAATGAGTTTTACGAGACCGGGCCCACATCGGTCGTTTTACGACTTTCGTACAAAATACAAGTTTTCAACCACAAGATTTTTAACACAAAATAAAGACCGAGCATGGCGATTGGTGTAGAGACTCGTCCTAATCCATCCAAACGAAGTCCATATCGATTATAAACGATTCACAACAGTTGATTACATCGCGAGGTACTTGACCTCTATATGATACATTTTACAACCATTGCATTCGTTTTTGAAAAGACAATCTTTCATTACATCAAAAGTTGACGGCATGCATACCATTTCATAACATATCTAACTATAATTGACTTAATAATAATCTTGATGAACTCAACGACTCGAATGCAACGTCTTTTAAAATATGTCATGAATGACTCCAAGTAATATCTCTAAGATGAGCAAATGCACAGCGGAAGATTTCTTTCGTACCTGAGAATGAACATGCTTTAAAGTGTCAACCAAAAGGTTGGTGAGTTCATTAGTTTAACATAAATAATCATTTCGTAATTTAAATAGACCACAAGATTTCATATTTCCATTTCTCATAAACATACGTCCCATGCATAGAGACAAAAATATCATTCATATGGATTGAACACCTGGTAACCGACATTCACAATATGCATATAAGAATATCCCCATCATTCCGGGATCCTCCTTCAGACATGATATAAATTTCGAAGTACTAAAGCATTGGGTACTTTGGATGGGGCTTGTTGGGCCCGATAGATCTATCTTTAGGATTCGCGTCAATTAGGATGTCTGTTCCCTAATTCTTAGATTACCAGACTTAATAAAAAGGGGCATATTCGATTTCGATAATTCAACCATATAATGTAGTTTCGATTACTTGTGTCTATTTCGTAAAACATTTATAAAAATTGCGCATGTATTCTCAGCCTAAAAATATAAAGGGTAAAAAGGCAAATGAAACTCACGCATATAAATATTGTAAAACAGTTAATAAAGCATTTGCATGTATTCTCAGCCTAAAATGTATATAAAAAGGGAATAATGAAACTCACCTAATGTATTTTGTAGTAAAAATACATATAACATCATTGAACAAGTGTAAGGTTGGCCTCGAATTCACGAACCTATATTATTCGTATATCTATTAATACATAAAATCGTAACTGAACGAATTTATTTATTATATCTTAATTTATATATTATATATATTTAATTTGTGTATATATTCAAAATGTTTAGTATTAATATAGTTATATATATTTGATTAGTATTTTAATAAAAATCCTACTTATTATATATGGATATTTATATAAATTTTGTTAATATGATTAAAACATACTTATAACCTTAATAATATCTTTAAAACTTTTATTTTCATAAACGTAATTATTTTAATAATAATGATATAGATAATATTGGTACTAATAATAATGATATTTTTAATGAAATACAAAATAATAAATTTAGTAAAAATTATCATAATGATACTAATAATAACAATATTACTAATGATAATCATGTTAATAATAATAATGATTATATTTATAATAATACATATGTTACTAATAATAATAATAATAATAATAATAATAATAATAATAATACTAAATTTTATTATTTTTATTATAATAATAGTCATAATCATAATAGTGATAATAATACTTATTTTTACAAAAATTAAATGTTAAAAAAAATCATATTTTTAATGATGTTAATAATATTGATATTAACTACAATTTTAATTATAATCATAATGATAATAATGAATGATACTTACTACTTTAACATTAATAATTGTAATAACTATAATACTTATACTTATAACTATGATATTAATAATAATAATTGTAACACTAATAATAACAATCCTAACAATAACCATGACAATAACAATAACAATAATAATAATAATAATAATAATAATAATAATAATAATAATAATAATAATAATAATAATAATAATAATAATAATAATATTAATTATAATAATAATATAAGTAAAAATAGCAAAGTATACCCTTTAAACTCTTTTCTAAAAAGACTTGCCCCAGACGAGGCTCGAACCCGTGACCTCTTGCTTCCCTAACAACTGCCCAAACCACTCCTCTGCTATTGTTTTTTTGATTTAAACCAGCTGGAAAACTATATATCCCATTACAACGTAGATTCGGCCCATCAACAAAATAAAGGACTTCGGCCCAAACGAGACATAGTGGCCCAATTCAATTTCGTAACAAAGCAGCCCAATAATAATAATCCAGTAACCCGGTTATATCACTGATTTAAATATTCATAGGTACGCGTTTAATTATTTAACTTATAATAAACTATCATCATCATCAAAAAATTGTACCATCAGATTCATCTCCTTTGATCATCACCATCATCCTAAACTCATCTGATCGAATCATCATCGGTCATCATCTCGATCATCTAAACGTCCATCATCATTTCAACATCATAATCTCTTCACCCTCCATGATCATCGATCACCGTAAACTTCATCATCATGATCATCATTAGCGTATTATCATCATCGTATATTCACGTTATCATCGAACATTATCATCATTCACTAACATCTCGCATCATATATTCTTCGAACAGCTACTATTCATCATCTCCATCATTGTCATATACCCATCATTCCGTCATCATCATGTCTCATGATAACAATTGTGATCATCACAGTATCCTTACAGTCACCATCACCTTCGTTGTTATAATAGGCAAAAAAAAAAAATTCGGTAGTGCTCTATCTACGTTGTTGCAGATTGATTCAAAACAAAAAAAAATACGATGATATGAAGAGGGTTGGAAAGAGCTAGATCATGATGCGAGGGAAAGAAAACAGATAGATAGTTAGTTCAATCATAATACCAGATTAAATTGAAAACTAGCTGGATGAAGATTCAATTGGGTGGTGGTTCTTGGGTTTAAAACAATGGTAACGATTCACGATAGTTTAATAGTTTAAAACAGAAAACAAAAAGTAGCAACTGCAGCTGCAGTAGCTGCATAACAGTATATAGCAGTAACATTCAAGCAAGGTTGCAAATGGTGGTTTTAATTAATAGGAAGTGGGTTAGAGTCGATTACAAAGGTGTGTGTGATGTGGTGTTTGTGATTAAGGTGGTGAAAGGTGGTGATTGGATTTTGCGATGGTTGTCAGATGAACATAGGTGGCGGATGGTGGAAGATGGTGATGGTTGTCGGGTCTAAACAGAAACATGCAGGAGAACCATGGTCTTTGTTGGTGAGGTGTTAGAAGGTTTTGCAAGATGGTTGTAAATTGGTAATGATATATGGTGGGATATATCCATATGCTTAGGTAATATAAATTTAAAGATTGAAACCAAAGGCAAAACAGTGATGGGTTTGTAGTTGTGATCTTAAAATATAGAAATGAAAAAGAGGAAGAAAGAGTGTGCACAGATATACATATAGAATTTATTATGGCATAAAGTATTATTATATTAATCACACTAACAGTAATTTATATGATTCATGTGACTTCATTTGGCTATATATACCGACACTTATAAAGGGTATTATATTATACTCCGTTGTTAATCAGTCGCGGATAAAAGTTCTCAGAAAAATCCCAAATTTTTAAATTAACTATATTTATTTATTTAGGTCATTTTGGTATAAAATTCAATCATTAATTTAATAGTTAAAAATTACATCAATTGTCTCTCTCATTTATGGGTAAAACATAAAAAGTGTTAAAACTTAACAAATAGTGCCTAAATACATTTTTAATAAACCTAAAATCTATAGAACTCAATTTCGTATCACCGTTTATTTTAAAATCACATAAGTTCCTTTTTAACTCGTTTACTATTAATCGAAGTACAATTGAGCATTACCGTTGTTTACTAAATAACTTCGAATCACAAAATATATTTAATATACATTTTATGTATATATATATAGATTTATTTTATATAATAAATTTTATTATCTCTTATATTCTTTTATAATTTATATCATATATTAAATCAAACTATATTTCAAATTATTATATATATTTATATATTTAAATATATATATGTATTTATTTATTTATATGTAATAGTTCGTGAATCGTCGAAGATGGTCGAAGTTAAATGCATTCATGGAAGTAGTTCAAACATTATGAGACTCAGTTTAATAGACTTTGCTTATCGTGTCGAATTTCATATAAAAATTAAGTTTAAATTTGGTCAGAAATTCCCGGGTCATCACAATTGGGGATACGCTACCCAATCCTAATCAATCCAAAAGCAAGATCTTCTAAGCAACCATGCGAGCCCACTAGTCCCACGCTTACCCGAGCCACCGCATCCATACAAATCTAAAAAAAAAAAGGTCAACAACGAGAAGTTAAGCTAACGCTTAGTGAGTGAGAATATACTACATACATATATATGCATAAAAATGGACATGCCACACAATTAAACAAATACCGCATACCGGAGCATCCAAGCATAAAGGCAAGCTAAGCTAACCATACCGTACGATCACTAAGCAACAAGCTAACAACAACAAGTAAGTTCACCAACGACGCTATGAACGATTCTAACAAGCTACACCCGGAGGGTTAGCTACATCACAATAATACAACAATATACAACAAGGCGTAGACCGCCCAAGGTTAACCCCTTAACCCGAATACGAAAACCAAAAGATTACCACAATGAAGATTGGCCGAACTACACGAGCCTTAGTAAATCCGCATACACATGAGACTACTATCTTCAACAACACAACATCGAGGTTGGCTGAACTACACGAGCCTTAGTAATCCAAAACCATACGAGATCACTACCTCAATAAGATGACCGAACTACACGCATCTCCGTGAATCCGAACTACACGAGATTCACTTTCACAATTCAATAAGATGACCGAAACTACACGCGTCATCGTGAATCTGCATACGCACGCGACTCACTACTCCATATCCAAAACCCTTCGCCATTGGGGTTATATCATCCACATCACAACCACGTGTGATAATGTACACACAAAACGTGCACCTCGCCAAAGGTGGTCAACCAAAATGCACAACCGTGCCGATTGGACCTATACACAAGTCCATCAAATCCACTTATATGTGAAGTGAGCTCTATAGCCGAGAATCACTTCACCCGACCCGCACCCATCCTACACATACACATGTACATAGGATATTAACACTCACCTTGTTGCCTTGATAAATGCTTCCAAGTAATCCGCAACTCGTCAATGGAAAGTACCTATTCCATTATCATAATTACAACAACACACTTTGAGTGGATTTACAACCAACTCAATTTGACACTTAGTGCAAATTCGATCAATTGCACTAACAAACACAAAACGCGCCCAAACTAACCAATAATCACTAACACTAGTGACAATGGTCCTAATATGCCAAATTAACCCAATCATAAATGCAAAACACTAAAAATTCTCAAAATCACCCATAAACCCTAATTTTGACTCAATTCAAAATTAGTCTTTCAAACATACCAAATGGGTTCCAGTACTTCCATAATCACTAACCTAGTGATTAATCTCAATTACAAGTTCTAATCATGGCTAATTTGTTCACCAAACCAAAATCCACCAACAATAACAATAAACCCGATTACTAGCATCACTAAACTCACTTCATGAGTTAAAATGGGTTTCTCAACTATTTAAGTTCAAACCCTAACTTGAATATCAAAATCAAACTATGAAATTCGGAGTTAGAACTTACCACAACAACCAAAACGTAGCTAGGAACGAGGTGAACAACTTTAAAACCCGAGCTTTTGATCACTTCGAACTCCTTCTTCATCAAAACCCCAAATCTCTCTCTAGAAATCTCCCTCTCTCTCTAAGATACTTGAGAGTGTTTGTGGATGTGAAATATGATCCAAAAGTGGATCCAACCCAGCTGATAAGTCCCGAGATCCGGCCTCAAGTGAAAAGACCAAAAAGCCCCTCATTAAACTTAAAAAAGAAAAAGGCTGAATTCTGTCGCAGGCCACGTGCGCGGCGCGCACACCTTATGGTGCACTGCGCGCACCCAAGTCTGGGCAGATTCTGACCTTTTAACTTTTACACTATGCTTCATCCACTATACATACATCATTTAAAGCTTTGTGTGCCATAAATATTGAGGTCTTACAACTCTCCCCCACTTAGAATTGATCACGTCCTCGTGATCCTCGTCACATAACCAAACAGACCACACATCACGGTCCTCAAACATAAGTCCCAATCCGACTTTCCTAAACACTTCTTCCCAATGAATCGCCTTTAACAAATAATCGTCATCCGCGATTTATCAAATCCACAAATCCGAGCACTAAAACTTGCTTATTCACTCACATCGGGAAAACTCAACCAATCTCTTACCGAGATATCAATCCCTTAGCGTACCCTTACCGAGTACAATGCTAAAAGCAACCAAGTCTCGACCTTAGGTCAACAACCCGAAACGATGAAGATCGAACCAAACGAATCCTTACGGGTAACACCAATCACTAAACATCCCTTGTAGTGCGCAATACAACCAATACGCCACTATTGTAACATCATAAGCAACGGCTAAAACCGGTAGCGCCCAAAACGACCATGGCAACGCAAATCCCAAGGTGTACAAAATCGACTATCGTCACACCCGTAACAACATGTGAGAGAAACATGGCTATCGCATCATTAACCACACAACATGGTCCTCGCGACCCCACCATTGGCGTATAAACAACCAATAGTTCCCAACGCAACATGGTCCTTACGACCCCACCATTGGTGTATAAAACAACCAATAGATCACACAACACAGTCCTTACGACCCCACCATCGGTGTATAAAACAACCGATAGATCACACAACATGAAGGCTGGACGAAAACACACGCGCCTTAGTGAATCCGAACTACACGCGACTCACTACCTTCCTCACAACAACAATCGGGATTGGTCGAACTACACGCACCTTAGTGAATCCGAACTACACGAGAGTCACTATCCCAATAGAATGACTGCAACCACACGCGTCACTTGTGAATCCGAACTACACGAGACTCACTTCCACAATATAATGACCGCAAACACACGAGTCATTTGTGAATCCGAACTACACGCGACTCACTTCCACAATAAGATGACCGAACTACACGCGTCATCGTGAATCCACAAACACACGCGATCCACTTCCAAATCTCAACACCGGATGAAGTCAGCGGACCCCGTCAACGGTTATGCTTCACCGATATAACGCTAATCCCATGATGAAGTCAGCGGACCCCGAAGGTCATGCTTCACCAATATAGCACTACTCCCATGATGAATTCAGCTGACCCCGAAGGTCATGCTTCACCAATCAACGCTCTTTTGGCCTCGAACAACGAGTAGTATAACATCGCTCACTGCTACACTATAGTGAATCCTAACGGATACCACTAACCATTCCCACAATCGAGCAAGAACCACCTATATCGAACATAGGTACAAAACAACAATTCCCCAAAAGAGAACCCGACACGAACATCCCTTAACCGAGGGATTTTCCCTTGCTTGCCAAACATGTCCATTATCTCTCAACGAGATTTACCACATTATCACCTCGGTGATAATTCAAATCCAAAATCATAAGTACAATTTAACCGAAATTGTACTCTACCACAAATTGACCAAATCTTGGTCCCGACACAAATTTTGAATCTACTAAAAGCATTATCCGAATTCTCACCCTAAGGTCTCCTCGTGCGGGAGTGTAACTCCCCCACTTGGAACTACATTCCATATTCACGACTCGTACAACCGTACAATGCTACCAAAGGTAGACCTTACCAACAATTTGGGTTCACACGACCCATCACCATATCTTGCTCCAACCTTGAGCATACGAAGGATTTCAACAAATCCTCAAACACTTCGAACGAAAAGTGTACCACAAACTACACAAACTTTACACTCGCAACCATCCAATTGCTATAGTTTGTCAACTTCCACCCAGTCACTCATGTACCTAAGGGTTTCACTTCGGTACCCTAAGTACAATGTGACCGCAACACAATCGGAGTCAAACACCACGCTAGTAGGTATAAAAGAGGCACCTAATGTCGCGTCACGTAGACTCCTTTACCAACCTACATTGATATCCAACACTCGATCTCTTTCGGGTTCCAATCCACCCAATGAACCTCATGGTTCATCAACTTCAATCACAAAAGCGAGCACGCGCTTAACAACCGAACACCAAAACCCATCCTCATGGTTTGGTAGAAACATTTCTCAAAAACTAAGGAATGCTTGGTTGCACCAAGTCTTACAACCTTCGCCCAACAATCAAAACATCACCATAGGGTACTTCCATTAGGAACGTCACCCTTAACAATAACATGCACAACACAATGCACTTAACAACTCAAACTCAAACAGCACTTAATAAATAATCAAAAGGACATATTTATTAAAACGAAACGTACCTTAACGTCTCCTTGCCGCACCCGTCCCCGCCAACTTGGGACATTCCGACTTACGATGTCCTTCTTCTTGGCAATTGAAGCACACCATGCAATCACCCTTTGGTACCGAACATTCCCAAGACTTGTGACCCCTCATGCCACAATTGTATCATCTAGACGCACTAGAGTCCGATATACCCGTCCGTGTACCACCCGTGCTCACACTCGGACCCTTAGTCCTCTTACTTGGAGCACTATACGAAACAACCCTTCTCTCACTTGAAGGTTCACCAATCTTTGATTGCGAATACGACTCAAAACCTCTAGCCACGGCGAATAATTCTGCAAATGATTTCGCGTAACCTCCGCTAATTTTGTTCATCAATTCATCATTCAAAGTCCGATAGAGATCCTCCATCAACAAACGATCATTCCCTAAATACTCCGGGCAAAAACGAGCCTTCGCCATAAAGGTCGTCTTGAGAGTATTTAAATCCATAGAACCCTGTTGCAAATTTCGCAACTCATTACGCAATTCCGATAAGTCGGTCGAAGTCCAGAACTCCTCGAAGAATTCCTTCTTAAAATAGTCCCACGATAATGCCATAAACGACTCACCACCGATAAGATCAATCTTACCATCCAACCAATCCTTCGCCCTACCCCGCAACAAACTAGTAGCGAGTCTTGTCTTTTTCTCGAGAGGGCATTCAATAGTACGAAAACACCCTTCGACATCCGAGATCTAAGTTGTGCTTACCAAAGGATCCGGTTTCCCATCATACATTGGAGGTTTAGTCCTCATGAAGCTCTTAAGACAATGCTCTATTTCTCCGCTATTTCGAAATTCGGAATACTTCCTATCCATTTCTTCTCGAAACGCACTCATTTGCTCCGCAATGGCGGCCGCAACTCTAGAGTTAAACTCCTCATCATTCGTCTCGATCTCGTTTCGCGTCGTTATTCTAAAGAATGCAAAACGATTAGTCCACGAACGTATAAAACCATACGCACAACTCCGCCCCATCTTGCTCAATACTCGTTGTACATCACTTGTTAGACACGATTTGCACCCGTAATAAGGTTTGCAAGTCCTTATTACGCACACACGCCATATCAACTTGTTAGTACAACGACTATCTTGCTCGATGATATTCGCAACGCAACATAAATACAAACATAATGCAATCGTATATTAATAATATCCACATATTAATATAAATGTTAGTCCACCTACCAATTAAGGCACTAACCACATTTCCCATTCCAACCCGTACACCTACAAGTCCCGCAACAAATAAGCACACACAAAAGTCTAAGTCTAGGCACCTATCTCAAGTCACCTAAATCCCTTAGACCATGCTCTGATACCACTTGTAACAACCCAACCCGTTAACCAACCAAAAACGCGAATTAAAAAAAAAATTTAACAGGGCTGACCAGATGGGGTGCGTGGCGCGCAACCCCACCTGTGCGTGGAGCGCACAGGGCCTGGAATCCCGCTGTCCGGATTTTTCATTTCACGCGAAAAGATCTTCGACTTCCCGACACATTTAGACTAAACGGTTTTCACAACATATAATATAAGTTAAAACTAACACGTTCCAATAATAAAATTAGTTTTACGAGACCGGGCCCACATCTGCCATTTTATGACTTTCGTACAAAATACAAGTTTTTAACCACAAGATTTTTAACACAAAATAAAGACCGAGCATGGCGATTAGGGATACGCTACTCAATCCTAATCAATCCAAAAGCAAGATCTTCTAAGCAACCATGCGAGCCCACTAGTCCCACACTTACCCGAGCCACCACATCCATGCAAATCTATAAAAAAAAAAAGTCAACAACGAGAGGGTAAGCTAACGCTTAGTGAGTGAGAATATACTACATACATATATATGCATAAAAATGGACACGCCACACAATTAAACAAATACCGCATACCGGAGCATCCAAGCATAAAGGCAAGCTAAGCTAAGCATACCGTACGATCATTAAGCAACAAGCTAACAACAACAAGTAAGTTCACCAACGACGATATGAACGATTCCAACAAGCTACACCCAGAGGGTTAGCTACATCACAATAATACAACAATATACAACAAGGCGTAGACCGCCCAAGGTTAACCCCTTAACCCGAATACGGAAACCAAAAGATTACCACAATGAAGATTGGCCGAACTACACGAGCCTTAGTAAAACCGCATACACACGAGACTACTATCTTCAACAACACAACATCGAGGTTGGCCGAACTACACGATCCTTAGTAATCCGAAACCACACGAGATCACTACCTCAATAAGATGACCGAACTACACGCGTCACAGTGAATCCGAACTACACGAGATTCACTTTCACAATTCAATAAGATGATCGAAACTACACGCGTCATCGTGAATCCGCATACGCACGCGACTCACTACTCCATATCCAAAACCCTTCTCCATTGGGGTTATATCATCCACATCACAACCACGTGTGATAATGTACACACAAAACGTGCACCTCACCAAAGGTGGCCAACCAAAATGCACAACCGTGCCGATTGGACCTATACACAAGTCCATCAAATCCACTTATATGTGAAGTGAGCTCTATAGCCGAGAATCACTTCACCCGACCCGCACCCATCCTACACATACACATATACATAGGATATTAACACTCACCTTGTCGCCTTGGTGAATACTTCCAAGTAATCCGCAACTCGTCAATGAAAAGTACCTATTCCATTATCACAATTACAATAACACACTTAGAGTGAATTTACAACCAACTCAATTTGACACTTAGTGCAAATTCGACCAATTGCACTAACAAACACAAAACCCGCCCAAACTAACCAATAATCACTAACACTAGTGACATTGGTCCTAATATGCCAAATTAACCCAATCATAAATGTAAAACACTTAAAATTCTCAAAATCACCCATAAACCCTAATTTTGACTCAATTCAAAATTAGTCTTTCAAACACACCAAATGGGTTTCAATACTTCCATAATCACTAACCTAGTGATTAATCACAATTACTAGTTCTAATCATGGCCAATTTGTTCACCAACCCAAAATCCACTAACAATAACAATAAACCCGATTACTAGCATCACTAAACTCACTTCATGAGTTAAAATGGGTTTCTCAACAATTTAAGTTCAAACCCTAACTTGAATATCAAAATCAAACAATGAAATTCGGAGTTAGAACTTACCACAACAACCAAAACGTAGCTAGGAACGAGGTGAACAACTTTAAAACCCGAGCTTTTGATCACTTCGAACTCCTTCTTCACCAAAACCCTAAATCTCTCTCTAGAAATCTCCCTCTCTCTCTAAGATACTTGAGAGTGTTTGTGGATGTGAAATATGATCCAAAACTGGATCCAACCCAGCTGATAAGTCCTGAGATCCGGCCTCAAGTGAAAAGACCAAAAAGCCCCTCATTAAACTTAAAATAGAAAAAGGCTGAATTCTGTCACAGGCCACGTGCGCAACGCGCACACCTTATGGTGCGCGACGCGCACCCATGTCTGGGTAGATTATGACCTTTTAACTTTTACACTATGCTTCATCCACTATATGTACATCATTTAAAGCTCTGTGTGCCATAAATATTGAGGTCTTACAAAAACTTACACTTTTTAGAGTGAGAAAGACTAGAGAGAGAATTAGAGAGTAAGTGTGTGTAATTTGTGAATGAGATCAAGTGTAAAATGGGTGAGGTTTTAGTGGTATTTATAGGGAAAAAAGGGTGCTTGGCCGTGGGTTTAGGGGGGATAAGGGGGGAGACAACTTTTGCTTTTTGGTTAATGGTTGTCTAAAGTTGGTGCTTATGTTGGGATCTCATGCAACAATTGTGATTATGGTTAACAAAAATGCTAGTATGTTCCCTCTAATAAATGAGTTTTTGTCTTGCATTTATATGGGTCATAAACTTATTAAAAATTGAGCTAATTAAATAGTTCATTAGCTAGAGTAGGGTGGGCTAAAGTCCAACAAGGTAGAAAGTCCAACAAGACTAACTAGTGTGTTCTAGTAAATTACCAAGTGTAATTAAGCATCCAAAAACCCAAGTAATTGTTATAATAAGATAACAATTAGTATTACTTAGTCATAATATTCCGATTATGACCAAAGTTAAACGTGTACCAATTACATAGCTCGTTTCAAACGTCAAGTGACACCAACTATCGTAAAAGCATTCGGAGATCAAGTTAAGTGATTACACACTTAATAGCATGTTGTAAGGTATTAATGAAAGTAATTAATCATTAAATAAGATCCCAGAGCATAAACTAGCTCAGTACGCACATATACGCAGTTTTGTGAAAGCACAAAACACAAAAGCAAGTCAAAAAAGCCGGGTCGTTATATTACCCACCTGTTAAAGAAAATTTCGTCCCGAAATTTTGAGGAGTGACCAACAATGGTACCATATTCGGATAAGAAGGAGTGTATCAAAGTTCTGAGAGTCTCGTGGGCTCATAAGTGAGTTATTTACCTTGGAAGGTACTTGGGCGTATAAAAGTAAGATTAGGTATATGCCATTGATTAAGTCTCTTGTCCTAAGAGATCAACAAATTGATTTCGTTTCTGGTTAACATGTGTATGTTGTAACGACCCTGGATTTTCCAACGTTTAATTATTAATAATTTATTATTAATGATTGTGTTTTAATAAACGTGTTCTTACACATGTTATTTGTTATCGTATTTGACTTTACATGTCCCGACTTGTCTTTGTGACACACGTACTTTACACGAATAATATTTTGAATATTATTTACATTCATGATTATTTATTATTAATCATTTTTAATTAACTAATGTTACTAGTTAATTACTTGGGCTTTATTTAACTAATTGTTGCTTACTTGGACTTGGGCTTTTTGTAGTGACCCGAACTTTTCCATGTTTATATATATTAAATGAAATTGATATTTACATGATTAAGTGTTTCCAACATGTTAAGCAATCAAACTTATTAAGACTTGATTAATTGAAATATGTTTCATATAGACAATTGACCACCCAAGTTGACCGGTGATTCACGAACGCTAAAACTTGTAAAAACTACATGATGACATATATATGATTATATATATAATTAACATGATATTATGATAAGTAAGTATCTCATTAGGTATTTTAACAATGAGTTATATACAAAAAAATTGTGTTTATTGAATTAAGAAACTCGAAACGATATATATAACGATTATCGTTATAACAACGTCTTACTAATTACATATGAATCATATTAAGATATTGTTACACTATGTTTCATCATGATAAATGATAAGTAAACATGTCATTATGTATATTAACAATGAACTACATATGTAAAAACAAGACTACTAACTTAAGGATTTCGAAACGAGACATATATGTAACGATTATCGTTGTAACGACATTTAAATGTATATATATCATATTAAGATATATTAATATATATCATAATATCATGATAATATAATAATTTAACATCTCATTAGATATAATAAACTTTGGGTTAACAACATTTAACAAGATCGTTAACTTAAAGGTTTCAAATCAACATTTACATGTAACGACTAACGATGACTTAACGACTCAGTTAAAATGTATATACATGTAGTGTTTTAATATGTATTCATACACTTTTGAAAGACTTCAAGACACTTATCAAAATACTTCTACTTACCAAAAATTCTTACAATTACATCCTCGTTCAGTTTCATCAACAATTCTACTCGTATGCACCCGTATTCATACTCGTACAATACACAGCTTTTAGATGTATGTACTATTGGTATATACACTCCAATTATCAGCTCTTAGCAGCCCATGTGAGTCACCTAATACATGTGGGAACCATCATTTGACAACTAGCATGAAATATCTCATAAAATTTCAAAAATATTAGTAATCATTCATGACTTATTTACATGAAAACAAAATTACATATCCTTTATATCTAATCCGTGTACCAACTACTAAAAACACCTACAAACACTTTAATTCTTCAATTTTCTTCATCTAATTGATCTCTCTCAAGTTCTATCTTCAAGTTCTAAGTGTTCTTCATAAATTCTACATGTTCTAGTTTCATAAAATCAAGAATACTTCCAAGTTTACTAGCTCACTTCCAATCTTGTAAAGTGATCATCCAACCAAGAAATCCTTGTTGTTTATAGTAAGATATCATTCCAAATCAAGGTAATACTCATATACAAACTTTGATTCAATTTCTATAACTATAACTATCTTAATTCGAGTGATAATCTTACTTGAACTTGTTTTCGTGTCATGATTCTACTTCAAGAACTTTCAAGCCATTCAAGATCCTTTGAAGCTAGATCATTTCTTGTCACTTCCAGTAGGTTTACCTACTAAACTTGAGGTAGTAATGATTTTCATAACATCATTCGATTCATACATATAAAACTATCTTATTCGAAGATTTGAACATGTAATCACTAGAACATAGTTTAGTTAATTCTAAACTTGTTCGCAAACAAAAGTTAATCCTTCTAACTTGACTTTTAAAATCAACTAAACACATGTTCTATATCTATATGATATGCTAACTTAATGATTTAAAACCGGAAAACACGAAAAACACCGTAAAACTAGATATACGCCGTCATAGTAACACCGCGGGATGTTTTGGGTTAGTTAATTAAAAACTATGATAAACTTTGAATTAAAAGTTGTTCTTCTGAGAAAATGATTTTTCTTATGAACATGAAACTATATCCAAAAATCATGGTTAAACTAAAAGTGGAAGTATGTTTTCCAAAATGGTCATCTAGACGTCGTTCTTTCGACTGAAATGACTACCTTTACAAAAACAACTTCTAACTTATTTTTCCGACTATAAACCTACACTTTTTATGTTTAGATTCATAAAATAGAGTTCAATATAAAATCATAGCAATTTGATTCACTCAAATCGGATTTAAAACGAAGAAGTTATGGGTAAAACAAGATTGGATATTTTTTGATTGTTGTAGCTACGGAAAATATTGTAACAATTCTATACAAATCATATCCTAGCTAACTTATATTGTATTATACACGTATTCTAATGTAATCTTGGGATACCATAGACACGTATGCAAATGTTTTGACATATCATATCGACCCATGTATATATATTATTTGGAACAACCATAGACACTCTATATGCAGTAATGTTGGAGTTAGCTATACAGGTTTGAGGTTGATTCCAAAAATATATATACTTTGAGTTGTGATCTAGTCTGAGATGTGTATACACTGGGTCGTGGATTGATTCAAGATAATATATATCGATTTATTTCTGTACATCTAATTGTGGACAACTAGTTGTAGGTTACTAACGAGGACAACTGACTTAATAAACTTAAAATATTAAAACGTATTAAAAATGGTGTAAATATATTATGAACATACTTTGATATATATGTACATATTTGTTATAGGTTCGTGAATCGACCAGTGGCCAAGTCTTACTTCCCGGCGAAGTAAAAATCTATGAAAGTGAGTTATAGTCCCACTTTTAAAATCTAATATTTTGGGATGAGAATTCATGCAGTTTTATAAATGTTTTACGAAATAGACACAAGTAAATGAAACTACATTATATGGGTGAATGATCGAAGCCGAATATGCCCCTTTTGCTTGGTAACCTAAGAATTAGTAAACCGATCTACTAATTGACGCGAATCCTAAAGATAGATCTGTTGGGCCTAATGAACCCCATCTAAAGTACCAGATGCTTTAGTACTTCGAATTCGTTTTTATCATGTCCAAAGGATTTCTCGGAATGATAGGAGATATTCTTATATGCATCTTGTTAATGTCGGTTACTAGATGTTCAACATATGAATGAATTTTATCTCTATGTATGGGATGTATATTGAAATATGAAATCTTGTGGTCTATTATTATGATTTGATAATATATAGGTTAAACCTATAACTCACCAACATTCTTGTTGACGTTTTAAGCATGTTTATTCTCAGGTGATTATTAAGAGCTTCCGATGTTGCATACTAAAATAAGGACAAGATTTGGAGTCCATGCTTGTATGATATTATGTAAAAACTGCATTCAAGAAACTCATTTTTGATGTAATATATTCTTATTGTAAACCATTATGTAATGGTCGTGTGTAAACGGTATATTTTAGATTATCATTATTTGATAATCTACGTAATGCTTTTTAAACCCTTATCGATAAAATAAAGGTTATGGTTGTTTTAAAAATGAATGCAGTCTTTGAAAAACGTCTCATATAGAGGTCAAAACCTCGCGACGAAATCAATTAATATGGAACGTTTATAATCAATATGAACGGGACATTTCAGTTGGTATCCGAGCGTTGGTCTTAGAGAACCAGAAAATTGCATTAGTGTGTCTTATCAAGTTTGTTAGGATGCATTAGTGAGTCTAGACTTCGACCGTGTTTTTCTTCAAAAACGATTGCTTAACATTTTTTTTGTTGGAAACTATATATTATTAACATGTAAATATTATGTGATATATTAATCTCTTAACGTGTTTGATATTGTGTGATAGATGTCTACCTCTAGTACAAATCCCATTGATTCACCTAATAATAATGAAGAGTCGAATATATTTTGGGAAGATTCACAAATTCCCGAAGAGGAACCGGAAGAGGAGGAACCGAAAGAGGAGGAACCGGAAGAAGAGGAACCAGAAGAGGATGAATCGGAAGAGGAGGAACCGGAAGAAGAAGAGGTTCCGGAGAAAGAAATATTGATACCTATAGTAAATCTATTAAATAAAAGAAAATCCTCAACCAATGGACCAAAGTTAATAATGGTCAATGGTGTTTCCGCCGAGGAAGCAAAATATTGGGAAGATTACCAATTTTCTGATGAATCGGATCCCGATGAGGATTCCGATGATGTTATAGAAATTACCTCGACCCAATTTAATAAAGCGAAAGAAAATAATAAGGGAAAAGGTTTAAAAATAGAGAAACCCGATTCCAACCCCGATGAACTTTATATGTATCGGCAACATCCGTATTTCCTAAAATGTAACAATGACCCGGGAACCTCTAAACCACCAGGTTTTTCTAAACCATTATGGAAAACGACGGCTCGTATTAGAGGAACACCATATATTCCTAGAAAATTAGGAAAACGAACCAAGTCCGAAGAAGAAGAAACCAGTGGTTCAGATTAGAGGGTTGTAATCATGTTGTGTATTATATGTATTGAAGTGTGCTTGTACTTTTATGTTCTATGTAAAAATTGCTTGTATTGTTTGTTATTACGAATCTAATCCTTGTCTATTTTACAGTATAAAAACAAAATGGACGTTAAGGGTAGACAACCGAATATTTTAGAAGATCTACCAGAGGATATGATTGAGGAAATCTTGTCTAGAGTCGGTCAGAATTCATCAGCACATTTAGTTATGGCGAAATTAACTTGTCAAATATTTAAAAGACTTTCCAGAAATGCCTTAGTTTATAAAAGGCTTTCCTTTGATAGGTGGGGTATATCACATTGGGGAGACCGTAAGTTACGCCGTGTTTTCTTTAAAGCATTAAATACGGGGAACCCAAATGCAATTTTACACTACGGGTTAAGAACCTATTTTGACTCAACATATCCCAACATAGGATTTCGTGAATTAGAAAGAGCTTCTAGCGTGCAACATAAAGAAGCATGTGATGCTTACGGGTTAGTGATGTTCGCTTCTTACCAAAGTGAGAAAAAGAACATCAGATTGCAACTTTTAAATAAAACCTTCCCACAAGTGACGGATTCAGTAGTTGGGGTGAGAAATGTCATACCCCGTCCTAATTCGTCTGGACGAAGTCACCAACATCTGGTTCCATTGCGATGATTGACTCCAAATAAAGTCTTTACAATGAGCAAATGCACAGCGGAAGATTTCTTTCATACCTGAGAATAAACATGCTTTCAAGTGTCAACCAAAAGGTTGGTGAGTTCATAAATTTATCATAAAACAATAAAATTCATCATTTTAATAGACCACAAGATTTAAATGCTGCATGGTACAAATGGGCCCGAATCTTATACCCACCTGTAATGTACATGTGATATCTTTTAAATACAGTACACCTTTCTAGTGTACGAAATTATCTTTCATAAATCATAGTAACCGTACACATATCTTGTGCACAAAAATAACATACACATAACCTGTGTATAAAATCATTCTCTCGATATATAACATTCACATCAATTGGTGGCAATTATCATGTCCACATAATTCAATGGTGGCAATTATCATGTCCACATAATTCAATGGTGGCAATTATCATGTCCACATAATTCAATGGTGGCAATTATCATGTCCACATAATTCAATAATAATCCGCAGAACTTCTGTCTGCATAATAATTCATTCGAGGAATGTTTTGCTCGTGTCTATCTCGTCAAACATTTATAAAAGCATTTCATGTATTCGCAGTTCAAAATATATTTCAAAAGCATTTAATAAAGAAGTTGTAAAAACAGCGCATGTATTCTCAGTCCCAAAAATGTAAAGAGTAAAAGGGAATCAAATGAACTCACGCATATAAATATTGTAAAACAGTTAATAAAGCTTTTGCATGTATTCTCAGCCCAAAAATGTAAAGAGTAAAAGGGAGCAAATGAACTCACGCATATAAATATTGTAAAACAGTTAATAAAGCATTTGCATGTATTTTCAGCCCAAAAATGTAAAGAGTAAAAGGGTGCAAATGAACTCACAATCGAATATTTTGTAGTAAAAATATTCATACTACGAAAATGAACAATGCAGGGTTGGCCTCGGATTCACGAACCTATATTATTTATATATATATTAACACATTTGATTGTAATCGAACGAATTTATATAATATATCATAAATTATATATATTATATTTTTAAATTGGTATATTGTAATATCCCGCCTTTTTCCATTTACTCTTACGTTATACTAATTTAAACTCCGTTATATGTTTATAACATCTCCCGTTGATACGCGTTTTAAATTATCTCGTTTAGGTAATTCACGCACCCGAACGAAAGTTGAGGGACTAAACTTTACAAGGGATCAAACCCTTGACTAGGTCAAAGGGTCAAACCCCTTTCACCCATTCATTATCATATCCATCTCTCTCTCTCTCTTTCTCTCTAGCAAGAACACACACCCATTTACCAAATTCATTCAATCATCATCTAAATTCAATCTACGAGGCTTACAACAAAATAAATTACATATTCGTGATCCTCTCTTCATCCTCTTCATTTTGGTACCAACTTCATCTCGTTTGGGTAACATTTCTAAAACTCTAGATTTCTCTAAATTCGTGTTTTTGACTTGAAATGGTGTTAGTTAGTGTCTATGGCTCATTGTGATGTCGTGTATGTAATTTGTATGCTTGATCTCGTTGTTTTAGTATAACTAGCATGAACTTGAATTTTGGTGTGTTGTTCTTGAATTTTGGATGATCATATGTTGTTAGATGTTAAAAGTTCATGTTTTAATTGTGTTCCTAGTATCACTAGCTTCAATTTGATGTGTAGGTTGCTTGAGAAAACTCCATAAACTTGATTAGTGATTTTTGGTGAATTTGGGTTAGGGTTTGATAAGCTTGAAATGAATAGATGATACAATGAATGCCATGAATTATTGTTAGTAAGTAGTTAGTTGTATTGTATGCTCGATTACCTACAAAATGGCATGTCATATGTATGCATTGAATGCCTAAATCATTAAATGTGCATTGGTGAGTTTGAAGCATTAATGTGTGCATTGAATGATCATTTGGTTTGAAAACTCAGTTGTTACAAATGAGGTTTTTGATTGATGAATTGTGTTTAGTTGCATTCTACGTCAAAAGAGCTTTCCAACGATATAAGGTGCGAGTCCTAAGTGTCAGCGGTTTGTGTTTTATGCACAAAAAGGTTTTGGATTGAGACTTGAACATTTGGGACTGGCCAGGCACCAGCACCCGGCCTTTGCCGCGGCGCGGCCTTTCCTGTCGCGGCGCGACATATAAGGGGGTCAGGTTCTGACCTCCATGTCCAAAATACGAAAAATGTTTGGCATACTACGGACCTCCGATTCACATGAAACTTGTTCTAACATGCTCATATATGATTAAAAACCTCAGAAAAATAGTTCGGGACCCGACCCGAACATGTTGACTTTTTCGTTGACTTTGACCCGACCAAGTTGACTTTTAATCAAACTTAACCAAATATTTGTGCAATCGTTCTAACATGTTTTTATACATGTACCTTGCATGAAACATGACAATTTGATTCACATGCTATTATGATCGAGTCTTAACGAGCCATAGGACTAATTGAACATCTTTGACCTATCGTGTTTACCGTTATTGATACAACCTATTGTTTAGGTCAAGACTAGCATTGTTCTTTGCACACGTTTACTTGTTGAAGTACTTTACTACTCGTGCACTCAAGGTGAGATCATAGTCCCACTTTTACTCTTTTTGAACTTACATTTAGGATGAGAAAACATAAACATTTCTTTACTAAGTGAACACAAGTACAGGAAAACAAACATTCTACATACGAGTTTAGAACAAAATCCTCAATTCGATTATCATTAGTTACACTTGCCGGGTGTAAGCGAGAACTTATGTTGTATGGATCCATATGGGTTTGACAAACCCTCATTCAAACGGTTCGCTACCGTTTACGAATGAAATATATTTTCGAGAAACAGTGTATGTTCTAGCACTAAGTGATGGGGTTCAATGGAAGGAATGTTAAGCATTGATAATTGGGTGCTCGTGAAACAAACTTTTGGAATGTATTACTATTATTTCATTGATGAAAATCTTGTGGTTCATTTGTACTTACTTACTTAAACCTATGATTTCACCAACGTTTTCGTTGACAAATTTCTATGTTTTTCTCAGGTCCTTGAACGATAGATGATACATGCTTCCGCTCATTATTTTGATACTTGCATTGGATGTCGAGTATATATGCATACACAGAGCGTCTTTTGGCTACTTTTAAATTGTGTCGCATAAGTTTCATTTGTACTTATAACTTTGTAACGTAACTTGTGGTGGAACTATTCTCGTAAACTTTGAACAATCTTTACATTTGAAATGAATGCGACACATCTTTTGGTCAAACGTTGTTTAAAGACTTATGACCACGTAACGGGACCTAAGTAGACGGTGCCGTCAATGACGATTTTGTCGGGTCGCTACATATATACTTAATGTAGTTAATTTTTGTATAGTTTTATATATATATACATGATTAATATTATATTAAAAATCAAAAATTTGTTATATGTAAATATTTTATAAATAATTTTAATATACATAATTAGATGTATTATGGTAGCTGTAAATAATATACTCTTATATAGAAAATATTTATTTGTTTTAATAATATTGTTAATATGAAGGTAATAATGATAATAATGATGATGATGATGATAATAATAATAATAATAATAATAATAATAATAATAATAATAATAATAATAATAATAATAATAATAATAATAATAATAATAATAATAATAATAATAATAATAATAATAATAATAATAATAATAATAGTATCTATACTCTATAATAATAATAAAAATAGAAAGAAATCTACCTTTCAAATATCAAGTCAAAAAAAATAAACGTCCAAGACGGGGTTTGTACCCGAGACCTCTCGGTTAACTCCAACACTACCTAACCACTGAACCACTTTGTTATGTCTTGTATTAATTCGCACCATTAAATATTTAAACCGTAGTAAACTGTTTATCATCTTCTTCCTATCATTTATCATTAATATCATTCTCATAGGGTACATTGGTGAGTCTAGACTACAACCGGCATATACACTTGAAGTAGGAATTACTTGACTACTTGTGCATTTATACTCGAACGCTTCTACTCATATCTACTCTTAGTTCATCTTAATCTCACGTTGTTTAATTTGATTGACACGCCACCTTGACTATATGAAATGATGTCGAATGCACATATGAATCAGGGTAATATAATTTCCGGGATTATATTACGGTGACTCATATGAACGTTCCGACATTGTGGCATAAAGAATATAAGGCGAGTCGAGGAAAAACTTCTCTTTATCTTTATTCTATATCACGGTTAGTATTATTGAAAATACTAATCAATGATATTCTTGTGTCTTGAAGGAACAATGGCTCCTCGTCGTGTACGCCGCAATGAAACTCCCGAACAAGCTCTCGAACGGATGATAGCTACCGCCATAGATGCGGCCATGGCCGGTCACTCTTCCAACAACAATAACAATAACAACAACCACAACAACAACAACAACAACAATGGGGCCGGTAACTCAAACGAGGGATGCTCCTATAAAGCTTTCATGGGGTGCAAACCTCACACTTTCGATGGAACCGGGGGACCGGTCGTGCTCACCCGATGGTTTGAGCAAACGGAAGCCGTCTTTAGCATAAGCGGTTGTCGGGACCAAGACAAGGTCAAATACTCCACTCACACCTTCGCCGGTGTCGCTCTTACATGGTGGAATACTTATGTACAATCGGTGGGTACCGATGAAGCTCACGCCCTCTCTTGGGCCGACTTGAGGGAAAAGATGATTGTCTAATATTTCCCTCGTGAAGAAACCCGAAGGCTCGAACAAGAGCTAAGAACTTTAAAGGCAATCGGAAATGATCTCAAGGCTTATAATCAACGATTTTCCGAACTAGCCTTGATGTGCCCAAATCTTGTGAACCCCGAAGCTTTAAGGGTTGAACTTTACATGGATGGTCTTCCAAAGAGCATCAAACACGGAGTAATGTCATCCAAACCCCCTAATCATCAAGAAGCTTTGAACATGGCCCACAAATTGATAGAGACAGTGGACGAAATCGTAGTACCGGCACCTAAAGCCGAGGACAAGTCGGGTAACAATAAAAGAAAATGGGAAGCTCCCCAATCAAGCGACAACAACTTTGCCAAGAAATCTTTCACCTCCGACGGCAAGAAGGGTTATGCCGGAATTCTACCTCTTTGCAACAAATGCAACAAACATCACTTTGGCGAATGTAGTAAGCTAATTTGCCATCGGTGCCAAGGAATTGGTCATAAGGCCAACGATTGTAAAAGTGCCACTCCCGTCGCTCGAAAGTGGCCCAATGCACCAAAGACGGGCACTTGTTACGAATGTGGCCAAACGGGCCATTATAGAAATGCATGCCCGAAGAGGAAAGATAACCCCAATACGCGCGGCCGATCTTTCAACATCAACACCGAGGAATCTCGGGATGACACTGAACTAGTCACGGGTACGTTTCTTCTCAACAATTCTTATGTCTCTTGCTTATTCGATTCGGGTGCCGATAAATGCTTTGTATCCAAGACTTTGACTCATTCTTTTAGCACTCCACCTCTTCCATTAGATACCACTTATACCATTGAAATGGCTAACGGGAAACTATTAAGTGCCGACACATATTACCGGGGGTGTACGTTAAACATTTTGGGTAAGGAATTTGAAATTGACTTGATACCCATGGAACTAGGAAGCTTTGATGTAATAATTGGTATGAATTGGTTAGTCAAAACGAAATCTCACATCCTTTGTGATCTTAACGCAATCCGAATTCCTATCGAGAATGGTGAACCTTTGATTGTTTATGGCGATAAGAGTTGCACCAGACTCAACCTCGTTTCGTGCCTTAAAGTTAGAAAACTACTCCGTAAGGGTTGTTTTACGATCCTTGCCCACGTTAAGAAAGTCGAGTCCGATGAGAAGCATACCGATGATGTGCCAATTGTTAGTGACTTTTCCGATGTATTTCCCGACGAATTGCCGGGTCTTCCACCTCATCGACCGGTTGAATTCCAAATCGATCTTATTCCGGGAGCCGCACCCGTAGCACGTGCACCATATAGACTCGCTCCATCCGAAATGCAAGCATTGCAAAGTCAAATCCAAGAACTACTTGACCGTTGTTTTATCCAACCTAGCCATTCACCTTGGGGCGCTCCGATTTTGTTTGTTAAAAAGAAAGACGGATCCCTACGAATGTGCATTGACTATCGTGAACTAAACAAATTGACGGTTAAGAACCGATATCCTCTTCCTCACATCGATGACCTCTTTGATCAATTACAAGGGTCTTGTGTATATTCAAAAATCGATCTCCGCTCGGGTTATCATCAATTAAGGGTTAAGGGGGAAGATGTCTCCAAAACCGCTTTCCGGACTCGTTATGGTAGTTATGAATTCCTTGTCATGCCATTTGGTCTCACTAACGCACCGGCGGTGTTCATGGATCTTATGAACCGCGTGTGCAAACCGTATCTCGATAAATTCGTTATTGTGTTCATCGATGACATATTGATCTATTCTAAAAATGAAGAAGAGCACGAACAACATCTCCGACTTGTGCTTGAACTCTTGAGACAAGAACGACTTTATGCCAAATTCTCCAAGTGTGAATTTTGGTTAAAGGAAGTTCAATTTCTTGGTCATGTTGTAAGTGATCAAGGTATTAAAGTCGATCCCACGAAAATCGAAGCCATTAGTAAATGGGAGACTCCTACTACTCCGACTCACATTCGTCAATTCTTGGGTCTCGCCGGGTACTATCGTAGATTCATCGAAAACTTCTCTTTGGTTGCACGTCCTCTAACCGCATTAACTCACAAGGGAAAGAAATTCATTTGGGCGACCAAGCAAGAATCCGCGTTCCAAATCTTGAAGACAAAGCTAACCACCGCTCCTATCTTGTCACTTCCCGAAGGCAACGATGATTTTGTTGTGTATTGCGACGCCTCAAAACATGGTTTTGGGTGTGTATTGATGCAACGAACGAAAGTCATTGCTTATGCTTCTCGACAACTCAAAATTCATGAACAAAACTACACGACGCATGATCTCGAACTCGGAGCCGTTGTCTTCGCACTTAAAATGTGGAGACACTATCTTTATGGAACCAAGAGTACTATCTTCACCGATCACAAAAGCCTTCAACACATCTTCGATCAAAAGCAACTAAACATGAGACAACGAAGGTGGATTGAAACTTTGAACGATTACGATTGCGAGCTTCGTTACCATCCCGGGAAGGCAAACGTAGTAGCCGATGCCTTAAGTCGAAAAGAAAGAGCGGTGCCCCTTCGTGTCCGAGCTTTAAACATCACCATTCACAGCAACCTCAATAGTCAAATTCGTGTAGCCCAAGATGAGGCCCTCAAGGATGAAAACCTTTCACACGAGCTCTTGAACATTCTCGTCTCTCGATTCGAAATTAGGGAGACCGGACTCCGATATTACGCTGGAAGGATTTGGGTGCCTAGTTATGGGGACCTACGAAGCCTTATTTTAGATGAAGCCTATAAGTCACGATACTCGATTCACCCCGGTGCTAATAAGATGTACCACGACCTTAAACAACTATATTGGTGGCCGAACATCAAAAGGGACGTAGCTACTTATGTTTCCAAGTGTTTGACATGTTCCAAAGTCAAAGCCGAACACCAAAGACCGTCCGGACTACTTCAACAACCCGAGATCCCGCAATGGAAGTGGGAAAGAATAACGATGGATTTTATCACCAAACTACCAAAAACGACGGGCGGTTATGATACCATTTGGGTTATTGTTAACCGTCTCACCAAATCCGCACACTTTCTTGCCATGAAGGAGACCGACAAAATGGAGAAACTTGCGCAACTTTACATTAAAGAAATCGTAGCCCGACACGGTGTACCTTTATCGATTATCTCCGACCGAGATGGCCGTTTTGTTTCTAGATTTTGGCGTACCTTGCAAGAAGCGTTGGGGACGCGTTTAGACATGAGCACCGCATATCATCCTCAAACCGATGGACAAAGCGAACGTACAATTCAAACCTTGGAGGACATGTTACGAGCTTGCGTGGTTGATTTTGGAAAAGCTTGGGACAAGCACTTACCTCTCGCCGAGTTCTCTTACAACAATAGTTATCACGCGAGTATTAAAGCCGAACCTTTTGAAGCGCTATACGGCCGAAAATGTCGTTCACCTCTTTGTTGGGCCGAGGTAGGCGACGTGCAAATCACCGGACCCGAACTCATTCACCAAACCACCGAGAAGATTGTACAAATCTGAGATAGGCTCCGGACGGCCCGGAGTCGTCAAAAGTGCTACACCGACAAAAGACGCAACGACCTCGAATTTCAAGTCGGTGACCGAATAATGTTAAAAGTTGCACCTTGGAAAGGTGTAATCCGTTTTGGGAAATGCGGGAAGCTAAATCTGCGGTATATTGGTCCTTTCGAAATCTTGGAGCGTATTGGAAACGTTGCTTATCGTTTAGATCTTCCATCTCAATTGAACTCCGTTCATCCTACCGTCCATGTATCTAACTTGAAAAAGTGTCTTGCCGAACCGGATATCGTCATCCCTCTCGAGGAACTTACTATTGATGACAAGCTTCATTTTGTGGAGGAACCGGTTGAAATTGTGGACACCTCCGTCAAGACATTGAAACAAAGCCGAATCCCGATTGTTAAAGTCCGTTGGAACGCCAAAAGAGGACCCGAGTTTACTTGGGAAAGGCAAGATCAAATGCAAAAGAAATACCCTCATTTATTCCCAATTCTGGAAACGCAGGATTCCGAGGAAGAAACAACGACTACTACGCTTACTTAAATTTCGGGACGAAATTTCTTTTAAGGAGTAGGTAATGTAACATCCCGCCTTTTTCCATTTACTCTTACGTTATACTAATTTAAACTCCGTTATATGTTTATAACATCTCCCGTTGATACGCGTTTTAAATTATCTCGTTTAGGTAATTCACGCACCCGAACGAAAGTTGAGGGACTAAACTTGACAAGGGATTAAACCCTTGACTAGGTCAAAGGGTCAAACCCCTTTCACCCATTCATTATCATCTCCATCTCTCTCTATCTCTTTCTCTCTAGCAAGAACACACACCCATTTACCAAATTCATTCAATCATCATCTAAATTCAATCTAGGAGGCTTACAACAAAATAAATTACATATTCGTGATCCTCTCTTCATCCTCTTCATTTTGGTACCAACTTCATCTCGTTTGGGTAACATTTCTAAAACTCTAGATTTCTCTAAATTCGTGTTTTTGACTTGAAATGGTGTTAGTTAGTGTCTATGGCTCATTGTGATGTCGTGTATGTAATTTGTATGCTCGATCTCGTTGTTTTAGTATAACTAGCATGAACTTGAATTTTGGTGTGTTGTTCTTGAATTTTGGATGATCATATGTTGTTAGATGTTAAAAGTTCATGTTTTAATTGTGTTCCTAGTATCACTAGCTTTAATTTGATGTGTAGGTTGCTTGAGAAAACTCCATAAACTTGATTAGTGATTTTTGGTGAATTTGGGTTAGGGTTTGATAAGCTTGAAATGAATAGATGATACAATGAATGCCATGAATTATTGTTAGTAAGTAGTTAGTTGTATTGTATGCTCGATTACCTACAAAATGGCATGTCATATGTATGCATTGAATGCCTAAATCATTAAATGTGCATTGGTGAGTTTGAAGCATTAATGTGTGCATTGAATGATCATTTGGTTTGAAAACTCGGTTGTTACAAATGAGGTTTTTGATTGATGAATTGTGTTTAGTTGCATTCTACGTCAAAAGAGCTTTCCAACGATATAAGGTGCGAGTCCTAAGTGTTAGCGGTTTGTGTTTTATGCACAAAAAGGTTTTGGATTGAGACTTGAACATTTGGGACTGGCCAGGCACCAGCACCCGGCCTTTGCCGCGGCGCGGCCTTTCCTGTCGCGGCGCGACATATAAGGGGGTCAGGTTCTGACCTCCATGTCCAAAATACGAAAAATGTTTGGCATACTACGGACCTCCGATTCACATGAAACTTGTTCTAACATGCTCATATATGATTAAAAACCTCAGAAAAATAGTTCGGGACCCGACCCGAACATGTTGACTTTTTCGTTGACTTTGACCCGACCAAGTTGACTTTTAATCAAACTTAACCAAATATTTGTGCAATCGTTCTAACATGTTTTTATACATGTACCTTGCATGAAACATGACAATTTGATTCACATGCTATTATGATCGAGTCTTAACGAGCCATAGGACTAATTGAACATCTTTGACCTATCGTGTTTACCGTTATTGATACAACCTATTGTTTAGGTCAAGACTAGCATTGTTCTTTGCACACGTTTACTTGTTGAAGTACTTTACTACTCGTGCACTCAAGGTGAGATCATAGTCCCACTTTTACTCTTTTTGAACTTACATTTAGGATGAGAAAACATAAACATTTCTTTGCTAAGTGAACACAAGTACAGGAAAACAAACATTCTACATACGAGTTTAGAACAAAATCCTCAATTCGATTATCATTAGTTACACTTGCCGGGTGTAAGCGAGAACTTATGTTGTATGGATCCATATGGGTTTGACAAACCCTCATTCAAACGGTTCGCTACCGTTTACGAATGAAATATATTTTCGAGAAACAGTGTATGTTCTAGCACTAAGTGATGGGGTTCAATGGAAGGAATGTTAAGCATTGATAATTGGGTGCTCGTGAAACAAACTTTTGGAATGTATTACTATTATTTCATTGATTCAAATCTTGTGGTTCATTTGTACTTACTTACTTAAACCTATGATTTCACCAACGTTTTCGTTGACAGATTTCTATGTTTTTCTCAGGTCCTTGAACGATACATGATACATGCTTCCGCTCATTATTTTGATACTTGCATTGGATGTCGAGTATATATGCATACACAGAGCGTCTTTTGGCTACTTTTAAATTGTGTCGCATAAGTTTCATTTGTACTTATAACTTTGTAACGTAACTTGTGGTGGAACTATTCTCGTAAACTTTGAACAATCTTTACATTTGAAATGAATGCGACACATCTTTTGGTCAAACGTTGTTTAAAGACTTATGACCACGTAACGGGACCTAAGTAGACGGCGCCGTCAATGACGATTTTGTCGGGTCGCTACATATATACTTAATGTAGTTAATTTTTTGTATAGTTTTATATATATATACATGATTAATATTATATTAAAAATCAAAAATTTGTTATATGTAAATATTTTATAAATAAATTTCATATACATAATTAGATGTATTATGGTAGCTGTAAATAATATACTCTTATATAGAAAATATTTATTTGTTTTAATAATATTGTTAATATAAAGGTAATAATGATAATAATGATGATGATGATGATAATAATAATAATAATAATAATAATAATAATAATAATAATAATAATAATAATAATAATAATAATAATAATAATAATAATAACAATAATAATAATAATAATAATAATAATAATAATAATAATAATAGTATCTATACTCTATAATAATAATAAAAATAGAAAGAAATCTACCTTTCAAATATCAAGTCAAAAAAAATAAACGTCCAAGACGGGGTTTGTACCCGAGACCTCTCGGTTAACTCCAACACTACCTAACCACTGAACCACTTTGTTATGTCTTGTATTAATTCGCACCATTAAATATTTAAACCGTAGTAAACTGTTTATCATTTTCTTCCTATCATTTATCATTAATATCATTCTCATATTTCACCATTAACATTATTTATCGATCATGAAATCATCATAATCAAACCATCATCTTTATCAACACATCGTAGTATCATGATCATCGATCATGCTTTTCACTTACATTCTATCATCTATTATCTTTATCATCATCATCATCGTCATCATCATCATCACCTTACCCTCAATCCATCTTACTCGTCCTTAATATAATCGTGACCTATCATAATATTAGCATATCATGCTCATCATCATCATGTCATCTTCAATCCATCTCATTAAATTTCTTATCATTTAAACCGTAACATGGGTGCATCCTAATCCACACGAACTTAATTTTTTTTGGCCCAACAACCAAAAGTAATAATCGGCCCTAAATAAACACTGAAATATAGCATCCCGTCTATTTACTCCTATCATACCGTCGGTGGGAAAAAAATATTGACAACAGGTAGTGGGTCGATTTGTTGGTTGTCAAATAGATAAAAAATATAGAAGTAGTAGGTTGCTATGGGTTGACGAAGGGAAACAACAAACACATCAATATCATATTTAACTTAAACGTCCCCTCTATAATAACTAAACCGAAAATCTCAACCCGCAATTAGCATCAATCACGTCCAAAGTAGATTTCTTTCACCTAACATGTATAATTGAATTGATTAATCTAGTGTTTGCGGCCCATCACAAGGAAAGAAAAGAAAAAAAAATATATAAACATCACCAATTTACGTCCATGGTTTCATATTATGGACCCTACTGCTAATTAATATAATGTAACCATAATCACATTATTTAACCATTTAACAAGTGGGTTTGTAAGTGGGACGAGTTTGAAAGAAATAAATTGCATGTGCAGCGGTTGCAACGAAAGTGTGAGATGGTGTGGTGTTTCGCTATGATGGTTCGAATTATTAATAAGAGAAAAAGCAGAAACAGGTATAGCAGCAACAACAAGTGAGTTTAGGTTGTTATGGTGATTCAAGTGAAAACATAAAGAGGAAAAGGGTTGTTTTGGTTCAAGATCGAATAGGGGAAGAAACAGAAGAAAGGAAAAAAAAATTTATATGGTGAAGGTTGTAAAGTGACGGTTGATGGTTCATGTTTGAATTAGAAGCAAGAACTGTCGAGAATGGTTATGTTTGTACATGACTAAAAAAAGAAAAAGAAAAGAGCAGATGAAATGGTGGTTTGGTGAGGATCACGGTGTCGTGGATATAATAAAATGGAAATGGTGGTTCATGTCCCTCTACACCGAAACAGAAAACAATGGTTAAGTAGCACCCATATAGGATTGATCGAATCATAGAGGTGATGGTTTTTGATTGATCGATGAACAGAAAAAGCATAAGGAAGTGTTCACAGAGATGATGTATATGTGTGGTGATGGTTATGGTTACTAGAATGAAGAGTTTTAGTAATATATGTATATTATATATATGTATACATTCTCAGTGGAAAAAAAAATAATGAGTAGCATAGTAATCGAGCAATCATATTAATTTCAATTCAATCATATTTTTTTGATTCCATCCCACCACTTCCACTTGAGAACAATAATTTAGATAAAGTTGATAGATTGAATAAAGCAGATAATAGTAGTTTAATTGAACATCCGTGATACATAATTGTATGTATCTTACCACAATTTTAATAGGCATAGTATTTGGTACACCGATGATAATTAGTGGCGAATGAAAGTGTTTGGAAAAATCCCAAATTTTTAAATTAAATATCTTTATTTATTTAGGTCGTTATGGTACAAAATTTAGTCATTAATTTAATAAATAAAAAGTACATCAACTGTCCCTCTCATTTATGAGTAAAATATAAAAAGTGTAAAAATTAAATAATTACATCCTAAATATATTTTTAGTAAGACTATAATTTATATAACTCATTTTCGGATCACCGTTTATTTTAAAATCATATAAGTTTGAATTAAACTTGCTTAATATCAATCGGGACATCAAACGAGTATTACAATCATTAAATATTTATTTTCAACATACTTTATTTATATATATAGATATATTTTAAATAATAATTATTATAATACCCTATTTTTATTTTATTAATTTTTAATAACAACAACATATAATACTTCAAATTATATTTTGAAATAATATTTATATATACATACACACATATCTATTTACAATTAATTGTTCGTGAATCATCGAGAGCAGTCGAAGGTCAATTGAATATATGAACATCGTTCCTATGTTTTCTAGACTCAACATTACATACTTTGCTTATCGTATCGAATCATATAAAGATTAAGTTTAAATTTGGTCGGAAATTCCTGGGTCATCACAGTACCTACCCGTTAAAGAAATTTCGTCCCGAAATTTTAGTGAGGTCGTCATGGCTAACAATAAATATGTTTTCCTGATTAATATGAGCTGATAAATAGAGTTTTATCATTATTGAATAATACAGATAAAATAATTCGATTATTCGAAGAGCACGAATAAAGCTATCACAAAAGAGTGAAATGAGTAAATACAAGTTTGTCTTAACCGGTGACGTAGCCACGGTTGATTTTAGAAGATAAGGTGCATCTTAACTTTTGACATTGTCTTAGTTGAATTCCGGAATTCAAGTGATTTAAGAAAATCTTCGAAATCTATATGATCCGATTCTTCGAGATTCAAGGAAATCAGGATCTCTTTAATTAAATGTGATGATCTGTCTCGATTGCTCGGTCGAATATTTCACTATAAATCCATTCATTTCTTTTCCTTATTTCCACAACTCTCACCTTCTATTCTTTCTCCCTCAATTCATACTTTTGTTTTCTCTTCCTGATTTTAAGTCAAGCGAGTCTTGGTACAGAATTCGTAGATATGAAGTTTTGAATGATTATAATGTTCTAAGCAGGAAGGAACGTGATAGCACGATTTGATTTTCAATTTTATCAAAATTACAGAAGATAGAACTATCAAGAATATATTCTTCTTGATATGTTTGGAGGTTATGTAGGATGAAAGAGTTATGTAATATGGCACATGATAATGGTATGATCTACTGTGAACCATCATCACGTTTCATTAGAAACTCAGCATGACTTACTGTAATATAATCACGTCGGCCAAGCGTCATTATATTATACTAACCCATGCTTCAATTCCCAACACTTCTCCATAATTTATTCATAATTTTTACTTAAATTTTACAGAAGTTTTCGATATAATGGAATACAGAAAACTTGAAGAGGTAGATAATTTCGAACAAGAATATTTATGAAAATATCCTCAGAAATATCGAAGATATTTATGATGATATTTTGAAATTTCTAAGTACAAAGGTTGATAAGGAAATATTTTCCGCAAGATTTTAACGTGGGTACGGAGCAAGATATTCTCTAAAGATTTCATCGGATCCAGATTTACCTGAATTCTTTGAATATAGGGTTTGGTCCATGTATTAGTTCTTTGTTTCCTTCATGGTTAGCTCAATCCATTTTTCAGTACCAAATTTTCTATCTAGCGTTCCTAACACTCCCTTCTTTATCATCAAACTTTTGACCGTTTAGACCATCTACAATTTTTCTGTTTCCTCGGCATTTAATGCTACCATATTTGAATCATCGGTTATTAATCCGAGGTGGTTTTAAGAGAATTGTGTTTTTAGATGATTAAACGCTTATCGTAATATGGTGGAATATAAAAGGTTCTCCGGTAACAATAAAAGAGTACGCATATATATCAAGGTTATAATATGGTTGTTTCGAACGAAAAGTCGAAGTTGATTTGCTGGAGCTGTGACAAAATTGGCTATTTTGGAAAAGAACTGCAAAGTTATTTTGGGTAATAATAACACTAAAGGAATTAGCACAGCTACGTGTTAAACGTTTACTCAGTTTCCGAGTGTTTTCAGGTGCATAACTATATGCATCAATCTTTTCTTCCGTAGATGAAGTGCGATTGGTTCATCCTCTCAATTGGAGTGTTTTCAAGAATTATGAAATGTTTGAACGCAGATTGGAATCGTCAAGATACAAATGAGGTTTAAGATGAAATCAAGTGGCAAACTTGAAGAACTATTTAGTTTCATATGTTATAAATAGTATTTTAATTCATTTTAATTGTCCAATATTATTCGTCAACATGTCCACAGTTAACAGTCCAGTAATTCATATATAGTTTAATATATTATATTCAAATTAATTAATAAGTGTCGTGACCCGTATACGTCTCAGACTCGATCACAACTCAAACTATATATATTATTGTAGAATCAACCTCAACCCTGTATAGAGAACTCGATCATTACTGCATATAGAGTGTCTATGGTGATTCCAAATAATATATATAGATGCGTCGATATGATATGTCAAAACCTTGTATACGTGTCCCGATATTTAAAGTGCGTAAAATAAATAATAAAAATTAAATGACAATAAATTAAATGCATAAAGTAAATAACAAAAATTAAATGACGATAAATAAAATTGCGAGAATGTAAATTGCGATAATTAAATTGCGATAATATAAAATGTAATCAGTTTGCTAGGAACAATTAGCTAGGAACAGTTAGCGTGGATTCTTAACAAAATTTCTCATAGTTAATTTATTTTTTTCTAACAAATTTTATTTTGTCTAATGTTTTCTTCATTATACCACTTGTTGGATTCTGATAGGACAAAAATCCAAAAATGAAATTGTATGAAAATGGTTATTCTGCGGTGAACGGATACGTGTTTCTGTGAATGTAAATAGGATAGTAAATGACTGTTGAATCAGATTCGAAGAATGTACAGTGTAACTTATTAATATGAAATTTAAATATTCCTCGGGTATTACCTACCCGTTAAAATATTTTCACCATTACAGTTTGTACAAAAGAATTTTTAATTACAATCTTTATGAAAACATATATACATATATATTTTCTTCAGATGTAATCAGGAATTTAATGAGTTAATATGATATTAATCTCATTTGATTTTTCGTTAGAACTAGAATGAATAATCCC
Source organism: Rutidosis leptorrhynchoides (assembly GCF_046630445.1). NCBI lineage: Eukaryota > Viridiplantae > Streptophyta > Magnoliopsida > Asterales > Asteraceae > Rutidosis > Rutidosis leptorrhynchoides. The sequence goes on from NC_092337.1 coordinate 254,482,188, forward strand.
TAAAACTTTAGAGATTACATAATCGCCGTGAGGAACAAAGATAATTGATGTAGAACAATTCGTAGAACGATGATTAAGTTCGAGGTACAGAATGAGATGTTGAGACATGGATTGTTGATGGTACTGGTGCTGTTACTGATGGTACTATTAGTGCCGGTGATGTTGCTGAAGCTGGTAAGTTTTGCACCATATTCTCCAAATTGATTACTCGAGCGCGAAGTTCGTTGACTTCCATTACTCCAGGATGATTGTCGGTCGAAATGAATTTATGAATGAGATGTAGAATTTTAGATAGAATATAATCGTGACGAGCTACCCTGGAAATGAGGCAGAAAATGGTGTTTCGGATAGGTTTGCCAGTAAGTGCTTTAGGTTCATCGTCAAGAGGTATATTCGGTTGGTGAAAAGGATCGCCTTCTTCGCGTCTCCATTGATTAAGTCGACTACGAACTCATCAGATGAATTGGGGATGGATGATTTATTGGTTCATTCTGGTGACACTGCTTTCGGAGCTTAGATGAAACTCCATATCGAAATAGTGAAGGTATTTCGTATGCCCGAGAGACATATTAAATTAACGTGGCCACTATGTTATGATCCAAGTCGGGTCATACCCAATAACAAGCTTACCAACACTTTATATGTATTTATTTTAACGGTTGGATTGTTAAATAAATACGCGACACTTGAACTTTAGAAAATCGGTTTTCTAAATCATAATCACTTGAGATAAATTATTTGGATAATTTATATATGATGTGGATTTAATTATTTATAGGTTTAAATAATTATGTTATGTTATATTTTATAAAATGGTTTATAAAATTATTGCAAGTAACAAATACATTTTATTTTATACAAGTTTTATAAAACTTGTAACAAGTTTTATAAAATCATTATTGTTATAAAATAATGGATGGTGGGCAGATTTTGGAGCCCCAAGAAAGTCTATCCCATGCTTATTCTTGTTGCTTTCCATAACACAATTCCACATATACATGTCCTTTGACTAGTAGCAATACATACATGCAATTGTACATCAAAATTCTGCACAAAACTCTCCTAAAACCCAGCTGAATTTCGTGGCCTTTTGGGAGGAAGAAAGGGTTCTTCATTTGGTTATTGAAAGCTCAATTCAAGTGTTATTAAATCCTAACCAAAGGCTAGGTGTTGGTGCAAAAGCTTGGGGTATTTCTCCTTGAGGTTTCATCACTTTGAAGCTCCATTCTTCATCATCTTCATCATCTTCTTTTGAACTAACCCTCAACTAGCTTGAGGAGGTATAAACTCTAAACCCACTCTTAGTTTGTAAGTATGTTTCACAACTTGATCCTTATTGGGATTTAACTTTAATTGGTTAAAGATTTACAAGTTTCAAAATGGTAATCTACACGCTTCCGCAAATCTTATTTCTTGAATGATTATAAGTATTATGAAACTTGTTAAATCCCAACAATGGTATCTAGAGTCGAAGTTGTTGAAATATGCTTCGAGATGGTTATTAAACCCACTATAATTTTGCATTCTATGAACATGCATGAAGTAGAATGTAAAATTTTCGGTTTTGGGTGGTTTGTCATTTTGGCCAAAATCACTTGTGATTCTGTACTGCCAATCACTTGTGATTCTGTACTGCCAATCACTTGTGATTCTGTATTGCCTATCTCTTATGTAGTTAAAGTTCACAATCTAAGCCTTGACCTTGTGTTTGGTTGCATGCATGGTTGATTGATATTTATTCAATTGGTTTGTAATAATATTTATTCATTTGGCATTTAATAATTCATTTGGTTATGTAATTTATTTTATATTTGGTATGTAAAATAGATTAAGTTGTAATTTCATTTTTTAGACAAAATGTATTAGGATATATTTTGTAAAATGATGAAGAATGATGAAGACTTGAAGAACACATGAAGAAGCATTTGGATGCAAGGTTAAGTGGGAGATTTGAAATCTCCTACTTTGTGTAATTACCCCTTATCCGGTGGCATTTGTTTTCGGCTAAACAAATGTCTACCAAAATGGCTTGATTGTGAACATATTTGTTTTGCATGCATGGTTGTTTATTGTATGATTGTGGATTGTATGTTTGTATGCTACAAGTTAATCACACAAGTTAACAACAAGCAAAATGGCAATTTAATTGGTTAAATTATACATTAATTAACGACATGCAAAACGACAATTTAATTGGTTAAATTAAAAATGGCTAAAAGGACATTAATAAACGGTTATTAAGAACATGATTAGGATCATATATATATAATGGTTTATAGACATGAAAATGGATTTTCATAAGAACCATACACTAAATGCATGTTGGTGTATGGCATAAAAGTTTTCTCAAACTAGAAATAATGAAAACTTAAAATCCCTTTAACACACTAGGTTAACAAGTTTAAACGCCATCCTATTGTATGACACTTAGACGTATTAAGAAACTTATAATGGGATAAAGGTCACCTAACCGTTATGAGCAAACTAATATGATTAAGGTAAATTTCGCACACTTGTGGGATAAAGGTCACCTAACCACTTGTATGTTAAGTTTACATGTCTAAACAAGTAGGACGACTTGATTTGGAAATCATGAACTTAGGGTCACCGAAGCATGATGAACAAATAGGCGTTGATGGGATAATATGTCATACAAAAGGATTGCATGATCCCATAACTTAGAAGTTGCAAAAGGATTGCAATTGTCATATAATGACTACCTAGCTAAATCAAATGACGGGATAAAGGTCACCTAACCGAAATTTGGTTTACCGTTGGATTCTAAAATTTAATATATATCAATTGGATTTAAAGGGTATTGATTGTTAAATTTAAAATCGATACTTAAATGAACTTTGCTAACTTTTGTAGATGGCCGCCAATAACAACAACATGCAAAACGCACCTATTAACTTGAACAACCTATCGTTAAGGTCTCTCCTCGAGAAAGACAAACTCAACCATACGAACTTTATGGATTGGTTCCGCAATCTTAGGATTGTCCTCAAACTTGAGGATAAGGCGTATGTGTTGGAAGACCCCATTCGCGATCAACCCGACGAGGATGATACAGAAGGCATGGCTTATTGGGATAAGTATTGCGCCGATTCGGTGCAAGTCGCTTGCCTAATGCTTGGGCCTATGATACCCGAACTCCAAAAGGATTTCGAGCATCATACTGCATACGACATGATCACGCAATTGAAGGAGATGTTCCTTCAACAAGCTCGTGTCGAGCGCTTTGAAACGGTCCGAGCGCTTCATGCATGTCGTATGGACGACTCCCAATCCGTTTCATCTTATGTCCTTAAGATGAAAAGCCTCATTGATCGCGCAAACCGTCTTAATCTCAACATATCTAATGAGCTAGCCACGGATCTTATCCTAAACTCCTTGTCAAAGAGGTTTGACCAATTTGTAATTAATTACAATATGAATGGGATGGATAAGACCATTGGCGAACTTCATGGCATGCTTAGGACGGCAGAAACTAGCATGGGTAAGAGGGCTTCACCCGTGCTAATGATCGATGATGGTGGGTCCAAAGGTAATAACACCTCTAAGCCAAAGGCGGCTAAGAGGAAAGGACCCGCCCATCAAGGCAAGGAAAAGGGGAGGATGGTTACCCCAACCAAAAACAAGAACAAGAAGCAAAAGGTTGCCGGACAAGCAAACCCCAAGGAAGACCCGTGCTTCGGTTGCGGTGAAATGGGTCACTGGAAACGAAACTGTCCGGTCTACCTTAAGGAGTTGAAGGAAAAGAGGGATGCGGGGCAAACCTCAGGTAATATATATATGGTATATATAGAGCTTAGTATTACTTCTTCTAATACATGGGTATTAGACACTGGATGTGGAACTCACATTTGCAATTCTTTGCAAGGGTTCAAAAGAAGTAGCAAGCAAACGGGAACATCAAGTCTCTTTATGGGTAATGGAGCCAAAGTGCAAGTGAAGGCTCAAGGAGACTTTGTATTAAAGCTTCCAAGTGGTTTGGAACTTATTTTGAACAATGTTTTGTATGCACCGGATTTATGTCGAAACATTATTTCAGTTTCCCGTTTAAAACAATGTGGTTTTTATCTTAATTTTGTTAATGATGATATTCACATTTATTTAGATAATGTATTCTATTTTAAGGCTTCGCCTTCAAATGGAATTTATGAATTGGTTCATGATGACACATCATCTAGTAGCTCAATATACCATACTAGCACCAAGAAACTCAAAAGGGATTTGAGTGATTCCTACTTATGGCATTTTCGCCTTGGTCATATAAACAAGAATCGAATGCATACACTTCAAAAGAATGGCCTTTTGAAATCAAATGAACTAGACTCGTTTGATGTATGTGAATCTTGTTTACAAGGCAAAATGACTAAAGCACCTTTCAAAGGGACCTATGAAAGGGCTAAGGACTTATTGGGATTAATACATTCTGATGTATGTGGACCCTTTAAGCCCATAACTAGGAATGGTGAAAGATACTTCGTTACTTTCATTGATGACTTCAGTCGTTTTGGATATGTCTACTTGTTAAGACATAAGGACGAAACTTTTGAAGCATTCAAAGAGTATCAAAGCGAAGTACAAAATCAACTCAATAAGACAATCAAGGTACTTCGTACCGATAGAGGAGGTGAATACCTAAGTGATGCTTTCCAAGATCATCTTAGAAGTTGTGGGATTATCTCGCAACTCACTCCTCCTGGAACACCCCAACTGAATGGAGTTTCCGAAAGGAGGAACCGAACCCTAATGGATATGGTTCAATCTATGATGGCTAGAAGCTCGTTACCTCTATCATTTTAGGGTTATTGTCTATGCTCCGCGGCTCGTATTTTAAATATGGCCCCAACCAAGAAAGTGGAACGAACACCTCATGAGATGTGGTTTGGAAAACCTCCATCTCTATCATACTTAAAGGTATGGGGATGTGAAGCTTATCCTAAGCGTTACGTCCCTAATAAGTTGAATGCTCGATCCACGAAGTGTATCTTCATAGGATATCCCAAGGATAATATGGGATATTATTTCTATGATCCATCCGAGCAGAATGTATTTGTTGCTCGGAAGGCGGAATTCCTTGAAACTAAGTTCCTAATGGAAGAAAGTAGTGAAAGGAAGATAGATCTTGAAGAGGTTCAAGATCAAGTAGATGATACACAATTGGTTGACACTAGCACTCAACATGAAAATGTTGAGAGTGATCAAATGGATGATCAAAATACACAAGACGTTCGTAGATCGGGTAGGATTAGTAATCCTCCTGAGAGATATGGGTTTCTCATGGATGGTTGCAATGTGGTTGATTTGGATGAACCAATAAACTACCAAGATGCTTTATCAAGGATTGATAAAGATAAATGGCAGGAAGCCATGAACGCTGAGATGCAATCCATGTATGACAACCAAGTTTGGGAACTTGTTACACAACCTGCTGGCTCAAGGCTAGTTGATTGTAAATGGCTTTTCAAAATGAAAACCGACATACATGAAAACTTGGATACATATAAAGCTAGACTTGTAGCAAAAGGTTTCACTCAAACTCAAGGGGTTGACTATGATGAAACTTTTTCGCCTGTGGCAATGCTAAAGTCTATTAGGATATTACTTGCCATTGCTGCTCATTATGATTATGAAATATGGCAAATGGATGTCAAGACCGCTTTCCTAAATGGATATCTTGTGGAAGATGTCTATATGGTTCAGCCTGAAGGTTTTGTTGATCCGAAATATCCTAAAAAGGTATGCAAGTTAAAGAAGTCAATCTACGGATTGAAACAAGCATCTAGAATGTGGAATCATCGTTTTAATGAGGAAGCCAAGAAATTTGGCTTCATTAAAAATGGTGATGAAGCTTGTGTATATAAGAATGCTAGTGGGAGCACTATCATGTTCCTTATACTATATGTGGATGATATATTGTTATTTGGAAATGATATTCCGGCAATGCAAAGAGTTAAAACTTGGCTAAGTAAATGCTTCTCCATTAAGGATCTTGGAGAAGCACAATACGTTTTGGGGATTGGGATCTACAGGGATAGATCCAAGAAACTGATAGGTTTGAATCAAAGTGCATACATTGAAAAGATCTTGAAAAGGTTCAAGATGGAGAACTCTAAGAAAGGTTTGGTACCTATTCAAAGAGGAACACTCCTTAGTTCATCTCAGTGCCCCACCACGAAAGATGAACAAGAGAAAATGAAGAAGGTCCCATATGCGTCTGCCATTGGGTCAATCATGTATGCAATGATATGCACTAGACCGGATGTGTCATGCGCTCTTAGCCTGACAAGTAGATACCAGAATAACCCAGGAAACAGTCATTGGATTGCTGTCGAAAGTATATTGAAATACCTTAGGAGGACTAAGGATATGTTTCTGATATATGGGTCTGGTGAGGAGGAACTTGCTGTAAAAGGTTACGTGGATGCGAGTTTCCAAACTGATCGAGATGATTCTCGATCACAATCCGATTATGTCTTCACATTAAATGGAGGTGCGGTCTCTTGGAAGAGTTCAAAACAGGATGTTGTTGCTTTATCCACTACAGATTCGGAGTACATCGCCGCATCATTGGCAGCTCAGGAAGCTGCATGGATGAAGAAATTCATCGACGACTTAGGAGTAGTCCCTTCCATTCAGGACCCTCTTGAGATCTTTTGTGACAACGAGGGTGCGATTGCTCAAATCAAAGAACCTCGTGCTCACCAAAAGACCCGTCACATTGAGCGGAGATTCAACTACATAAGGGATGAAGTTAAAAAGGGAAAGATATGTATTCGCAAAGTTCACACAGATCTTAATATAGCGGATCCTCTCACGAAGCTCTTACATGGAGCAAAACATACTGGACATGTTTGTGCATTAGGGCTTCGATATTCTAGTGATTGGTCATGATCTGTTTTAAGTATTGTAACGGAATGAAATTGTTCAAACTCATTAATATAATTATGGTATTAATTTATTTTGAGTTATGTTCCTATTTTGCATATTTTATCCATGAATAAGTAATTATTCTAAATTCCGTAGTCGATCACATTTGTGGGAGCAAATGTCAGGGTTAGACTATTATGAACTTGGATTGGTATACATTCACGGACTGAATGTGGGACAAGGTTGCTACCAAGGTTCATAGATATTTGTGGGATACAAATATTGGAAGACCCGCTCTCAAGATTCACTAAATGGAGCCTTTGTGGTTGATCACATGTAATCTTGAGTAAAGGCGAATATCATTGTATCCTCTGACCTGAGATACATATTGGGTTCAGATATTTGCCAAGTATTGTGCCTTGATTCTTTCCTTCGCTATTCTGAAATATGGTAGTTCATAAGGAGGAGCTCAGGTATAATGCAAGGTATATATTTAGGACATATGTAGTCAAGATGGAATTTGTCCCTCTTATTCGTTGAGAGTCAGATGTCTAAGGCCTGATAAAGTTAAATCTAGAAGAGAGTGATCACTCTATGTCTCTTGGATTTAACATGACATCTAGGACGAAAGGATGTGATGAAAGATTCACCTATTCATATTCGAGATGGGAACTCGAAAGGGATGATGTTATTGAATGGCAAAAGTCATAACATATTGGGGGTGATGGACGGTCGTTAGGTGGTATCCATCACTTGCATTAATTTCTTATGTTTCTCGTGCAAGTGGGAGATTGAAGGTATTTCGTATGCCCGAGAGACATATTAAATTAACGTGGCCACTATGTTATGATCCAAGTCGGGTCATACCCAATAACAAGCTTACCAACACTTTATATGTATTTATTTTAACGGTTGGATTGTTAAATAAATACGCGACACTTGAACTTTAGAAAATCGGTTTTCTAAATCATAATCACTTGAGATAAATTATTTGGATAATTTATATATGATGTGGATTTAATTATTTATAGGTTTAAATAATTATGTTATGTTATATTTTATAAAATGGTTTATAAAATTATTGCAAGTAACAAATACATTTTATTTTATACAAGTTTTATAAAACTTGTAACAAGTTTTATAAAATCATTCTTGTTATAAAATAATGGATGGTGGGCAGATTTTGGAGCCCCAAGAAAGTCTATCCCATGCTTATTCTTGTTGCTTTCCATAACACAATTTCACATATACATGTCCTTTGACTAGTAGCAATACATACATGCAATTGTACATCAAAATTCTGCACAAAACTCTCCTAAAACCCAGCTGAATTTCGTGGCCTTTTGGGAGGAAGAAAGGGTTCTTCATTTGGTTATTGCAAGCTCAATTCAAGTGTTATTAAATCCTAACCAAAGGCTAGGTGTTTGTGCAAAAGCTTGGGGTATTTCTCCTTGAGGTTTCATCACTTTGAAGCTCCATTCTTCATCATCTTCATCATCTTCTTTTGAACTAACCCTCAACTAGCTTGAGGAGGTATAAACTCTAAACCCACTCTTAGTTTGTAAGTATGTTTCACAACTTGATCCTTATTGGGATTTAACTTTAATTGGTTAAAGATTTACAAGTTTCAAAATGGTAATCTACACGCTTCCGCAAATCTTATTTCTTGAATGATTATAAGTATTATGAAACTTGTTAAATCCCAACAAATAGCTGTCGGAATCCGAGGAATTCGAACTGATTGAGGGATTCATCTCGTACGGTTAAATGAAGTATTTTCGATAAGAAACAGATTATAGAATGTAGATTAGTACCCTACAATACATAATTTACATATGCATATATAATACTAAAATTCCATAAGTTACGGAGGAATCTACGAAAGCTGTCAGGCAAAGTCTACAGTAACAGATATGCTAAGATATGAATTAGCAGATTCGTTAAGATATGAATTTTGTCTATACACTATTCATGCAATCATTGCAGTAAGATGTGTTTAGACTAAGAATGATAAGCAGGTAATTTCCTAAGGATGATAAGCAGATGATTTCTGACACGAAATGATAAGCAAAACTTTTGACATGCAGACACGGTCGAAGTCCAAACTCACTAGTGCATCCTAACAACTATCAGTTAGACTTACTAATGCAAGACCTGGTTCGCTAAGACCACCGCTCTGATACCACATGTCATACCCCGTACTAATTCGTCTGGACGAAGTCACCAACATCTGGTTCCATTGCGATGATCGACTCCAAATAAAGTCTTTACAATGAGCAAATGCACAGCGGAAGATTTCTTTCATACCTGAGAATAAACATGCTTTCAAGTGTCAACCAAAAGGTTGGTGAGTTCATAAATTTATCATAAAACAATAAAATTCATCATTTTGATAGACCACAAGATTTAAATGCTGCATGGTACAAATGGGCCCGAATCCTATACCCACATGTAATGTACATGCGATATCTTTTAAATACAGTACACCTTTCTAGTATACGAAATAATCTTTCATAAATCATAGTAACCGTACACATATCTTGCGCACAAAAATAACATACACATAACCTGTGTATAAAATCATTCTCTCGATATATAACATTCACATCAATTGGTGGCAATTATCATGTCCACATAATTCAATGGTGGCAATTATCATGTCCACATAATTCAATGGTGGCAATTATCATGTCCACATAATTCAATAATAATCCGCAGAACTTCTGTCTGCATAATAATTCATTCGAGGAATGTTTTGCTCGTGTCTATCTCATCAAACATTTATAAAAGCATTTCATGTATTCGCAGTTCAAAATATATTTCAAAAGCATTTAATAAAGAAGTTGTAAAAACAGCGCATGTATTCTCAGTCCCAAAAATGTAAAGAGTAAAAGGGAATCAAATGAACTCACGCATATAAATATTGTAAAACAGTTAATAAAGCATTTGCATGTATTCTCAGCCCAAAAATGTAAAGAGTAAAAGGGAGCAAATGAACTCACGCATATAAATATTGTAAAACAGTTAATAATGCATTTGCATGTATTCTCAGCCCAAAAATGTAAAGAGTAAAAGGGTGCAAATGAACTCACAATCGAATATTTTATAGTAAAAATATTCATACTACGAAAATGAACAATGCAGGGTTGGCCTCGGATTCACGAACCTATATCATTTATATATATATTAACACATTTGATTGTAATCGAACGAATTTATATAATATATCATAAATTATATATATTATATTTTTAAATTGGTATATACTTAATGTAGTTAATTTTTGTATAGTTTTATATATATACATGATTAATATTATATTAAAAATCAAATATTTATTATATGTAAATACTTTATAAATAATTTTAATATACATAATTAGATGTATTATGGTAGCTGTAAATAATATACTCTTATATAGAAAATATTTATTTGTTTTAATAATATTGTTAATATGAAGGTAATAATGATAATAATGATAATAATAATAATAATAATAATAATAATAATAATAATAATAATAATAATAATAATAATAATAATAATAATAATAATAATAATAATAATAATAATAATAATAATAATAATAATAATAGTATCTATACTCTATAATAATAATAAAAATAGAAAGAAATCTACCTTTCAAATATCAAGTCAAAAAAAAAATAAACGTCCAAGACGGGGTTTGTACCAGAGACCTCTCGGTTAACTCCAACACTCCCTAACCACTGAACCACTTTGTTATGTCTTGTATTAATTCGTACCATTAAATATTTAAACCATAGTAAACTGTTTATCATCTTCTTCCTATCATTTATCATTAATATCATTCTCATATTTTACCATTAACATTATTTATCGATCATGAAATCATCATAATCAAACCATCATCTTTATCAACACATCGTAGTATCATGATCATCGATCATGCTTTTCACTTACATTCTATCATCTATTATCTTTATCATCATCATCATCATCGTCATCATCATCTTACCCTCAATCCATCTTACTCGTCCTTAATATAATCGTGACCTATCATAATATTAGCATATCATGCTCATCATCATCATGTCATCTTCAATCCATCTCATTAAATTTCTTATCATTTAAACCGTAACATGGGTGCATCCTAATCCACACGAACTTAATTTTTTTTGGCCCAACAACCAAAAGTAATAATCGGCCCAAAATGAACACTGAAATATAGCATCCCGTCTATTTACTCCTATCATACCGTCGGTGGGAAAAAAATATTGACAACAGGTAGTGGGTCGATTTGTTGGTTGTCAAATAGATAAAAAAAAATATAGAAGTAGTAGGTTGCTATGGGTTGACGAAGGGAAACAACAAACACATCAATATCATCTTTAACTTAAATGTCCCCTCTATAATAACTAAACCGAAAATATCAACCCACAATTAGCATCAATCACGTCCAAAGTAGATTGCTTTCACCTAACATGTATAATTGAATTGATTAATCTAGTGTTTGCGGCCCATCACAAGGAAAGAAAAGAAAAAAAATATATAAACATCACCAATTTACGTCCATGGTTTCATATTATGGACCCTACTACTAATTAAAATAATGTAACCATAATCACATTATTTAACCATTTAACAAGTGGGTTTGTAAGTGGGACGAGTTTGAAAGAAATAAACTGCATGTGCAGCGGTTGCAACGAAAGTGTGAGATGGTGTGGTGTTTCACTATGATGGTTCGAATTATTAATAAGATAAAAGGCAGAAACAGGTATAGCAGCAACAACAAGTGAGTTTAGGTTGTTATGGTGATTCAAGTGAAAACATAAAGAGGAAAAGGGTTGTTTTGGTTCAAGATCGAATAGGGGAAGAAACAGAAGAAAGGAAAAAAAAATTTATATGGTGAAGGTTGTAAAGTGACCGTTGATGGTTCATGTTTGAATCAGAAGCAAGAACTGTCGAGAATGGTTATGTTTGTACATGACTAAAAAAAGAAAAAGAAAAGAGCAGATGAAATGGTGGTTTGGTGAGGATCACGGTGTCGTGGATATAATCAAATGGAAATGGTGGTTTATGTCCCTCTACACCAAAACAGAAAACAGTGGTTAAGTAGCACCCATATAGTGATGATCGAATCATAGAGGTGACGGTTTTTGATTGATCGATGAACAGAAAAAGCATAAGGAAGTGTTCACAGAGATGATGTATATGTGTGGTGATGGTTATGGTTACTAGAATGAAGAGTGTTAGTAATATATGTATATTATATATATGTATACATTCTCAGTGGAAAAAAATAATAATGAGTAGCATAGTAATCGAGCAATCATATTAATTTCAATTCAATCATATTTGTTTGATTCCATCCCACCACTTCCACTTGAGAACAATAATTTAGATAAAGTTGATAGATTGAATAAAGCAGATAATAGTAGTTTAATTGAACATCCGTGATACATAATTGTATGTATCTTACCACAATTTTAATAGGCATAGTATTTGGTACACCGATGATAATTAGTGGCGAATGAAAGTGTTTGGAAAAATCCCAAATTTTTAAATTAAATATCTTTATTTATTTAGGTCGTTATGGTACAAAATTTAGTCATTAATTTAATAAATAAAAAGTACATCAACTGTCCCTCTCATTTATGAGTAAAATATAAAAAGTGTAAAAATTAAATAATTAGATCCTAAATATATATTTAGTAAGACTATAATTTATATAACTCATTTTCGGATCACCGTTTATTTTAAAATCATATAAGTTTGAATTAAACTTGCTTAATATCAATCGGGACATCAAACGAGTATTACAATCATTAAATATTTATTTTCAACATACTTTATTTATATATATAGATATATTTTAAATAATAATTATTATAATACCCTATTTTTATTTTATTAATTTTTAATAACAACAACATATAATACTTCTAATTATATTTTGAAATAATATTTATATATACATACACACATATATATTTACAATTAATTGTTCGTGAATCGTCGAGAGTAGTCGAAGGTCAATTGTGAAGGTATTTCGTATGCCCGAGAGACATATTAAATTAATGTGGCCACTGTGTTATGATCCAAGTCGGGTCATACCCAACAACAAGCTTACCAACACCTTATATGTATTTATTTAGACAGTTGGATTGTTAAATAAATACGCGACACTTGTACTTTAGAAAATCGGTTTTCTAAATTATAATCACTTGAGATAAATTATTTGGATAATTTATAAATGATATGGATTTGATTATTTATAGGTTTAAATAATTATGTTGTGTTATAGTTTTATAAAATGGTTTATAAAATGAAAAGTACTTAACAAATAAAAGCATGGTTTATTACAGATAAATGGGATGTTTTATAAAAAATTAAGGTCTAGAAGACCACCCCATGGGGTGGACGGTTTTATGTGCCCAAGGCACCACTCCCATGCTATTTTTTTGTTAAGTTTAAGAATGCAAAAGTACAAAGGGCATGCTAGAATCTTGAACCAAGTTCACACACTACTACATGCATAAAAGATCCACAATAACCAAAAACACTTCTTGTTTCTATAATTTTTGTTGCTGGCCGAAATTTTACAAGAAGAAAGAGTGTGTTCTTGAGTGATTAAAAGCTCTATACAAGTGCTAAACAAATCCTAACCAAAACTAAGGGTGTTGGTTATAAGTTTGGGGTATAACTACTTGAGGTTTCATTGTTTTGGAACTTGCATTCATCATCATTTCTTGAGAGCTGCTGTCCAGAAATTTTGAGTACATTAAAGTGGGTTTCAAGCTAGATTAACAAGGGTGTTGAGGTTACAAAGTCTAGCTAACTTAGGGGTGGTGTTGGAGGATCAAAAGCTTGAAGTTCTACACTCTTGTTCATCATCCTACTACCATTTTGGACAGCCCTTAAACTTAGTTTAAGGAGGTATATAACTCTTCCTTTTCTTGTTAGTTTGTAAGCTTATGTTCACAACTTGATCCATGGGGTTTAGCTTTAAATTGGTTTAAAGATTAACATGTTTAATTGGTAATTACACGTTTCCATTTTGTTTTAATCTTAAATGGTTTTAAGAGTTTCAAACTTGTTAAATCCCAACAATGGTATCTAGAGCCGAAGTTGTTGAAATATGCTTCGAATTGTTGTCTTTAAACCCACTATATTTGCATTCCAAGTACATGCATGAAAATGGAATACAAAAATTGTCGGGTTTGGGTGGGTTTGATATGATGGCCGAAATTTTGGATCTTCCAAAAGGGGTTTGGAACTTGTCATTTTGGTCATTTTTGGTTGCATGTTAAAGTTCACAATCCTAGCCTTGACCTTGTGTTGATTGCATGCTATATTTGGTTGATTTGTTATATTCATTTGGTATGTAATATTATTCATTCAATTGGCATGTAATAATTATTATTTTGGCTATGTAATTTGTTTTACATTTGGTATGTAAAATAGAATAGGTTGTATTTCATTTTCTAGATAAAAATGTATTAGGATACATATTTTGTAAAAATGAAGAACAAGATCATGAAGACTTGAAGAACACAAGGAGCATTTGGATGCAAGGTTAAGTGGGAGATTGGAAATCTCTTGCTTTGTGTTGAAACCCCTTAACCGGTGACGTTTGTTTTTGGCTAAATAAACGTCCACCAAAATGGCTAGATTGTGAACATACTTATTTTGCATGTGTGGTTGTCTGTATGATTATTGTTTTGTATGTTTGGTTGATACAATTAATCATAAAATAACAACAAACAAAACGACAATTTAATTGGTTAAATTAGACGTTCTAAGTACATGCAAAACGGCAATTTAAATGGTTAAATTAAAATAGCAACCAAAAACCTTAATAAATGGTTATTAAGAACAAGAAAAGGATAACGTATATAAAATGGTTTGTATCAAGTAATTGGCTCAATTACAAAACATGAAATTGGTTTTTCATAAGTACCATACACTAAATGCATGTTGGTGTATGGCATAAAAGTTTTCTCAAACTAGAATTAACGAAAACTTAAAATCCCTTTTACAAACAAGGTAAACAAGTTTAACGCCATCCTATTGTGTGACACTTAAAAGTATTAGGGAACTCATGATGGGATAAAGGTCACCTAACCGTTATGAGCAAACTAATATGATTAAGGTAAATTTCGCATGCTTGTGGGATAAAGGTCACCTAACCACTTGTATGTTAAATTTACAAGTCTATACAAATAGGACGACTTGATTTGGGAATCATAAACTTAGGGTCACCGAAGCATGATGAACAAATAGGCGTTGATGGGATAATATGCCATGCAAAAGGATTGCATGATCCCATAACTTAGAAGTTGCAAAGGATTGCAATTGTCATATAATGACTACCTAGCTAAATCAAATAACGGGATAAAGGTCACCTAACCGAAATTTGGTTTACCGTTGGATTCTAAAATTTAATAAATATCAATCAAATTAAAAGGGTATTGCTTATTAAATCTGAAATCGATACTTAAAATAAACTTTGTTGAATTTTGTAGATGGCCGCTAATAACAACAACAACATGCAAAACGCACCACTTAACATGAACAACCTATCATTACGGTCTCTCCTCGAGAAAGACAAACTTAACCATACCAACTTTATGGATTGGTTCCGCAATCTTCGGATTGTCCTCAAACAAGAGGATAAAGCGTATGTACTTGAGGACCCCATTCCCGATCAACCGGATGAGAATGATGTGGAAGCAATGGCCTCTTATGATAAGTATTGCCACGACTCCCTTCAAGTCTCATGCTTAATGCTTGGGACTATGATACCCGAACTCCAAAAGGATTTCGAGCATCATAGTGCATACGACATGATAACGCAATTGAAGGAGATGTTCCTCCAACAAGCGCGTGTCGAGCGTTTCGAAACGGTTCGGGCGCTACATGCTTGTCGTATGGACGATACCCAATCGGTTTCATCTTATGTACTTAAGATGAAAAGCCTTATCGATCGTGCTAACCGTCTTAACCTAAACATATCAAATGAGTTAGCCACCGATCTTATCCTTAACTACCTATCAAAAAGGTTTGATCAATTTGTAATTAATTACAATATGAATGGGATGGATAAGAGCATAGGTGAGCTTCACGGTATGCTTAGAACGGCGGAAACTAACATGGGTAAAAGGGCTTTACCCGTGTTAGCAATCGATCAAGGTGGGTCAAAAGGTAACACCTCTAAGCCAAAGGTGGCCAAGAGAAAAGGACCCGCCCATCAAGGCAAAGGGAAAGGGAAGATGGTTACCCCAACCATCAACAAGGCTAAGAAGCAAAAGGTAGCCGAGAAGGCAAACCCCAAAGAAGACCCATGTTTCGGTTGCGGTGAGATGGGTCATTGGAAACAAAACTGTCCGGTCTATCTTAAGGAGTTGAAGGACAAGAGGGATGCAGGGCAAACCTCAGGTAATATGTATATGGTATATATAGAGCTTAGTATTACTTCTTCTAATACATGGGTATTAGACACGGGATGTGGAACTCATATTTGCAATTCTTTGCAGGGGTTCAAAAGAAGTGATCATAAGGCGGGAACATCAAGTCTCTATATGGGCAATGGTGCAAAGGTGCATGTTAAAGCTCAAGGAGATTTTATTTTGAAGCTTCCAAGCGGATTGGAACTTATTTTAGAAAATGTTTTGTATGCTCCGGATTTGTGTAGAAACATTATTTCTATTTCTCGCTTAAAACAATGTGGTTACGTTGTTAATTTTATTGATGATGATATTCATGTTTCTAAAGATAATGTATTCTATTTCAAGGCTTCGCCTTCAAATGGAATTTATGAATTGGTTCATGATGACACATCATCGAGCTCTATATACCATACTAGCACCAAGAAACTCAAAAGGGATTTGAGTGATTCCTACTTATGGCATTGTCGCCTTGGTCACATAAACAAGAACCGAATGCATACACTTCAAAAGAATGGACTCTTGAAATCAAATGAGATGGACTCGTTTGATGTATGTGAATCTTGTTTACAAGGCAAGATGACTAAAGCACCTTTCAAAGGGACCTATGAAAGGGCTAAAGATTTATTGGGATTAATACATTCGGATGTATGTGGACCCTTTAAACCCATGACTAGGAAAGGTGAAAGATACTTTGTTACTTTCATTGATGACTTTAGTCGTTTCGGATATGTCTACTTATTAAGACACAAGGACGAAACGTTTGAAGCATTCAAAGAATATCAAAACGAAGTACAAAATCAACTCAATAAGACAATTAAGGTACTACGTACCGATAGAGGAGGTGAATACCTAAGCGATGCCTTCCAAGATCATCTTAGGAGTTGTGGGATTATCTCACAACTTACTCCACCCGGAACACCCCAACTTAATGGAGTTTCCGAAAGGAGGAACCGAACCCTAATGGATATGGTTCGATCTATGATGGCAAGAAGCTCGTTGCCTCTATCATTTTGGGGTTATTGTCTAAGCTCCGCGGCTCGTATTTTAAATATGGCCCCAACCAAGAAGGTGGAACGAACTCCTCATGAGATGTGGTTTGGAAAACCTCCTTCTCTTTCATACTTGAAAGTATGGGGATGTGAAGCTTATCCTAAGCGTTATGTAGCAAATAAGCTACATGCTCGATCCACAAAGTGTATCTTCATAGGATATCCCAAAGATGACATGGGATATTACTTCTATGATCCATCCGAGCAAACCGTATTTGTTGCTCGGAAAGCGGAATTCCTTGAAACCAAGTTCCTTATGGAAGGTGATGGTGAAAGGAAGATAGATCTTGTAGAGGTACAAGATCAAGCCGATGATACACAATTGGTTGGCACTAGTACTCAACATGAGGATGTTGAAAATGATCAAGTGGATGATCAAGGTACACAAGACGTTCGAAGATCTAGTAGGATTAGTAATCATCCCGAGAGATATGGGTTTCTCGTGGAAGGTTGCTATACGGTTGATTTGGATGAGCCGACAAACTACAAAGATGCTTTATCAAGAATTGATAAAGATAAATGGCAGGAAGCCATGAACGCCGAGATGCAATCCATGTATGAAAACCAAGTTTGGGAACTTGTTGTGCAACCTCCTAGCTCCAAGCTAGTTGATTGCAAATGGCTTTTCAAGAAGAAAACCGACATACATGGAAACTTGGATACATACAAAGCTAGACTTGTAGCAAAAGGTTTCACTCAAACTCAAGGGGTTGATTATGATGAAACTTTCTCGCCAGTGGCAATGCTAAAGTCTATTAGGATATTATTTGCCATTGCTGCTCACTATGACTATGAAATATGGCAAATGGATGTCAAAACCGCTTTCCTAAATAGATATCTTGAGGAAGATGTCTATATGGTACAGCCCGAAGGTTTTGTTGATCCGAAAAATCCTAAAAAGGTATGCAAGTTGAAGAAATCAATCTACGGATTGAAACAAGCATCTAGAATGTGGAATCATCGCTTTAATGAAGAGGCAAAGAAATTTGGCTTCATTAAAAATGGTGATGAAGCTTGTGTGTACAAGAAGGCTAGTGGGAGCTCTATAATGTTCCTTGTGCTATATGTGGATGATATATTATTATTTGGGAATGATATTACCACAATGCAAGGAGTCAAAACTTGGCTAAAGAGTTGCTTCTCCATTAAGGATCTTGGAGACGCACAATACATATTGGGGATAGGGATCTATAGGAATAGATCCAAGAGATTGATAGGTTTAAGTCAAAGTACATACATTGATAAAATCTTGAAAAGGTTCAAGATGGAAAACTCTAAGAAAGGTTTGGTACCTATTCAAAGAGGAACCGTTCTCAATTCATCTCAGTGTCCTACCACGAAAGATGAACAAGAGAGAATGAAGAAAGTCTCATATGCATATGCTATTGGGTCTATCATGTATGCGATGATATGTACTAGACCGGATGTGTCATGCGCTCTAAGCTTGACAAGTAGATACCAGAATAACCCAGGAAACAGTCATTGGATTGCTGTTAAAAGTATATTGAAATACCTTAGGAGAACTAAGGATATGTTTCTAATATATGGGTCTGGCGAGGAGGAACTCGCCGTAAAAGGTTACATGGACGCGAGTTTTCAAACTGATCGAGATGACTCTCGATGACAATCCGGTTATGTCTTCATGTTAAATGGTGGTGCGGTCTCTTGGAAGAGTTCGAAACAGGAGGTTGTTGCGTTATCCACTACAGAGTCGGAGTACATTGCCGCCTCACTGGCAGCTCAGGAAGCTGCATGGATGAAGAAATTCATCGACGACTTAGGAGTGGTCCCTTCCATTCAGGACCCTCTTGAGATCTTTTGTGACAACGAGGGTGCGATTGCTCAAATCAAGGAACCTCGTGCTCATCAAAAGACTCGTCACATTGAGCGGAGATTCAACTACATCAGGGATGAGGTTGAAAAGGGAAAGATATGTATTCACAAAGTTCACACAGATCATAATGTTGCGGATCCACTCACGAAGCTTTTACATGGGCCAAAACATGAGGGACATGTTTGTGCGTTAGGGCTTCGATATTCTAGTGATTGGAATTGATCTACTTTATGTATTGTAACGGAACGAATTAGTTCAAACTCATTAATATAATTATGGTATTAATTTAATTATGAGTCATGTTCCAATTTAGCATATTTCATCCATGAATAAACTATTATTCTAAATTCCGTAGTCGATCACATTTGTGGGAACAAGTGTGAGGTTTAGACTATTATGAACTCGGATTGGTATACATTCATAGGTTGAATGTGGGGCAAGGTTGCAACCAAGGTTCATAGATATTTGTGGGAAACAAATATTGGAAGACCCGCTCTCAAGAATTACTGTATAGAGCCTTTGTGGTTGATCACATGTAATCTTGAGTAAAGGCGAATATCATTGTATCCTCTGACCTGAGATACATATTGGGTTCGGATATTCACCAAGTACTGTGCCTTGATTCTTTCCTTCGCTATTCTGAAACATGGTAGTACATAAGGAAGAGCTCAGGTATATTACAAAGTGTATATCTAGGACATATGTAGTCAAGATGGAATTTGTCCCTCTTATTCGTTGAGAGTCAGATGTCTAAGGCCTGAAAAGTTAAATCTATAAGAGAGTGATCACTCTGTATCTCTTGGATTTAACATGACATCTAGGATGAAAGGATAAAATGAAAGATTCACCTATTCATATTCGAGATGGGAACTCGAAAGGGATGATGTTATTGAATGGCACAAAGTCATAACATATTGGGGGTGATGGACGGTCGTTAGGTGGTATCCATCACTTGCATTAATTTCTTATGTTTCTCGTGCAAGTGGGAGATTGAAGGTATTTCGTATGCCCGAGAGACATATTAAATTAATGTGGCCACTGTGTTATGATCCAAGTCGGGTCATACCCAACAACAAGCTTACCAACACCTTATATGTATTTATTTAGACAGTTGGATTGTTAAATAAATACGCGACACTTGTACTTTAGAAAATCGGTTTTCTAAATTATAATCACTTGAGATAAATTATTTGGATAATTTATAAATGATATGGATTTGATTATTTATAGGTTTAAATAATTATGTTGTGTTATAGTTTTATAAAATGGTTTATAAAATGAAAAGTACTTAACAAATAAAAGCATGGTTTATTACATATAAATGGGATGTTTTATAAAAAATTAAGGTCTAGAAGACCACCCCATGGGGTGGACGGTTTTATGTGCCCAAGGCACCACTCCCATGCTATTTTTTTGTTAAGTTTAAGAATGCACAAGTACAAAGGGCATGCTAGAATCTTGAACCAAGTTCACACACTACTACATGCATAAAAGATCCACAATAACCAAAAACACTTCTTGTTTCTATAATTTTTGTTGCTGGCCGAAATTTTACAAGAAGAAAGAGTGTGTTCTTGAGTGATTAAAAGCTCTATACAAGTGCTAAACAAATCCTAACCAAAACTAAGGGTGTTGGTTATAAGTTTGGGGTATAACTACTTGAGGTTTCATTGTTTTGGAACTTGCATTCATCATCATTTCTTGAGAGCTGCTGTCCAGAAATTTTGAGTACATTAAAGTGGGTTTCAAGCTAGATTAACAAGGGTGTTGAGGTTACAAAGTCTAGCTAACTTAGGGGTGGTGTTGGAGGATCAAAAGCTTGAAGTTCTACACTCTTGTTCATCATCCTACTACCATTTTGGACAGCCCTTAAACTTAGTTTAAGGAGGTATATAACTCTTCCTTTTCTTGTTAGTTTGTAAGCTTATGTTCACAACTTGATCCATAGGGTTTAGCTTTAAATTGGTTTAAAGATTAACAAGTTTAATTGGTAATTACACGCTTCCATTTTGTTTTAATCTTAAATGGTTTTAAGAGTTTCAAACTTGTTAAATCCCAACAAATTGAATATATGAACATCGTTTCAATGTTTTCTATACTCAACATTACATACGTTGCTTATCATATCGAATTATATAAAGATTAAGTTTAAATTTGGTCGGAAATTCCCGGGTCATCACAAGAAACAAGGTTTTTAGATTATTACAGGGCTGTTGGACATTACGAAACCCTCGTCCTTTTGACGACATTACAACATACTGCCTAGTCAATGGTCATAACGGTTATTTTCCACAAGACCAAGGATGGGAAGTCGTCTTAGTAAAACCAGAATGCATGACTTGTTTCTGGACTTATGAATTACGTGTCTTTATTTCCTTTGCTGAACAACTTGCGTATCAACTAAATTTATCTTCAAAACTGTCATGTATCATAGTGTACTATATTTCATGTTATATGTAATATAGCAAAGTTGTAAGTTTGAAGAATATTTGTATGTGATATATTATTATAATCAGTTTTTCATATGGAATTGTAGTAGTTGAATTGTATATTAGCTACTAAGTATGAACTTAACGGGTATGTAGTACCCGAATTTAAACTTATAAAACACTAATATGAAGAAAAAGCTTTTATAAATGAGTTCATATTATGCTACGAAATACTATTGACTACTCTTAATATTCTGTATGATTAACTCGATTCAGTTGGCTATTTTGAAGGAAATGGCACCAACTACTCGACACACCATGAATATGAGCGAAGAGGAATTTCGTACCTTTCTTGCTGCAAACATAGCCGCAGTACAGGCTGCGCTACATACAAACAATAACTCTGAATCCAGCAATGCAGCTAACGGTGCAAGAAATCATGTAGGATGCTCCTACAAAGAATTCACTGCCTGCAAACCTTTGGAATTTGATGGAACCGAAGGACCAATTGGATTGAAACGGTGGACTGAGAAAGTCGAATCGGTGTTTGCCATAAGTAAGTGTACTGAAGAGGATAAAGTTAAGTACGCTACGCATACCTTCACAGGTACTGCGTTAACGTGGTCGAACACCTATCTTGAACAGGTAGGACAAAATGCTGCTTACGCACTACCGTGGTCGGCATTCAAGCAATTGATGAACGAGCAGTACCATCCTAGAAACGAAGTCAATAAACTCAAGGCAGAACTTAGAGAGTTACGAACACAAGGGTTCGATGTTACCACATATGAACGACGATTCACAGAGTTGTGCCTATTGTGTCCGGGAGGATTCGAAGATGAAGAAAAGATGATCGACGCGTTTGTAAAAGGGTTACCAGTAAGGATTCAAGAAGATGTGAGTTCACACGATCCCGCTTCTATACAGAAGGCAAGTCGAATGGCTCATAAACTCATAAATCAGATTGAGGGAAGAATTAAAGAGCAGGCGGCCGAAGAAGCCAACATGAAACAACTCAAGAGGAAGTGGGAGGAAAACGGTGACAAGAGTTACCAGTACAACAACAACAACAATTACAATCACAATCGCAACAACTATCCCAACAACCGCAACAACAATCGCAACAATAACCGCAATCCTAACAATAACTACAACAAACATCCCAACAACAACAACAACTACAATAACCGTTTCAACAACAATAACAATCCCAACAACAACCTTAATAACAACAACGGCAACAAAAACCAAAAACAACCATGTCATAGGTGTGAAGAAAATCATCAGGGGTTTTGCACGACATTTTGCAACAGGTGTAAAAGAAATGGTCATAGCGAGACAAAGTGTGAGGTCTACGGACCAAAGTTTAATAGAACTAAAGGAACAAATAATGTCAGAACAAGTAATGCTGAAACAAATAGTGTCGGAGCAAGTAATACCAACGCTATTTGTTATAAATGTGGAAAACTGGGCCACATTATTAGAAATTGCCCGAATCAGGGGAATACTAATGGGCAGGGCCGTGGAAGAGTTTTCAATATTAATGCGGCAGAAGCACAGGAAGACCGAGAGCTTGTTACGGGTACGTTTCTTATTGATGATAAATCTGCTTATGTTTTATTTGATTCGGGTGCAGATAGAAGCTATATGAGTAGAGAATTTTGTGCTAAATTAAGTTGCCCATTGATGCCTTTGGATAGTAAATTTTTACTCGAATTAGCAAACGGTAAATTAATTTCAGCAGATAATATATGTCGGGAGAGAGAAATTAAACTGGGGAATGAAACGTTTAAAATTGATTTAATACCAGTCGAGTTAGGAAGTTTTGATGTAATAATTGGCATAGACTGGTTGAAAAAGGTGAGAGCAGAGGTCGTTTATTACAAAAATGCGATTCACATTATGCATTGATCATATACATGGCAAATATGTATATTTTATCTGCTAAAAGCTAAAGGCAGAACTGCGAATTATAAGGCAAAGCTATACAGTATTCGCTGAAAATAAGTAGAGCGGTTTTGTTTTCGAATTAATGCAAGACCACGGTTTAATCCGCTAAGTTTTCGCGGATAGTTAAGTAACTCGCAGACCGCGGATATTTCGATTCATATAAATAGGGAGCTTGGCCTCTCATTTATGGGTTGTTGATTCTCTTCCATTTTGCCTAAGCCTTTGTAATTTCCACTTGTGATCTTGCCCAAGGGATTTTTACATCGCGTAAAGGTGAATTAAGCTAATTAACAATCAAGACCAGGTCGGGGTGGTTGATCACTTGATAGTTAAAGTGAAAGACGATCATCGGGGCCCAAAATAATCATCAAACATTCCAT
Source organism: Rutidosis leptorrhynchoides (assembly GCF_046630445.1). Taxonomy (NCBI): domain Eukaryota; kingdom Viridiplantae; phylum Streptophyta; class Magnoliopsida; order Asterales; family Asteraceae; genus Rutidosis; species Rutidosis leptorrhynchoides. The sequence goes on from NC_092337.1 coordinate 254,506,140, forward strand.
CCTCCATTACATTCTTATTGCACTCAATCTGTAATTAAGTAACATCGCTGATTAAGGATTGATCAATTGGCGCCATCCATGGGACACAGAAGGTTCATCCAAGACTTTTCCAGAATAGCAAAACCCTTGACTGCATTAACGCATAAAGGGAAGAAATTTGAATGGAAAGATGAACAAGAGAAAGCGTTTCAATTGTTAAAGAAAAAGTTAACTACGGCACCTATATTGTTATTACCTAAAGGGAATGATGATTTTGTGATATATTGTGACGCCTCAAAGCAAGGTCTCAGTTGTGTATTAATGCAACGAACGAAAGTAATTGCTTATGCGTCTAGACGATTGAAGATTCACGAGCAGAATTATACGACGTATGATTTGGAATTAGGTGCGGTTGTTTTTACATTAAAGACTTGGAGGCATTACTTATATGGGGTCAAAAGTATTATATATACCGACCACAAAAGTCTTCAACACATATTTAATCAGAAACAACTGAACATGAGGCAGCGCAGATGGATTGAATTATTGAATGATTACGACTTTGAGATTCATAATCACCTGGGGAAGGCAAATGTGGTAGCCGACGCCTTGAGCAGAAAGGACAGAGAACCCATTCGAGTAAAAGCTATGAATATAATGATTCACACTAACCTTACTACTCAAATAAAGGAGGCGCAACAAGGAGTTTTAAAAGAGGGAAATTTAAAGGATGAAATACCTAAAGGATCGGAGAAGCATCTTAATATTCGGGAAGATGGAACCCGGTATAGGGCTGAAAGGATTTGGGTACCAAAATTTGGAGATATGAGAGAAATGGTACTTAGAGAAGCTCATAAAACCAGATACTCAATACATCCTGGAACGGGGAAGATGTATAAGGATCTCAAGAAACATTTTTGGTGGCCAGGTAATGTGATGACCCGGGAATTTCCGACCAAATTTAAACTTAAATCTTTATATGAAATCGACATGATAAGCAAAGTCTATAAAGTTGAGTCTCAAAAAGTTGGAACTATTATTCATGAATGAGTTTGACCTTGACTATTCCCGATGATTCATGAACAATTGTGTGTAAATAAAAACGTATATATTATGTAAATGTAAGTATATATATACAATAATTTGAAATTACAAAATATAATTGAAACATTAGAATCAAATACGTAATGTATGATACACAACAATTAAACTGTTATGGAATTGTGTATAAAAATCATATATATATATATATATATATATATATATATATATATATATATATATATATATATATATATATATATATATGATTTTTATACACAATTAATATACTATGCATATTGTATTAAAAATTCGAATATGTTATATGAAGGTTACATAATAAATAATATGTAATGTTAATATATAAAATATAATTACAGAATAGTTATTATATTTATGAACATTACTTTCATTATTAATAATGATATTAATATTATTAATATTATTAATAATATTAATTTAATACCTAATATATAGATATGAGTTTGGATAAGCATAATTTGTTATATCAATATCATTATTAGTATTACTATTAACATTGATATTATTATTTGTATTATTAATAATATCAATTTCAATATAAATAAGATAGGATATGTATAAGTTGTTATTAATATCAATAATATTCATATTATTTTAAGTAGAGTTATTAATAAAGTTAATAATAGTATTATCATTATCATTATTTCTAATTACTACTAAATTTATTAAAACCATAATTATTGTGATAATATTATTCCTATTCCTATTAATATTATTAATAGTATTACTATTATTATTAGTATTATTGATTATTATTAATGTAATTATAATTATAAATATTTAATTTATAATATTTATATAAACTCATATATATATACAGATTAGAATTTGAACATGTTTCATGTACCATCATACGATAATCAGTTTTATTCTGGTCTTTGAATCTATTACCTAAATGAATCCAAACACAGAACTAATCCAAAATCAGTTAAACCTCATTATCTACTTTTCCATTTTTTATTTTTTTTTTCTGTCCTTCCAGCTTGATTTCCTGTCGAGCAATCTTGGCTACAAAACAACTCAATCACTTCTGGACACTGAATTAATCATTCACATACACATTATATATTATCAAGTGTTGTTATTATTGAAAAACAGAAAATTAAAAAAAAAAGAGCACCGATGCTTCCCTCTGTTCGTTTAGCTTTTTAACCAAGTCTTAAATTCGTATCAAATTTCAAAATCTATAAATGTGGAAGTATTAGGAACCATCCAAACGAACTTACTGCAAGATTACAGCTTCAAATTCTTCTTATCGATTCCTAATTTTCGAGTCAAACTTTTGAATCAAAAAGTCAAACGAAATTTCTAAGATTGAATTGAAGTCCTAGATGTTATCTCTGTTGAAATTGATGGTTTAAAAAGTTTCTAGGAAGGATTTACTATCTATTTCATGTTGAAAACGTACCTTAAAACCGTCTCAAATTCAAAATCAAGTTTTATGTTTATTGTGTTCTTCAAACACTGCTATAGCTTGAAATATATTTTTTTCTGTTTAAATCGGTTCAACAACAGACGACTATTTTCTGTTTCAATTCAACATCCTAAACCAATCTTTTAAATTGCTGTTATGATGTTTAATCGGGTCTTGGCCGTTTGGAGTTATAAAAATAAAGAAGAAGAAGGAAATAACAGAAACGGGTTATAATCAATTTAAGAGGGTATAATTACAAAAAAACAAGCACGGAGGGATGGTTAGGGGATGTTTCGGGTATTCGAGAGGTCGAGGGTTCGAGTTCAGTCTGCGACATTTCTTTTTTAGAAAAGCATTAAGAAGTAGTTTTCAATTCTTAAAAATAATAATAATTATTATTATTATTATTATTGTTATTTTTATTATTATTATTATTATTATTATTATTATTATTATTATTATTATTATTATTATTATTATTATTATTATTATTATTATTATTATTATTATTATTATTATTATTATTATAATTGTTAGGGATATTACTAATATTATTGTTATTATTATTGTTATCATAATTATAAGTAGTATATATTATTATTATTATCATTATTATTAATTTTATAAGTATTATTAATGTATTTATTATTGTTAAGATTATCACTTAAGTTTTATTTTGTAGTTATCTTTAGCAATGCTAATAAAAGTAATATTATTTAATATTATTGTTATTATCACTAATATTAATATTAATATCATCATCATTACTAGCACTAGTATTATCACTAAATGTTATTAATAATATCATTAGTATTAGACTATTATTAATATAAGTATCACTATTATTATTTATATGATTAGGAATACAAATTGATGTTATAAGAACTTTAGCCATTAGTTAGAATGTAAACACGAGGATTTTGATTATTATGACTAAGAATATAAAAGTTTTAATAATATTGTTAAGATTATAATCATAGAAATCTTGAATATAAATATTATTAGGAAATTATTAAACTAAAACTTTAATTAGATTATGATTTAAAGGAATCATTAAAATTATTATATTTATTGAAATTATTATTAAAATCATTATTATTTCTAATAATCTTATTATTATCACATTTAACATGATATATATATAATATCATTATTATTTATAATATTAGTAATGTCATAATTATTATTAATATCATAATTAGTATTATTTTATCATTATTATTATTATTATTATTATTATTAGTATTATCAATATCATTAAAATTATTATGATTACGAAAATAAAGGTTTTAAAGATATTGTAAAGGTTATAAGTATAAAATAAAGATTTCATATACACAAATATATTAAAATTACATAACTTAACTATATTAAAATTTCTATATATAAAAATGAAAATATATAAGTAAGTCATGAAACTTATAATTTTTTTTAATATAACAAATACATCATTAATAACAATAAATAGAATTGTTCGATTACAAGAATATGTTTTAATATATATATGAATGATATAGGTTCGTGAATCCGAGGCCAACTCTACTTTTGTTCAATGTCGTCGTATGTATTTTTACTACAAAATACAATAAGTGAGTTCATTTGATTCCCTTTTACTCTTTACATTTTTGGGACTGAGAATACATGCGCTATTTTTACAACTGCTTCATTAAATGATTTTGAAATATATTTTGAACTGCGAATACATGAAATGCTTTTATAAATGTTTGACGAGATAGACACAAGCAAAACATTCCTCGAATGAATTATTATGCAGACAGAACTTCTGCGAATTATTATTGAATTATGTGGACATGATAATTGCCACCATTGAATTATGTGGACATGATAATTGCCACCATTGAATTATGTGGACAGGATAATTGCCACCATTGAATTATGTGGACATGATAATTGCCACCAATTGATATGAATGTTATGTATCGAGAGAATGATTTTATACACAGGTTATGTGTATGATATTTTGTACACGAGATATGTGTACGGTTATAAAGATTTGTTAAAATGGTTTCGTACACGAGAAAGGTGTACTGTATTTAAAAGATATTGCATGTACATTACAGGTGGGTATAGGATTCGGGCCCATTTGTACCATGTAGGATTTAAATCTTGTGGTTTATCAAAATGATGAATTTTATTGTTTTATGATAAACCTATAAACTCACCAACCTTTTGGTTCACACTTGAAAGCATGTTTATTCTCATGTACGAAAGAAATCTTCCACTGTGCATTTGCTCAATTTAGAGATATTACTGGGAGTCATTCATGACATATTTCAAAAGACGTTGCATTCGAGTCGTTGAGTTCACCAAGATTATTATTAAGTCAATTATAGTTGGATATAGTATGAAATGGTATGTATGCCGTCAACTTTCGATGAAATGAAAGTTTGTCTTTTAAAAAACGAATGCAATGTTTGTAAAATGTATCATATAGAGGTCAAATACCTCGCGATGTAATCAACTATTGTGAATCGTTTGTAATCGATGTGGACTTCGTCCGGATGGATTAGGATGGGTCATTTCAGTTATGAAAGTCGATGTTGCTAAATACGTAGGGGAATGTTTGACGTGTTCTAAGGTCAAAGCGGAGCATCAGAAACCATCAGGTCTACTTCAACAACCCGAAATCCCGGAATGGAAATGGGAAAACATTACCATGGATTTCATCACTAAATTGCCAAGGACTGCAAGTGGTTTTGATACTATTTGGGTAATAGTTGATCGTCTCACCAAATCAGCACACTTCCTGCCAATAAGAGAAGATGACAAGATGGAGAAGTTAGCACGACTGTATTTGAAGGAAGTCGTCTCCAGACATGGAATACCAATCTCTATTATCTCTGATAGGGATGGCAGATTTATTTCAAGATTCTAACAGACATTACAGCAAGCATTAGGAACTCGTCTAGACATGAGTACTGCCTATCATCCACAAACTGATGGGCAGAGCGAAAGGACGATACAAATGCTTGAAGACATGCTACGAGCATGTGTTATTGATTTCGGAAACAGTTGGGATCGACATCTACCGCTAACAGAATTTTCCTACAACAACAGCTACCATTCAAGCATTGAGATGGCGCCGTTTGAATCACTTTATGGTAGAAAGTACAGATCTCCAATTGTTGGAGTGAAGTGGGGGATAGACAGATTACAGGTCCGGAGATAATACAAGAAACTACCAAGAAGATCATCCAAATTCAATAACGGTTGAAAACCGCCCAAAGTCGACAAAAGAGCTACGCCGACATTAAAAGAAAAGATATAGAATTTGAAATTGGAGAGATGGTCATGCTTAAGGTTGCACCTTGGAAAGGCGTTGTTCGATTTGGTAAACGAGGGAAATTAAATCCAAGGTATATTGGACCATTCAAGATTATTGATCGTGTCGGACCAGTAGCTTACCGACTTGAGTTACCTCAACAACTCGCGGCTGTACATAACACTTTCCACGTCTCGAATTTGAAGAAATTTTTTGCTAAAGAAGATCTCACTATTCCGTTAGACGAAATCCAAATCAACGAAAAACTTCAATTCATCGAAGAACCCGTCGAAATAATGGATCGTGAGGTTAAAAGACTTAAACAAAACAAGATACCAATTGTTAAGGTTCGATGGAATGCTCGTAGAGGACCTGAGTTCACCTGGGAATGAGAAGATCAGATGAAGAAGAAATACCCGCACTTATATCCAGAAGATACGTCAACACCTCCAACTGCTTAAAATTTCGGGACGAAATTTATTTAACGGGTAGGTATTGTAGTGACCCGAACTTTTCCATGTTTATATATATTAAATGAAATTGATATTTACATGATTAAGTGTTTCTAACATGTTAAGCAATCAAACTTATTAAGACTTGATTAATTGAAATAGGTTTCATATAGACAATTGACCACCCAAGTTGACCGGTGATTCACGAACGTTAAAACTTGTAAAAAGTATATGATGACATATATATGATTATATATATAATTAACATGATATTATGATAAGTAAGTATCTCATTAGGTATTTTAACAATGAGTTATATACAAAAAATTGTGTTTATTGAATTAAGAAACTCGAAACGATATATATAACGATTATCGTTATAACAACGTCTTACTAATTACATATGAATCATATTAAGATATTGTTACACTATGTTTAATCATGATAAATGATAATTAAACATGTCATTATGTATATTAACAATGAACTACATATATAAAAACAAGACTACTAACTTAAGGATTTCGAAACGAGACATATATGTAACGATTATCATTGTAACGATATTTAAATGTATATATATCATATTAAGATATATTAATATATCATAATATCATGATAATATAATAATTTAACATCTCATTAGATATAAAAAACATTGGGTTAACAACATTTAACAAGATCGTTAACTTAAAGGTTTCAAATCAACATTTACATGTAACGACTAACGATGACTTAACGACTCAGTTAAAATGTATATACATGTAGTGTTTTAATATGTATTCATACACTTTTGAAAGACTTCAAGAAACTTATCAAAATACTTCTACTTAACAAAAATGCTTACAATTACATCCTCGTTCAGTTTCATCAACAATTCTACTCGTATGCACCCGTATTCATACTCGTACAATACACAACTTTTACATGTATGTACTATTGGTATATACACTCCAATGATCAGCTCTTAGCAGCCCATGTGAGTCACCTAACCTATGTGGGAACCATCATTTGGAAACTAGCATGAAATATCTCATAAAATTATAAAAATATTAGTAATCATTCATGACTTATTTACATGAAAACAAAATTACATATCCTTTATATCTAATCTCTCTCAAGTTCCATCTTCAAGTTCTAAGTGTTCTTCATAAATTCTACAAGTTCTAGTTTCATAAAATCAAGAATACTTCCAAGTTTACTAGCTCACTTCCAATCTTGTAAAGTGGTCATCCAACCTCAAGAAATCCTTGTTGTTTATAGTAAGATATCATTCCAAATCAAGGTAATACTCATATACAAACTTTGATTCAATTCCTATAACTATAACTATCTTAATTCGAGTGATAATCTTACTTGAACTTGTTTTCGTGTCATGATTCTACTTCAAGAACTTTCAAGCCATCCAAGATCCTTTGAAGCTAGATCATTTCTTGTCACTTCTAGTAGGTTTAAATACTAAACTTGAGGTAGTAATGATGTTCATAACATCATTCGATTCATACATATAAAACTATCTTATTCGAAGACTTGAACATGTAATCACTAGAATATAGTTTAGTTAATTCTAAACATGTTCGCAAACAAAAGTTAATCCTTCTAACTTGACTTTTAAAATCAACTAAACACATGTTCTATATATATATATATGATATTCTAACTTAATGATTTAAAACCGGAAAACACGAAAAACACCGTAAAACCGGATATACGCCGTCGTAGTAACACCGCGGGCTGTTTTGGGTTAGTTAATTAAAAACTATGATAAAATTTGATTTAAAAGTTGTTCTTCTGGGAAAATGATTTTTCTTATGAACATGAAACTATATCCAAAAATCATGTTTACACTCAAAGTGGAAGTATGTTTTCCAAAATGGTCATCTAGACGTCGTTCTTTCGACTGAAATGACTACCTTTACAAAAATGACTTGTAACTTATTTTTCCGACTATAAACCTATTCTTTTTATGTTTAGATTCATAAAATAGAGTTCAATATGAAACCATAGCAATTTGATTCACTCAAATCGGATTTAAAACGAAGAAGTTATGGGTAAAACAAGATTGCATATTTTTTGATTGTGGTAGCTACGGGAAATATTGTAACAATTCTATACAAATCATATCCTAGCTAACTTATATTGTATTATACATGTATTCTAATGTAATCTTGGGATACCATAGACACGTATGTAAATGTTTTGACATATCATATCGACCCATGTATATATATTATTTGGAACAACCATAGACACTCTATATGCAGTAATGTTGGAGTTAGCTATACAGGGTTGAGGTTGATTCCAAAAATATATATACTTTGAGTTGTGATCTAGTCTGAGATGTGTATACACTGGGTCGTGGATTGATTCAAGATAATATATATCGATTTATTTCTGTACATCTAATTGTGGACAACTAGTTGTAGGTTACTAACGAGGACAGCTGACTTAATAAACTTAAAATATTAAAACGTATTAAAAATTGTGTAAATATATTTTGAACATACTTTGATATATATGTACATATTTGTTATAGATTCGTGAATCGAATAGTGACCAAGTCTTACTTCCGGACGAAGTAAAAATCTGTGAAAGTGAGTTATAGTCCCACTTTTAAAATCTAATATTTTGGGATGAGAATTCATACAGTTTTATAAATGTTTTACAAAATAGACACAAGTAAATGAAACTACATTATATGGGTGAATGATCGAAGCAGAAAATGCCCCTTTTGCTTGGTAACCTAAGAATTAGTAAACCGATCTACTAATTGACGCGAATCCTAATGATAGATCTATTGGGCCTAACGGACCCCATCCAAAGTACCGGATGCTTTAGTACTTCGAATTCGTTTTTATCATGTTCGAAGGATTTCCCGGAATGATAGGGGATATTCTTATATGCATCTTATTAATGTCGGTTACCAGGTGTTCACCATATGAATGAATTTTATCTCTATGTATGGGATGTATATTGAAATATGAAATCTTGTGGTCTATTATTATGATTTGATAATATATAGGTTAAACCTATAACTCACCAACATTCTTGTTGACGTTTTAAGCACGTTTATTCTCAGATGATTATTAAGAGCTTCTGCTATTGCATACTAAAATAAGGACAGGATTTGGAGTCCATGCTTGTATGATATTATGTAAAAACTGCATACAAGAAACTTATTTTTGATGTAATATATTCTTATTGTAAACCATTATGTAATGGTCGTGTGTAAACGGTATATTTTAGTTTATCATTATTTGATAATCTACGTAATGCTTTTTAAACCTTTATCGATAAAATAAAGGTTATGGTTGTTTTAAAAATGAATGCAGTCTTTGAAAAACGTCTCATATAGAGGTCAAAACCTCCCGACGAAATCAATTAATATGGAACGTTTATAGTCAATATGAACGGGACATTTCACTTTTATTATTTGATATGGACTTGGAAGCCCACCCTACTCTCTTAATGGACTAGGTAGCCCACTTTTATGCAAGTATTACATTAAAATATAACTAGATTAATTTGTGTTAAGTAAAGACTAGTTACATGTACACTTACACCTCATTCCCATACCACTTAACTTTATTACCATTTCGAGCTCTCACCTTCACCCATGCATGAAAGAATCAAGTGGACTTTTCCCTTTTTGGCACCCCCTTTGGCCGTCGGCCTTTACATGGGTCAAGGGGAGTCCCATTTTTCTTTTTGTGTTACTTATTTGATTAGTTTACTTCATTCTTCACACACACAACTTACTTACATTTTTCTCTCACATTTTCTCTCAATTTGTAAGTAACATGAACTACTTTTTCTTCTTCTTTCTCCTTAACAAAACCGCCACCATCATTCATCAATTACTTGCTCTTTGTTTGTGATTACTTACTTGTTGTTTGTTGTTGTTAGTAAGAATCAAACTTTCTAGTTTATTCTTCATATCATCTTGTTTATACAAGAACATACAAGAACCAAGGAGAATCAAGTTTATAGTTTGATTCATCCATAAAACTTGTTAAAAAAAAGTTCATAAGTTTTAAAATCCTACTTGTGTTCATGTTAGTAAACTTGAGGTTTACTTTCTTAAAAATCCAAGCCTTGACTTGAATTTTCCTAAGTATGAACAACCATGAACTTTTACTTGTAAATTTAGTTTATTCCTTTCTTTTGTAAGTACTTTAAAGTTATGATGTTGTAAATTTGGTCAAGTATTACTAGTTAATCTTGATCTCATATTTCTTGAAACTAAAAGTTAACTTTATAAGTTCAAGAACATGGAAGTATAACTTTCTAGTTATAACTTCATATACTTTGGTTGGATCTAAGCTTCTATAGCTTATGGTCTTCTATTTTTGTTGTAAATAAGAGCTTACAAGCTTACATACATTTTACTAGTTGAAAATCTAAGTTTCATAACTTATGGTTTCATTAAAGTGAAGATCCAAGTTCTATAACTTAGGATCTAACTTAAGAACACTAGATCTAGAATTTCTAGTCTAGGATCTTTAAGATCTAGCTAAGATCTAAGTTCTACAACTTAAGATCTTGATTACTTAGTTTACTTTCAAGTTTGTAGCTTAATATTACTATTAGAACTCATGTAAGTGTCGGATCTAAGATCTTGATGTAACTTTGGTTCATCAACCTTCATATAACTCTTAAGTGAGTTGTGCTACATATCTTAGACTTACATTAGTGTTATGATGGTCAAAACTTGGTAAATATGATGCACACACATCAACGAGTTGTACACTTGAAGCTATACGCATCAAGGATGAGAACCGTGATGAGCATCAACCACCAAGAACCCATCGAAACACCTTTACTTACTGTTTCTGGAACTGATCAGACTACCTGGGATACTGGAAAGTTGATTTTCAGTTAGTTCGGTTCGATTAGATGATTTTCCGTTTAGACCTCGTCTTAATCCAAGTTACGGTTTAGCATCTATGGCCTCGCGAAAGTCATTACACCCTATTAACGTTGTGCTGAAATTTCTGACATACTCGCACTTAAACCGTCACCACGGTCAAACGAAGACAATTTTGGTTCTGAAAATTGGTCAGCCTCTAGGGGACTCATATACGGAGCCATGACCGCTGGTCTCACCCCATTTCCGTTTGTATAGAGGTCGTGGCGACTGAATGAAGTCAGCCCTTGTTTCAAACCCTAGTCTTGACTTAAAACTTACTTTACGCTTTTTGTTTAATGATGAATGATGATGGTACTTAAGACCTAATTTACATACTTTTAAACCTTTGGGAACGATTTACTGACTTAGTAACTTTTGACTTAGGTTGAAGACCTTCCGGACCAACCACTAGCTTACTATTCCCACGTATCGACTTTTACTACTTTCCACTGTGAGTTATAGCATCCCTTTTTACTTTAACTATTTTGGGACTGAGAATACATGCGCATTTTACGTTTTACATACTAGGAACGAGTACTTAAACTTTATATATGTGTGGGTTATACAACGGCATAAACTTTCCCCTTAGCTCGGTAACGTTTAGTCATTGGTCTTTGAACCGGTGAAAGCGAATCTTAGATATGGATCCATAGGGTTTGACATCCCCACTCGGGCTAGTAGCGCTAACATTTAATGGGTGTTTAATACTTCGTAAACTTACGCACTCGCCAAGGGTACTTTTAGGGGGTGTTATTTACGTTAAGTTAGTTACCAAGTGCCCACGGTTATACATATACTTTTCATACTATTTTGAAACGCTGTTGAAGCACTGAAATCTCGTGGCCTACCTTACATTACTGTTATACTTAAACTATAGCTCACCAACCTTTGTGTTGACGTTTTTAAGCATGTTTTTCTCAGGTGCTTAAGGTTTGCTTCCTTCCGCTGTAGTTGTCATGCTTTGTAGACTCCCGCTGCGCTTATTAGAGATGTCACCGCATGAAATGTTTAATTTGCATTCAAACAATGTTATTTTTGAAACAATGTATTTGTAACGACCTATGGGTCACGTACTAATATTTTTGCTTGCTATTCGTAGAAGCATACTTTCGGATGTTAAACATTTGACGTTGGTTAAAACGTCACCTTTTATCATGAATGCAAACTCTTTTTGAAACAGCATATAGTATTTGACCTTGTAATGATCCTGTTGTTGATGATTCGTACACGATGGTTTTGTACGGGGCATCACATATGTCATCTGAATATATGCCCACAAAAGGAAAGATAATGTTTTCAGCCCTACATGCATCTTCAGCAAGCTGGATGTATGAAATGCATCATGAATGTTACCAAACTCTTCTAAAACATTGAGCGCTTATGTCGCAATACAAAGCTGATAGGTAGAATGGAAAATATGGTGATCTCAACCATGCGATTTGATGTCTGGATAGTGTTAGCCACAGATTTTACTAACCCCCCTTAATTTCGGAAGGAGACTATAGGCATAAAGAACCCGATATTTAAGAAATGTTTGATTCGAATAAATGAATTGAAATTTTAGCCGAAAGTGACAAATCAGACTTACATGCAATGCCAGCCATAATTATTTATAGTGTCTTCTGGGTGGTCTGAACGAACAATGAAAGATATCACCCAGTTTTCCATGATGCATGTGATCTTATCCTTGAATGGAATGAAAGCACAGTTCCATAATATAACTTTATCCTTTCAGTTACATGTTGAAGTTAGGGTTAACATTGATTAGAACAACATATAGTTGCAACCAACGAAGGAAGAAATATGTAGAGTATCCACATCAGTGTCGTAGATGTTTTAAGCAGTCCCCTTCCAAGAGGATAGCAAGATTCATAGACTCTTAAGGTATCTTATATTACATTTCCAAAAGAAAATTGCACGAAAGGTGTGATCTTCGAACGAGAGTAAACTCTTCAAGCGGTTCGTTCTGAATTTATCCTTATACTTAAAGGGGATGCGCGGATGAGAAGATACGTGAACTCTTGGTCCTAAAGAATGGTTTACTCCAAGTGAAAAGAATCTCCAAAAATGATTCCTTCTACCACAATATACTGATTTATTGAGATGATGTTTACAAGGGTGTTGCGATTAGTCGTGAAACATTGAGAGTAGAAATCCGCCAAGTGCCTCTCCTACGATAGGGTGACCACTGAGTGATTCCTAAAAAACTGATTTACCGGCCCGCGTTTTTGCCATGTCTAACCTTAAAAGGAACATTTTACGAGTGCAAAGACTTTTTAACAAATTTTGTAAATCTGCCATCCAAAGTGGCTCGAGAGTTTTTAACAAAGATCTTGATGGTAAGTTTCATCCCTAACGGAGGGCGAGAAGAAGTGTGATCCATACATGGTGTAGTTTAATACGAAAACCTTTAATAAAATCAACCAAGAAAGTTTTGAAAAACTTTAAACGTTTGATATGACAACATAACAGAATGAAGTTCCTAATAAATTTAGAAGTATGTGTGTACCATTTGGCACAAAAATATTTGAATTAAGTTAAACAACTCATTAAATGAGCGATTTTTAAACAATTTGGAGGTATTACTTGGTATGTACTAACCAAAATAAGTAAGGGTAAATTTATGATTTTATAAATCGCATCAGTGACAGAAAAGTTTTTAGTACTTTCATTTGTCCATAAATCTTATGAGGACCGCACAAATAAGCAACGTGTAAAAATTTTGATAAACATGGTTTTTCGTATTTCAGAGGTTACGATTTGAAAAAGATTGAGTGAAAATTTTTTGAATCATCCGGTTACATGTTACTAGGCAATGAAAACTTAATGAATTAAATGTAGTTTTGATAATTATCATGACATAAGTCTTTGGGCCAAAAATATTCACGTGCGAAGCCGTTGCTAAAGAGTGAGGTATGAAGGATAGAGCATGAGGATGAGAAGTTAATCGCTTCTTGATTTTGCAAAATGCCAAACTGGTTATGACTAATACTAAAGTCAGAATACTGATGGTGTCAATATCACTAAATGAGAATCCACTGGAGTAAGTCAGGACTTAGAGTTATGTAAGAAAGTGCCTCGCTCCAGCAGGTGTGACAAATAAGATCCTTGGGGTAACGCAATAATTTTGAATGGTTTAAGTGTTAGTGGATGCCCAAAGGCTCTGCATGGCGTGGCAGTAAGTGCCTTCATCACATACACACATGAACCTCTCGATTTCGACGGTTGTAAAGTCTTCCTGATGATTTGGATACGAATAAGCAACGAAGAATTTTTATATAACAAGCAACAAGAATTTTATAGAAAACGTTTAAGGTGACAATGTAAGAAAAGAAATGAAGTTCTTAGCAAACTAGGGTTATGTACAACACGTACCATTCAAGGTAAAATGTCTTTTGAATAAAAGATTTGATTTGTAAAAGTGAAAGTAAAATTTCATATGTATTAGTAAAAAAGAAGTAATTATTTACTTTATTTTATATAACGTATATGATTTCAAAAATTTGCACGAATGGCAAATAAATTTATTTTTATAAAACTTTGAGAGGATCGCGCAGTAAAATAGTGTGAGTAAAATTTTGGCAAACAAAATTTTCATACTTCGGAGGTTACAAGTTGGAAAAAGATTGATGAGGATTGAGTAAAAGATTTTGAAAATTTCGGGTGATATTTGAGGTAATAAAAACTATTGAATTTAAATGTGGTTGATGACTATTAGTAGGACATAAGTCCTTCGACCAAAAATGCTTAAGTGTGAAGTTGTTGCTTATAAGTGAGATACGAATGGGAGAGTATGAGAATGAGAACTAACCACCCATTGATTTTGGAAAATTTTGAACTGGTATGACTAATATCGAAGTAAGAAGGATGATGTTGTGATTATCATCAAATAAGAAATCTCTTGGGATAAGTTAGGATTTAGAGTCATGTGAGAATGAGTATCAGATAAGATTCTTGGGTACTCCTTAATATAGAATTCGAATCGCTGAAGTGACGAGATACAATTTCCTTTATGTATCGTTGTGCAGGTTTGTCCATTGTATCAGTTTCTTTCATGGCTAGAAGGTGAGCAGATTTGGTGAGACGGTCAATAATAACCCAGATAGTGTCGTAACCGCCTACCGTTTTCGGTAGCTTCGTAATGAAATCCATTGTTATTCCTTCCCATTTCCATTGTGGGATTTCGGGTTGTTGAAGTAACCCAGATGGCTTTTGGCTCACCATTCTCGCGAGGTATACGAATAATCTTCTCACTATAAATAACTTTCACTTTCATTCTTGAAAGACAGTCCGTTCCAACTATTTCATCAAAGCTTCCTAACTTGATGAGTATTAGGTTAATCCTAAAGTCCATTCCAACTATTGCATCAAGTTTCCCAAATTGATGGGTGTTAGGTTAATCTTAAGGTTCCTTCCAACCAAATCTTATTATACTACCGTGAAAAATTCTATCAATCTTCTCAAATAACATCTGTTTGTGCGTAGGTAACTAATCCTTTCCACTACTACTTTTAAAATTTCCAAGTTTTGTTGACATGAGGTCATCTCCAAATGACCCACCTGTTAATTTTAAGGTACTACCTTAAATTATTCCTCTATCTCTGCCAGCTTACCATTAGCTTGTCCTATAGAATACTTAATTCTCATGGTTGTTAATGGCTTATTAGTCATAACACTAGGGTCCTTAGGTATAAGATTTCTATCACCCTAGTATTTAACAACTCCGAGACAATAAAACGTTGTGACGAAACGCACCCTAACTAAAATCAGGATCCATGCGAGTCGCCATAACTGAGATAACTATTGCTCTACCGCAAGTAAGTCCAAAGTTTTTCCTATTTGAGAACTTTTTCCTTAAGTGTCCAGGGTATCTATATCTATAACAAATTTTTGGGTATTCAATTCTGCAGTCAAGGCCCTTCTTGTACAGTATATGGGCTACGTGGTTATTCTTTTCCTACCTCTAACAGACTATAATGCGTATGCTCAAGTGATCCCTACCAAAATTTTCCCTGGATCACCTCATATTCCTCATGTAGTAACATTGGAACTTCTGCATGATTTACCTCAATATATTCACGCTGGCCTGGCGTCATTATATTGTACTAAATCGTACGTTCATTCCAACATCACTCCATATGGTCAATGTAACGTGATTACTTCAAGTTCTACTCGATTTTACCTAACGGTTCTTTATCTATGCTATCTCAAAACAAATTCTACATAATTTATCTCACGGTTTCTCGGTGTTGGTGCGTAGGTTCCGTAGGTCATGCATCAATGCCTAAATGTCCCGAAATTTCTTCAAAATGTTTGGGTTCAGGTAATGTCGTTAGGTTCCTTTCTTAGAAATTCAATTTGGGTCTCGCGTCGAGTTGTACGTGTAGCAAGTAGTAATACGATATGTCTTGAGGCAACTCCCAAGTCTTTGGGTATGGCTGTGCATCAGTGGAAGACACTATGACCTTGTGAAAGGAGATGTCCTCCCGACTTCTCCAATGCCTAAGAGTGTTAGGGACCTAAGTCCAGAAGTGTCGTTAGATCGTCGAGTAGTGGTGAAGAATGAAAGAGATAAGTGACGGTCATGAAAGTGTACGGGATACGGGTCACCTTGCGTGAAGTGAACAACCTTCTAATGTTCATACGTTGTACGTGGCTAATTAGGGTGAGCTTGGGGTACGGTTACTCTGACGAGTCCTCACATATCTCCTCCTCCGAGGATCAACTTTAGTGAGCGGGTAATCCGAGGGGCACTCTTCGTAGATTATGAGAAGTAATGTTTCGATCTCTGAAACGGTGGAACGGTAGTAACAGGTGGATTACAATACTAGTCCTCAGGGTTAGACGAGTGGGAAAAGAGTTCAGAAAAACATCTGAACTAGGATAGATACATTCTCCAAGTCGGTACACCGAAAAGCAGACGGGTAGCAAGCACGTAATCAGGCATAATAACTACAGCATCCTAGATCGTCTACAGCAGTACATAGCATGGCAGTAATAACAATATTAAGCAGAAGTAACATGCAATCAAAACCAGATAGTAGCATGCAGTAGCGAGGATAAGTAATAGCATACAGCAAGTTCACATAGTAGTAAGGGTAAGTAGTAGCATGCAGTAGTAGTAAGTGGAAACATGCAGTAATATAATAAGTAGCATGAAGTAGTTCCGCAGAGAAAGTAAACAAGCAAGTTGTAGATTAGTCCTATTAGCGAATCCTACTCGCTCGGTCAAGACTCACTAATGCAACCTAATTCCCTACAACCAATTCTCTGATACCAAATGTGATGCACCATACAAAACCATCGTGTACAGTTAATCAATAACAGGATCATTACAAGGTCAAACACTATATGTTGTTTGAAAACCAGTTTTTGCATTCATAAAAAGATAGCATTTTACAAAAGATAACGTGCTTCCTATGAATAGAAGCGTTAACATAAGTATGTGACTCAAAGGTCATTACAAAGCCATTGGTTGAAAATAACGTAAGTTACGAATGCAAAATAAAAATTTCATGATTGAGACATCTCTAAGTAATGCAGCGGAAATCTAACACAGCAGGTCCATAACAGCAAGTCTATAACACCAAGACAGCAAGTCTAACAGAGGAAGCAACAATGTCTAAGCACCTGAGAAATACACGCTTAAAAAGTCAACACAAATGTTGGTGAGCTATAGTTTGTTAGTAATCAGTAAAGTAATGTAGACCACGAGATTTCAGTGCTTCAAAAAGCGTTTCAAAACAGTATGATAAAGTATATGCTTAACCGTGGGCACCCGGTAACTAGACTTAACGCATGTATATCACCCCCTAAAAGTGCACTTGGCGAGTGCGTTTGTCCTCGAAGTATTAAACACCCGTTGTCTGCTAGCGCGACTAGCCAGAGTAGGGTTGTCAAACCCTATGGATCCATATCTAAGATTCGCGTTCACGGTTAGGAAACTAATGATTAAACGTTACCGAGCTAAGGGGAATTTTTGTGCCGTTTTGTAACCCACACATATATAAAGTTTAAGTACTCGTGTCTAGTATGTAAAACGCAAAAAACGCATGTATTCTCAGTCCCAAAAATAGTAAAAGTAGTAAAGGGATGCTATAACTCACAGTGAATAAGCAGTAAAAGTCGATATGAAAAGTATGCAGGTTGTAAGTAGGTCCAAAAGGTCGTTGTTAACAATATTGATTGTAATATTTAATGTCGTGTGGTTATTGTCTTGTATTAATCTAGTGGCGTGTGCATTTTACTCTTATTATTGTAATAATCTAGATTAGGCTATTTACCACGGTAACTTAGTATTTACCATGTGTTTGTAACTTGGGAGCTTGCTACTATATAAAGCAAGCTCCCCACCATTGTAATGGAGCAAGTCATTAATATAACAATTTACTTTCTCTCACTAGCATCTCTCTACAAGAAACACTCTCAAAACCCACTAACACTATCAAGAACAGATCGAACACCCTAATTGTGGACTAACAATTGGCATCAGAGCGGGACTATACATTCGTGTAGTAGATCTTTGTCGCAAGGTGTTCATCACGTTTCTAGTGTTTGTGTTCCATTTGGTTGTGTTTGGATCATAACAACTTACTTTGTTCTTAAATTTATTTATTTTTAACTGTTGGATTTTTTTTAAAAAAAAAAATTTCGTCTGTTTTTCTTTAATCTAAAATCAAACCTAGATTTAAAATTTAAAAAACACAAAATTAAAAATTAAATTCATCAAGAACAAGAAACTGTACTTTGTTCTTCATGTTCTTCCTCATCCACACTCACATTTTCATACAAATTTTTGTTGTTGATTGTTTGTCCAATCCAAGTGTAGATTTGAGATCCACACCGAAAACTTAATCTATCTCATTTTCCAGATCTCATTAACAACATCAAATTTGTCCCACATCTGATCGAGTTCTTCCTTCGTGTTAGTTTATCATCGTTTTGGTCTCCGGAGAGATTCTACCTATTTCAGCACGAATTGAACACAGACCTGGATTCCTTATCACTCGTTCAAGCTTCGTGAGCCTTCAATCGTTCAAAAACATCACAAGTCAGACTCAAATCTGAATATTTTTGTATGTCGAACAAAAGTCAAAGTTTTAATTCTTAAATTATAATGTGTTTTTGGTGAAACTAATGATATACTAGTGTTAGAATAGTGATTTGCAACATATTTTACGCAGGATAATTGTCTTAAAAGTGGTTAATTTGAAAATACATTTTTGGTGTTCTTAATTTTCATGTTGAAAAGCTTCTGAAAACCTTACCCGGAAAACATATCATTTTTTTTCTGCTCGAAAACATTTGGGTTTGTCCTCTGTTCGAAAACTTCCCATGATAACTTGCTCGAAAATCTTTCTTTCAAGCTGCTCGAAAACTCTGATCCCCATATTCATGCTCGAAATCTTTCTACTCGAGAAACTTTGTGCTCGAAAAGCTTGGTGTTCGAATAACATGGATTGATGAAGAAGACGTACAGTACCGCTTTCCTTTTGTTTTTTTTCTCTCTCGTGAGAATTGATATTAAAAAAAAAAGGAATCATGTGCTTGTTACTCTTGATTTTATTTGATAAAAAACTGGTCACGTGCAATATAAATATGAAGAAGGAGACATGAAACAAGTCAAGTATTTAAAAGGCAACATATGAGATGGTCACATATTCGGTGAGTTCTAGCCCGGTTTCAAATTCAGTGGGCTTCTACTCACTAGGCCCAATGAGATTACTTATGAATTTGTTGATCTGCCTTGTTGTTTTTTGGTGCATTTGTATCGCGGCCCAACACATTTGACTTTGTTTTGTTAACAGGCCCAATATTTTTTTTCTTTTATTAAAAGCCCAACATTTATTAAAAGGCAGACCCGAAAAAAAAAAATTTGTCGAAAATATTTGGAGGGAAATCCAAAAAGTGCCCTTAACAGACACGGAAAGCTACGAAAACCAACGAAACCATATTTTCAAAATTTGATTCATGTGAATCATATTTTGAGGGGGAGAAAAGTGATATTTCTTAAGTTTATTTGTCGTTTCGTGGTTACCCATCCAGTTAACATGGCAAATCGTGATGATCACGTGTCCACCGATGTTGAGGAAGAGGTACAATTATACACTGATATTACTCATGAATGTTACAACTCTGTGCAAAATAATTATGTGTTTATATCTGATGTATTTCAAACTTGTCCTAAAACACCTCTTGATCAAAATGATACAATTGCATGTAGCTCTGCTTGTCATACCCCACTCCCACATGTCCAAATGAAACCGCCCATTAAATCTGAATCTGTGCATGTTTATGATGAATGTGTGTTTCCTATACTACCTGATATGTATGTAGACAACTTTGCCAAGATGAATAGAGACCTTAGATCATTTGCTAGTCAAATTAGCGAACTCATAAATGATAACTCTAGGTTGAAATCGGAATTGGAAACAAAAGTGTTAAATCATACTTATTTGAAAATAAAACAAGATCTAGCTGACAAAGTAACTGAATTAAGAGAGCTAGAAAGTAGTGTGAAACCCCTACGGATAGAAAGGACAGATTTTAAACTGAGGAATGCAATTCTCACGAAAAAAGTTAACAACGCTGAAAAAGAACTTAAGAAGCTTAATGATTCTAAGAAACTTTTCCTAGAGACTGTATAACAGAACACTAGAAAGCCTTTGAGTGACCTGGCCGAGAAGACTTCTGAATGCTCTAAGTTAGTTACAGAAAACTTAGACTTGAAAACCCAACTAAGTTTACTTGAAGAAAAACTTTACAGAACTGACCAAGCTAAAGTAGTCTTAGATGGCCACATTTCTAAACAAGCTCTGTTCTTGAATCGACCCAAAAACTCCTACCAAAAATACTAGGGGTTAGGGTTTGAAAATCCTCAAATACAGTCCAAGATCTCCAAATCCGAACCTTGTTTATATGATGGTAGATACATTAAGATAGGTTTGCCAGAGAGACTCACTTTTGCCAATGAAAGTGAGATTGAGGAGAGAATAGCCAATCGATCAACAAAAATGAAACGTGAGGTGTCGTTAATTTATGACAAAATAAATGCAAATTACATGAGAAAAGATGGTTCATATTATAACACACCTCTCGATTTATTCAATGATTTTGAAAGTTTGAATGCTCAAAATAGTCCTAAAAGGCGTATAATCTATTTACCAACCTTGGTTTTAGAAAGATACATCATCAGTCTGGAGGATGAACTTGATCAAAACAAAATCAAATATTTTGACAACGAACTCAAATTTCAAATGATCATTAAGGCTTTACAACACCAAATCTTTGTCATTGTATCGCAAAAGAACAAACTGGTCTCCAATGTTCATAAACTTGAAAATCAAATTGCAAATCAAGTTGTTAATTTTTGTGAATTGATTTCAAAGAACACTGAATCACGGGACTCAAGTCCCAAAATCCGTGAATGACTCCATCAATTGTGAAGGTCTAGCACAAGAACTCAAAGACTTTAGTGATTCTCTTTTAACCAAATTTGACATTGTTGAACGCAGGTTGGAATCATCTAGATCCAAATATCTAGATCACATCTTAGGATCTCAACCCAAGATTCCAGAAGTTAAGGTAGAACCATAACCCGAGAAAGAACCTATCTCTTTAGGAGCTCAGGATGGTGAGACTAACCTTACTCAATTTGTTGACAAGCTAGAACGAGAAAACATAGATCTTCAGGTTAAATGTGAGACCTACAAGAAAACTCTAGCAACAATTGAGAAGATGCATGTAGTTCCCAAAGTAGAACCCACTTATGATTTTAAAGACTCTGTTGTAGTTTCTATTGATAACCTTGTCTTAGAAATTCAGGAGTTAAAAGTTCATGTGAATCTACTCAAGGAAGAGAATGAGACCTTGCATGACCAATGTGATTCACTGGAAAGTATGGACTTCGTGACCAAGACCATATATTCAAATCCTGGTTCTTACAAGATCTGTCCTGGTACTGAGACCATACTGACCTCCACTGACACTCCAAAATCAAATGTGTCAGTTGGTTCCCGAGTTACAAAGTCTGAGTTGTCCAATGCTTCAATATCTACACCCAAGACTAAGAAAAAGCAAGTGACTTTTGCCAAGACCAATCCCAAACCCATAGCGTATCAATCCTCAATGTACTTGAAGACTGCTTCACGTAAAACACCAAAGACCTTGGAGGTTCCAAAACCAAAACACAACGGTCCTCCTAAGTGTATAAAGACAGTGAGGAAATCCCCCATGAATTCAAAAGTTCACCTGGTTACCCAACCCAAAAGGTCCTCTACCCTTGAACCAAAAGACCAGGGTCCCTCAAAGTCTACAGAGATCCCAACCAACCACTCTAAACATGTTCAAAATAGGAGTGAAAGACCGATAAAACAAGCGTATGAAACAACCAGAAACATACAACAACCGAAAATTCAACATCAGTTGGATTCTGCCACTGATAAGGTTGTGTGCACTATATCTGGTGGTTTGTCAAAGAATCAAAAGCGAAATAGTCGTAAGCAAGCTCGTCGGGCCAGACAGTCCTACTTTAACATGATCTATGTTGAGACCATGTCACCTAATGCTTCAACGTCTACAACCAAGACTGTTGAAAAGCGGGTTACTTTTTCAAAGAACCCCAAACCAACCAATCAAGGATCTCTAAAGTTAACGACGACTTCGAGAAAAACATCCTTGAAACCTAAAGACCCTCAGGCTTTACAACTCGGAATTTATATTCCCCATAGGAAAAGGACTTACTCCAGTTACGAGACCACAATAAACCGTCCATTTCTGGAAACTGCTTATGGGGAGAATGGGGAGATTAAGGGGTTTTGCGATCAATATGGATGGCTTCCACACAAACCCAAGAAGTCATTCATCGGTCCAAGACAAACTCCTCGTAAAAAAACCGATCTTGTTTCTAAACACTCAAGGAATAATTTTGCTAAACAAGTATCAAATAAGAAGTGGACAACCAAACCAGTTTCAACACCAAGATCCACTTCTTCTTCAAAACCTGTTAAGTATTCCTCGTCAGAGCTACTTAAAATGAATCCGAGATCCATTTCTCTGGCTAGGTTAAATGATTTTCCATTCTCATTGATTCCACCTGAACTACTTTCAAAGGATACATCGTGTATCAAACCCAAGTGGAATTCAACGTCCATAAGTCAGATCGACAATGCCTATAAATGGTATTCAAATTTAACTTTCAAAAAATGATTTGAATTCATGATAGTTCTTGGACACAACGGTTCAAGACCCGGACTTAACCCACTGACACCCGACTGTACACTCAGGCATGACCCACTCACAACCTCAGATGACCTGATGTGTTGTTGAACCTATCTTTCCTCCAACCTCGACCAATCCCCGGTTAATCCAAAACTAATTTCGCCCGAATCCATAACCTTTGGTGCATATACTTCAGTAGTTGTAGGCGAATTACCATATGTTGAAAAAGACTCATCTAAGTTTCTTCTCCTAGATGAACTTGACAATTGCATGTGTCTAGGGGGAGCAATGCATGTGCCTAGGGGGAGTAATGCATGTGCCTAGGGGGAGCAATGAGACCCGCAATGAAATGACGGTTATCAAAATTTGAAACGTCAAAATTTTTTTAGGGGGAGAAGGGGGAATGTGGGTTCCCATATAGATCATGATGGTCCCCATAATAGATCTATATGGGACCACTTCAAAGAAGGTTTTCACCCAAACCTTATACGTTGTATGCACACATTTCAGTGTATGCCACGCGTCTCTCAAATGTCTCTCTTTCTTTCTTTCTCTTAAAAGCATTTTAATGGAGAAACGTCAAATTATTTTTAGGGGGAGAAGGGGGGAATGATGGTTCCCATAGAGATCATGATGGTTCCCATAATAGATCTCTATTGGACTCGCAAACCAAAGAAGTCACTGGGAATGATGGTTCCCATAGAGATCATGATGGTTCCCATAATAGATCTCTAAGGATCTGTAAACAAAAGTAGGTTTTATCCAAAACCTTAGATCGTGTATGCTCATATTTCAGTGTATGCACCGCTTCTCAATTGTCTTCCACTCTTTCTCTTAAAAACATTTCAGCGGAAACGTCAAATTTTTTTTAGGGGGATAAGGAGGGAATGATGGTTCCCATATAGATCATGATGGTTCCCATAATAGATCTGTATGGGAACCACACTTCAAAGAAGGTTTTATCTAAATGGACCCGCAAAGAAGGTTTTCACCAAAACCTTATATGGCCCGCGTCTCAACTGCCTTACAACCTTTCTCATCAAAACCTATATTTTCTGTGTAGCAAATTATCAAAATATGTTTTAATTCCAAATAAATCATATTTTGAGGGGGAGAAAAAGACCAAGAAAATAAAAGTTTTATGAAAACATGACACATCATATATTGAGGGGGAGGGTAAAAGGATTAAAACCAACATGTGTTCCATCCAAAATGGCTTCTACATACTTCTGTGTAGAACCCGCATCTCAAAGTAAACATTAAAACGGCTTTTGCACAAATAACAGTGTAAAACCCATATTTACACACATAACTCTCCCAATAAACCAAAGCTAAAACGTGCAAATATCAAGGGGGAGTTTAAAGATTCAAATGTCAGTAATGACGGAGGATGTGTCCTAGTGACTGCCTCAGGAGGATGTGTCTAGATGACTGCCTCAAACAAAATAGTCATCAAATGACGGAGGATGTGTCCCAGTGACTGCCTCAGGAGGATGTTTCTAGATGACTGCTTCAAATGTGGAATGACCCAACAACTTGATGCAAATTAAGTGTTTGAAGTCTCGAACTGCTGAAGGGGTTTCAAAAAACCATGAATAGGAACCCTGCGTATCGGCCGAAAATCCTCTATCAACACCTTATTTTAGAAGGTGGGACCTCAAACAGGGTTCAAAGGTCAGACTTATCTTGATGAGGGAGATCTGTCTAGTTCAACAGAGAGGCAATATGACAATGCTTAGGCTTACCTTGGTAGATTTATCAGACCTCCGGAAGGATGATCACCTTAATGATCAATCAGCCTTTAAGCCTGATAACACACACTCCTTAGAGAGTGCAACAACTGAAAGAGATTTGTCACCTCATGACATATCAATGAATTCAGGACGTGATGTAATATCTTCCTACATTACATTGATTTCTACCGACACCAATTTTAACACCCCTGATTTTTTTTTTAAGTCACAGCGGAAGACCTGTTTATAAAATTTGTTACATAAATATAAAAGACACATGTACTATATTTTATTTACATCATTTCATATATATAAAGTCCATTACATATATAAAGAACCGGGTGTTACGTTAAAACAATGACACTATTAACAAAAGACGCGATATCAGAGTTCCGACTTGTCAAACATATCTTCCAGCCTCCCATCTTCACCCTGATATCTAACATACAACAGAATTGAACCTGCAAGGGTGAAAATGTGGGGGATTAGCACAACTGCTAAGTGAATGGAATCTATCTAACAGATCAAGTCTAAGCATCAAACCAGCTTCAGCCACAAAGTATGCTAATGTCCTAACAACATACAACAAAAATAGCGACAATATGAGGATCGGCGGCTTGTACGAGCACACGACTCCTAGCTGATTAGACTAGAGTCTACCGATAGTCCTCGCTACTCGATTCACAGTATAGTCATCCGGACGCAGGGGACGCGTCATTCAAACTATACTTCACAATCAGTAGCCTTTGGACCCAACCTCCCCAGGCTCGGTTGACCTCATACGGATTCTAACCTCCCCAGGCTCGGTTATGAGTCCCCAGCCTCCCCAGGCCCGGCTGGCGTCAAACACAGTGCACATAATATCACACAATATCATCAACATGTAATAATTCACTAACATGTTAACCATTATCTAAACATGGTAATCAGATATACATCACTAATATAATAAATAGAGTAAACAACAGTAGCATGTCTTGCTACTCAAACTCTATTCGGAGATAGACCCACTCACCAATAGCCAACAAAACTCAGTAGTCTAATGTCACTGAGTCTTCTCCTCGTCATATCACCTGAGAAAAATACACACAAGTTAGTAATTCACATTCCAAATACAAACATTATAACCTTATAAACAATACATGTATATATATATATAAATATATATATATACACACACACACACAATGCCAAGTCACACAAGTGGTTCACTGGACACTAATGACCTAAATGGATCATAATTTTCCCACTTTAACCCAAATAAGCTCAAACCCATTTTAAAATATCGGAACAGGCATATACACTGACACGACATCGTGGACGTATCACAACCAACAAATACCCATTTTAACACAATATAGTCAAAGCGAGTCAAACGGGGTCAAACAAACTAACAAACCAGCACACGAACCATAAAACAAGTGTACAGGTCATCGGGGTGCGTCCGCGCCAAGCCGCTACGCACTACGGTGGGTGAACCACAACAATGCAGCAGCATATAATGCTAAAAACAGTAGCAAACAGCATCTCCAGCTGCAAATTTGCAGCAGAAACTGCCCCGCGAAGCAGCAAAAACAGTAGCAGCAGCGTAGCTGCTGTCCCTCTCAGTTTCACCCACAATTTCGAGGTTCGGGCTATTTTTCTTGACCAAATAAAAGGTTAAAAATTATGCACAAACATATATATAACAAGCAGGTCAATGGTCAAAACGGGTGATCGCGTATAGTATATATATACACACACACACACACACACACACACACATGTATGTATCCATATATATATACATATGTCCATATACATACACCTATATATATATCTATATATATGTATAATATATATGTACACAATATATACATATATATATATATATATACATATATATATATATATATATATATATATATATACACGTATATATATATATATATATATTCGTACGCAAATATATATTCATACATACATACATACTTATACGAGATGCCTAACACCGTATGGCCGGTCACAATAAGCACACTTACATAATTACAACCCAAATATAAAACTAACAAACGGGTCAATGCTAAAATGGGCAAAACCACATTATTACTAAAATAACACGAATGGTTTAGGGTTCCAAACTATCTAATTAACCGTCCCGTGCACCAAAAATGACAACCACCGCAAACCGGCCGCCAACCGCCACCGCTGGCCACTAGCTGCAGCCGGCAGCGGTGGAAACCACCCAGAAACATCAGCAGTAGCAGCCGTAGCTGCTACCCTCCCCCATGGTACACCCAAAATTGTTGTTTCTTGAAATTTCATGTCAAATACCAACCCACAGACAGTTGCTAATAATAATATAACATTAATCTAGCAATAAAACAAGCAATTCATTATTAGATTCAAGGATTCAAGCACAATTACCACTTTATAAGAGCTAGCAAAACAAACTCATGATAAACAAAGAATAAGCACAAATTATAGACAAACCTTGATGCTAGATGTTGAAGAAAGAAAGAATCTAAATATTAGCTTGTAAATTCATCATCTTCTTCATCAATTAAAAAGCTAGGTTTTAATAGTGGTGGTGGGTTGGTCCGTGACAAAAAAACGAGAGGGAGAGGGGAGGAAAAACATGAAATTAAGCTTGCAATTACTTCATTATCTTCATCAATTTTAAGGAACTAGGGTTCATGTAAGTTTGTGTGTTTTTTGGTCCATAGAAACAAAGGAAAGGGAAGACAAAACCACGTACAGTACTATTAAAACAAGGGGCGGCTTTTGACTATAAAATGGGTTTAAAATCACTTACCTGATAAAACATGGGTATTTACCTGTTTTCATAAACGCAACCTACCACAGTCGAGAGCCCAAACAAACTCCAAAATTAATAAACAAAATATTTCTGTGAACGTTAACACAAAACGCACCCACTGGACTAATAATTAATTATAAACATTTAATAATTAATCATTACACTAAAATGCACTTTAAAACAAAACGGAAAAAAAGGTAAATTCCTACTAGGTCCGTCATCAGGTTGTTACAAATCTACCCCCCTTAAAGAGATTTCTCCCTCGAAATCTGGCCAGTCAAAGTCAACAAAGGTCATGGGTACTACAAACCACCATAACAGGTCACAACGAGACTTAAGTCAGAACATGTCTTACGGTCATACGCCTTACGAAGCTGCGTCCATTCTCGTAGGTCAAAAGCTAACTCACTGGTCCAAAGTCAAACACACTGTCTATTAAGAGTACCGCCTAAGGTTCAAGACTCCTATACGCTGATCTGCAAGTTTACTTACAATACATGAAATGTCTCGTTCATATTTATTATAAACGTTCCATATTAATTGATTTCGTTGAATGGTTTTGACCTCTATATGAGACATTTTTCAAAGACTGCATTCATTTTTAAAACAACCATAACCTTTATTTTATCAATAAAGGTTTTAAAAACATTACGTAGATTATCAAATAATGATAATCTAAAATATACTGTTTACACACGACCATTACATAATGGTTTACAATAGAAATATATTACATCGACATATGTTTCTTGAATGCAGTTTTTACACAATATCATACAAACATGGACTCCAAATCTTATCCTTATTTTAGTATGCAACAGCGGAACCTCTTAGTATTCACCTGAGAATAAACATGCTTTAAACGTCAACAAAAATGTTGGTGAGTTATAGGTTTAACCTATATATATATATATATATATATATATATATATATATATATATATATATATATATATATATATATATATATATATATATATATATATATATATATATCAAATCGTAACAATAGACCACAAGATTTCATATTTTAATACACATCCCATACATAGAGATAAAAATCATTCATATGGTGAACACCTGGTAACCGACATTAACAAGATGCATATATAAGAATATCCCCATCATTCCGGGACACCCTTCGGATATGATATAAATTTCGAAGTACTAAAGCATCCGGTACTTTGGATGGGGTTTGTTAGGCCCAATAGATCTATCTTTAGGATTCGCGTCAATTAGGGTGTCTGTTCCCTAATTCTTAGATTACCAGACTTAATAAAAAGGGGCATATTCGATTTCAATAATTCAACCATAGAATGTATTTTCACATACTTGTGTCTATTTTGTAAATCATTTATAAAACCTGCATGTATTCTCATCCCAAAAATATTAGATTTTAAAAGTGGGACTATAACTCACTTTCACAGATATTTCTTTCCTCAGAAATAAGACTTGGCCACGGATCGATTCACGAATCTATACAAATATGTACATATATATCAAAGTATGATCAAAATATAATTACAACTATTTTTATTATGTTTTAAAGATTTGAGTGTATTAAGTCAGCTGTCCTCGTTAGTAACCTACAACTAGTTGTCCACAGTTATATGTACAGCAATAAATTGATATAAATTATCTTGAATCAATCCACGACCCAGTGTATATACGTCTCAGGTTAGATCACAACTCAAAGTATATATATTTTTAGAATCAACCTCAACCCTGTATAGGTAACTCCAACATTACTGCATATAGAGTGTCTATGGTTGTTCCAAATAATATATATACATGGGTCGATATGATATGTCAAAATATTTGCATACGTGTCTATGGTATCCCAAGATTACATAATATATTAGAATACATGTATAATACAATATAAGTTAGCTAGGATATGATTTGTATAGATTTGTTAAACATTTTCCGTAGCTAAAAAGATCAAAAATATCCAATCTTGTTTTACCCATAAATTCTTCATTTTAAATCCGTTTTGGGTGAATCAAATTGCTATGGTTTCATATTGAAATCTAATTTAAGAATCCAAACAGAAAAAGTATAGGTTTATAGTCGGAAATTTAAGTTACATGTCAATTACTAAAGAGGTAGTCATTTCCGTCGAAAGAACGACATCTTGATGACCATTTTGAAAAACATACTTTCACTTTGAGTTTAACCAAGATTTTTGGATATAGTTTCATGTTCATATGAAAAATCATTTTCCCAGAAGAACAACTTTTAAATCAAATTTTATCATAGTTTTTAATTATCCAAACTAAAACAGCCCCCGGTTTCACTACGACGGCGTATATCCGATTTTATGGTGTTCATCGTGTTTCCAGGTTTTAAATCATTAAGTTAGCATATCATATAGATAAAGAACATGTGTTTAGTTGATTTTAAAAGTCAAGTTAGAAGGATTAACTTTTGTTTGCGAACAAGTTTAGAATTAACTAAACTATGTTCTAGTGATTACAAGTTTAAACCTTCGAATAAGATAGCTTTATATGTATGAATCGAATGATGTTATGAACATCATTACTACCTCAAGTTTTCTGGATAAAACTACTGGAAATGAGAAAAATGGATCTAGCTTCAAAAGAGCCTTGGATGGCTTGAAAGTTCTTGAAGCAGAATCATGACACGAAAACAGTTCAAGTAAGATTTTCACTCGAAATAAGATTGTTATAGTTGTAGAATTTGAATCAAAGTTTGAATATGAATATTACCTTGAATTAGAAAGATAACTTACTGTAAATAACAAAGGTTCCTTGATCTTAGATGATTACTTGGAATGGATTAGAAAGCTTGGAAGTAGACTTGCAAACTTGGAAGTATTCTTGATTTTTATGAAACTATACTTATGGAATTTATGAAGAACACTTAGAACTTGAAGATGGAACTTGAGAGAGATCAATTATGTGAAGAAAATTTAAGAATGAAAGTGTTTGTATGTGTTTTTAGTCGTTGGTATATGGATTAGATATAAAGGATATGTAATTTTGTTTTCATGTAAATAAGTCATGAATGATTACTAATATTTTTGTAATTTTATGAGATATTTCATGCTAGTTACCAAATGATGGTTCCCATATGTGTTAGGTGACTCACATGGGCTTCTAGGAGCTGATCATTGGAGTGTATATACCAATAGTACATACATCTAAAAGCTGTGTATTGTACGAGTACGAATACGGGTGCATACAAGTAGAATTATTGATGAAACTGAACAAGGATGTAATTGTAAGCATTTTTGTTAAGTAGAAGTACTTTGATATGTGTCTTGAAGTCTTTCAAAAGTGTAAGAATATATATCAAAACACAACATGTATATACATTCTAATGGAGTCGTTAAGTCTTCGTTAGTTGTTACATGTAAGTGTTGTTTTGAAACCTTTAAGTTAACGATCTCAATTAATGTTGTTAACCCAATGTTTATTATATCAAATGAGATGTTAATGATGTTAAATTATTATATTATCATGATATTATGATGTATGAATATCTCTTAATATGATACATACATTAAAATATCGTTACAACAATAATCGTTACATAAAAGTCTCGTTTCGTAATTCTTGAGTTAGTAGTCTTGTTTTTACATATATAGTTCATTTTTAACACACTTAATGATATATTTAAATATCATTTTATCATGTTAAATATAGTGTATCAATATCTTAATATAATACATATGTATTTAGTAGACGTTATCATAACGATAATCGTTATATATATCATTTCGAGTTTCTTAACTTAGTAATCTCATTTCTTATGTATATCACACATTATTAATATACTTAGTGAGATACTTACTCATCATAATCTCATGTCAACCATATATATATGTCTATATATACCACAACATGTAGTTTTTACAATTTTGTAACGTTCGTGAATCGCCGGTCAACTAGGGTGATCAATTGTCTATATGAAACTTATTTCATTTAATCAATTCTTAACAAGTTTAATTGATTAACACGTTGGAAACATTTAGTCATGTAAATATCAATCTCAATTAATATATGAACATGGAAAAGTTCGGGTCACTACAGTACCTACCCGTTAAATAAATTTCGTCCTGAAATTTTAAGCTGTTGAAGGTGTTGACGAATCTTCTGGAAATAGATGCGGGTATTTCTTCTTCAGCTGATCTTCACGCTCCTAGGTGAACTCGGGTCCTCTACGAGCATTCCATTGAACCTTAACAATCGGTATCTTGTTTTGCTTAAGTCTCTTAACCTCGCGATCCATTATTTCGATGGGTTCTTCAATGAATTGAAGTTTTTCATTGATTTGGATTTCATCCAACGGAATAGTGAGATCTTCTTTAGCAAAACATTTCTTCAAATTCAAGACGTGAAAAGTGTTATGTACAGCCGCGAGTTGTTGAGGTAGCTCCAGTTGGTAAGCTACTGGTCCGACACGATCTATAATCTTGAATGGTCCAATGTACCTTAGATTTAGTTTCCCCCGTTTACCAAATTGAACAACGCCTTTCCAAGGTGAAACCTTAAGCATGACCATTTCTCTAATTTCAAACTCTATATCTTTTCTTTTACTGTTCGCGTAGCTCTTTTGTCGACTCTGGACGGTTTTCAATCGTTGTTGAATTTGGATGATTTTCTCGGTAATTTCTTGTATTCTCTCCGGACCCGTAATCTGTCTATCCCCCACTTCATTCCAACAAATCGGAGATCTTCACTTTCTACCATAAAGTGCCTCAAACGGCACCATCTCAATACTAGAATGATAACTGTTGTTGTAGGAAAATTCTGCTAACGGTAGGTGTCGATCCCAACTGTTTCTGAAATCAATAACACATGCTCGTAGCATGTCTTCAAGCGTTTGTATCGTCCTTTCGCTCTGGCCATTAGTTTGTGGATGATAGGCAGTACTCATGTCCAGACGAGTCCCCAATGCTTGTTTCAACGTCTGCCAGAACCTTGAAACAAATCTACCATCCCTATCAGAGATAATAGAGATGGGTATTCCATGTCTGGAGACAACCTCCTTCAAATACAATCGCGCCAACTTCTCCATTTTGTCATCTTCTCTCATTGGCAGGAAGTGTGCTGACTTGGTGAGATGATCAACTATTACCCAAGTAGTATCATAACCACTTGCAGTCCTTGGCAATTTTGTAATGAAATCCATAGTAATGATTTCCCATTTCAATTCCGGGATTTCAGGTTGTTGTAGTAGACCTGATGATTTCTGATGTTCAGCTTTGACCTTAGAGCACGTCAAACATTCTCCAACATATTTAGCAATGTCGGCTTTCATACCCGTCCACCAAAAGTTTTTCTTGAGATCTTTATACATCTTCCCCGCTCCGGAATGTATTGAATATCTGGTTTTATGTGCTTCTTTAAGTACCATTTCTCTCACATCTCCAAACCTTGGTACCCAAATTCTATCAGCCGTATATCGGGTTTCGTCTTCGCGAATATTAAGATGTTTCTCTGATCCTTTGGGTATCTCATTCTTCAACATTCCTTCTTTTACAACCCCCTGTTGCACCTCCTTTATTTGAGTAGTAAGGTTAGTACGAATAATAATATTCATAGCTTTTACTCGTATAGGTTCTCTGTCCTTTCTACTCAAAGCGTCAGCTACCACATTTGCCTTCCCCGGGTGGTATCGAATCTCAAAATCATAATCATTCAACAGTTCAATCCACCTGCGTTGTCTCATATTCAGTTGCTTCTGATTAAATATATGTTGGAGACTTTTGTGGTCGGTATATATAATACTTTTGACCCCATATAAATAATGCCTCCTAGTCTTTAATGCAAAAACAACAGCACCCAATTCCAAATCGTGAGTTGTATAATTTTGCTCGTGAATCTTCAATTGTCTAGACGCATAAGCAATCACCTTCGTTCGTTGCATTAATACACAACCAAGACCTTGCTTTGATGTGTCACAATAAATCAAAAAATCATCATTCCCTTCAGGAAATGACAATATAGGTGCTGTAGTTAGCTTTTTCTTCAATAACTGAAACGCCTTCTCTTGTTCATCCTTCCATTCAAATTTCTTCTCTTTATGCGTTAATGCAGTCAAGGGTTTTGCTATTTTGGAGAAATCTTGGATGAATCTTCTGTAGTAACCAGCCAATCCTAAAAATTGACGTATATGCTTCGGAGTTTTTGGGGTTTCCCACTTTTCAACGGTTTCGATCTTTGCCGGGTCCACCTGGATACCTTCTTTGTTCACTATGTGACTGAGGAATTGAACTTCATCCAACCAAAATGCACAATTTGAAAACTTAGCGTACAGTTTTTCTTTCCTCAGTACTTCTAGCACTTTTCTCAAATGTTCTTTGTGCTCTTGATCATTCTTTGAGTAAATAAGTATGTCATCGATGAAAACAATGACAAACTTGTCAAGATATAGCCCACACACTCGGTTCATAAGGTCCATGAATACGGCTGGTGAGTTAGTCAATCCAAACGGCATAACCATAAACTCGTAATGACCATAACGCGTCCTAAAAGCAGTTTTTGGAATATCATCCTCCTTTACTCGCATTTGATGATATTCGGAACGTAAATCGATTTTCGAATAAACCGACGAGCCATGTAGTTGATCAAATAAGTCGTCAATTCTCAGCAGTGGATAACGGTTTTTGATGGTAAGTTTATTCAACTCTCTGTAGTCAATACACAACCTAAATGTACCATCCTTCTTCTTGACAAACAAAACAGGAGCTCCCCATGGTGATGTGCTTGGTCGAATGAAACCATGTTCTAATAGTTCTTGCAGTTGGCTTTGCAGTTCTTTCATCTCGCTGGCTGCGAGTCTGTAAGGAGCACGAGCTATTGGTGCAGCTCCTGGTACAAGATCTATTTGAAATTCAACAGATCGATGTGGAGGTAGTCCCGGTAATTCTTTCGAAAATACATCGGGAAATTCTTTTGCGACGGGAACATCATTGATGCTCTTTTCTTCAGTTTGTACTTTCTCGACGTGTGCTAGAACAGCATAGCAACCTTTTCTTATTAGTTTTTGTGCCTTCAAATTACAAATAAGATGTAGCTTCGTGTTGCCCTTTTCTCCTTAACCATTAAGGGTTCTCCTTCTTCTCGTACAATGCAAATTGCATTTTTGTAACATACGATCTCTGCTTTCATCTCCTTCAGCTAGTCCATGCCAACTATTACATCAAAACTCTCTAACTCTACTGGTATCAAATCAATCTTAAATATTTCGCTACCCAGTTTAATTTCTCGATTCCGGCATATATAATCTGCTGAAATTAATTTACCGTTTGCTAATTCGAGTAAAAATTTACTATCCAACGGCGTCAATGGACAAATTAATTTAGCACAAAAATCTCTACTCATATAGCTTCTATCCGCACCCGAATCAAATAAAACGTAAGCAGATTTATTGCCAATAAGAAACGTACCCGTAACAAGCTCCGGGTCTTCCTGTGCCTCTGCCGCATTAATATTGAAAACTCTTCCGCGGCCTTGTCCATTCGTGTTCTCCTGGTTCGGGCAATTTCTAATAATGTGGCCCGGTTTTCTACATTTATAACAAACTACATTGGATAACTTGCTCCGACACTACTTGCTCCGCCATTACTCGTTCCGACACCATTTGTTCCTTTCGTTCTGTTAACCCCTGGTCCGTAGACCTCACATTTCGCCGCGCTATGACCATTTCTTTTACACTTGTTGCAAAATTTGGTGCAAAACCCCGAGTGATACTTTTCACACCTTTGGCATAGCTGCTTCTGATTGTTGTTCTTGTTGCGGTTGTTATTGTTATTGGGATGATTGTTGTAGTTGTTGTTGTTGTTGTTGTGCCGTTTGTTGTAGTTGCGATTGATGTTGCGATTGTTGGGATAGTTGTTGTTGTTTTGGTGACTCTTATCACTGTTTTCCTCCCACTTTCTTTTGACTAGCTTCACGTTGGCCTCTTCGGCCGCCTGTTCTTTAATTCTTCCCTCAATCTGGTTCACTAGTTTGTGAACCATTCTACATGCCTTTTGTATGGAGGCAGGCTCGTGTGAACTTATATCTTCTTGGATTCTCTCTGGTAACCCTTTCACAAACGATTCGATCTTCTCTTCCTCATCTTCGAACGCTCTCGGACACAATAGGCACAATTCTGTGAATCGTCTTTCGTACGAAGTAATATTGAATCCCTGTGTTCGTAACCCTCTAAGTTCTGACTTGAGCTTATTAACCTCGGTTCTGGGACAGTACTTCTTGTTCATCAAGAGCTTGAATGCTGACCACGGTAGCGCGTAAGCAGTATCTTGTCCCATTTGCTCTAGATAGGTATTCCACCATGTTAACGCAATACCTGTGAAGGTATGCGTAGTGTACTTCATTTTTTCTCCTTCAACACACTTACTTATGGCAAACACTGATTTAACTTTCTCGGTCCACCGTTTCAATTCGATTGGTCCTTCGGTACCATCAAATTCTGAAGGTTTGCAGGCAGTGAATTCCTTGTAGGAGCATCCTACACAATTTCTTGCACCGTTAGCTGTATTGCTAGATTCAGAGTTATTGTTGGTATGTAGCGTGGCCTGTACTGCGGTTATGTTTGAAGCAAGAAAGGCACGAAATTCCTCTTCGCTCATATTCAAGGTGTGTCGAGTAGTCGGTGCCATTTCCTTCAAAATAGTCAAATGAAACAGGTTAATCATACAGAATATTAAGAGTAGTCAATAGTATCTCATAGCATAATATAAACTCATTTATAAAAGCTTTTTCTTCATATTAGCGTTTTATAAGTTTAAATTCGGGTACTACCTACCTGTTAAGTTCATACTTAGTAGCTAATATACAATTCAACTACTACAATTCCATATGAAAAACTGATTATAATAATATATCACATAAAATATTCTTCAAACTTACAACTTCGCTATAATACATATAACATGAAAGATAGTATACTATGATACAGGACAGTTTTGAAGATAAATCTAGTTAGTACGCAAGTTGTTCAGCAAAGGAAATAAAGACACGCAATTCATAAGTCCAGAAACAAGTCATGCATTCTGGTTTTACTAAGACGGCTTCCCATCCTTGGTCTTGTGGAAAATAACCGTTATGACCATTGGCTAGGCAGCATGTTGTAATGTCGTCAAAAGGACGAGGGTTTCGTAATGTCCAACTGTAACGACCCGCACTTTTCCGATCGTTCTATACTTATGAGATTAATATTTACATAAATTAAACCTTACCAACATGATAAGCAATCCAAATTGTTGAGACTTATGTTTTTGAAAAGAGTTTTACACAACGTTTGACCGTCTAGTTTGACCGATGATATCACGAACTATACAATATATGATAATTATACATACATATTTAACATGATCTAAGGATGTTTTAATATCTCATTTTGTATTAATAACAAAAATTCATAAGTATATTTTGAAACTACTAACTTAAGTTTTCAAAACAATAACCTACGTAATGTTATTTGACATAAATACTGATGATTTATAATGTTTATACATATATCGTATAAGTAATGTATTTAATCATTTTTAAAGGGCTTTTATACATAAAACAATATAAGTATATTTACAAAAGATAGTTATATTTGAATTCTCGTTCCGTTTCCTCAATAATCCTATACGTATATCTAGGGTACTATACACAGCTTCTAGAAGTATTTACTATTGGTATATACCAATAGAAATCTTCAATTACTGGAATAATATGTCATTCATGACATAATAAATTTTAACTTATCTTAGATATTTTCACTAAAAACCAAATTTTCAAGCCTATAAATAAGCACCATTTCTAACTCATTTTTACACATTCATTTTCCAAATTTTACTTCCAATTTTCACACACACTTGCAAGAACTCTCTCAACTTTTATTTTACTACTTCTTTCCAACAACTTTACATTTTAAACTTGAGGTAAAAACTCTACTTCAACTCTTTTTCAATTCATATATTTAAAGCTATATATATAAGAGTTTATAAACTAGAACATAGTTTGAATGATTTCAAACTTGTTCGCAAACTAAATAGATCCTTCTAACTTAACTTTTAAAATACTTCAAGACCTGTAACATATCTTAATTATATGCTAACTTAACAAGGTATAACTTGGTTTTTCAAAGAACACCTTAAAAACTGAATTTACGACGTCGGAGTGCAACCGGGGGCTGTTTTGGGTTGGATAATTAAAAACCATCTTAAACTTTGAATTGGAGGTTTATTTTCTGGAAAAATGATTTTTACTATGAATATGATAACACATAAAAATTTCATGATTTAACTCAAAGTATAAGTATTTTTAGAAAAATAATCATTTGAGGTTGTTTACATGATGGAAAATGATTAACTTCATAAGTTTCACTAAAGTTTGACCTATGCCGTGTGATTTTGAATACAAACTAAGGTATTTACAGTTCATAGTCTTAAAGAGGGACTCGATCCAAGGATATGGCAAGTTGAATCAACGAAAACGGAGTTGTAACGAAGAAACTATGACCGAAACAAAATCGGATATCCAAGACTAGTTTAGCCACGAAAATAATTGGGAAAAAATTAAATAAATCACATCTTTTTAAGTTAACATGATATTTTATATATATGTACTTATAATTCAATTTTATATGGTTCAGGATCACCCGTAAACAACACGAGAAGATTAATCATAAGATCCCATGATTGTACGCAACACGTCATTTGACAACACCGGTACTTTATGTACGCAACACGTCATTTGACAACACCGGTACCATGGGTCAAGATTAATCTCGACCAATACATATACGATGGGGTTTTATTTATTTCGTTGGGGGTTTTATTTATTTCATTGCGGGTATATTAAACATCTAAAAATGAACCATTAAAATTGAATTACTAACAACGAACTGCTAACTACGGACTAAGGAATTATTCAAAGTATTAAAAGTATAACAAGTATATATATGTGACGTTTGTTTAAAAAGAAAAGGTATTGATATATTATATATGGATAGGTTCGTGATATCAACCGGAGACCAAGTCAAATTATATATATATCTTCAAGACGAAAGTGAGTATATAGTCCCACTTTTAAACTCTAAATATTTCGGGATGAGAATACATGTATTTTATGTTTTACGTTATGGACACAAGTAACTGAAAAATATATTCTACGTTGAGTTGTACCACTGGCATACTTCCCTGTAGCTTGGTAACTGTTATTTACAGCGGTATTGTAAACGCGAATCCTGTTGATAGATCTATCGGGCCTGACAACCCCAACCGGACTGGACGACCAGTATTCAACGGTTGCACAGTACTTCGTTTCATGACTACACTTGGTACGGTGTAGTAAGATTTCATAATAAAGGGAATATGCGACGTGATTAAATGTTAAGTATGGTTACCAAGTGCTCAACCACTTAGAATATTTTTATTAAACTGTTTATATATGAAATCTTGTGGTCTATATATATATTGCTGCCGGCACTAAACCTATATCTCACCAACTTTATGTTGACGTTTTAAACATGTTTATTCTCAGGTGATAATTAGAAGTTTCCGCTGCATTATGTTGAATTTGAGCAGGATCTTGCGTACGCATATTTGTGTCAAAAATAAAACTGCATACCCAAGGATTTGTGTTGTAAAATATGCTCGAAATCGTGTTGTTATCATTATATGTAAAGTTTGTAAGTCGAAGATTATCGCTAAACGATAATCATCTTTTTATTGTCTAAAGCTTGTAACAAAAATAATGGTTATGGTTTGTAATGTATAATATATGCAGTTTCTCTTTTAAAAATGTCGCATATAGAGGTCAATACCTCGCAATGAAATCATACGTTATCTAACACGTTCTTATGGTTAAGGACGGGTTATGACATGTGGTATCAGAGCGGTGGTCTTAGCGAACCAGGTTTGCATTAGTGTGTCTAACCGATAAGTCGTTAGGATACATTAGTAAGTCTGGACTTTGACCGGGTCTGATTTAAAAACCATTGCTTATCATTGTTGGTTAAAATTTATATGTAAATATTATGTAGTACTAATGGGTTAGTTGTTGTATGATAGATGTCGGGCTCAAAACTTGTTATCACATTCAGCGACTCTGAACCAGAATCTTCAGATGGTGTTCCAGTCATTAACCTATCCGATGACGAAAATAATATCTTTGGGGAAGACTCACAAATTCCGGATGAACCGACTATAGAGAACCCGGAAAGTGAACCCGAGGAGGAAAGTGAACCCGAGGAGGAAAGTGAACCCGAGGAGGAAAGTGAACCCGAGGAGGAAAGTGAACCCGAGGAAGAAATACAGGAAATTACAAAAGACGAGTTCGAACTAGGAAAGAAACGAAAGGCTAATGAATTAGAAAATTCAAATCCCGAGTTTAGTAAGGATGATGTGGCACCAACTCCACTAGACACTACCACCCCTATTCCCGCTATTCCTATTTGTGCTGTCCCGGCATCCAGTTCTTCAGCCCCACAGCCAAAATATAGGCAGACAGCTAGGATAAGCGTTAGGCCATTCCTTGAACCTAAACGTCCTAGAAAATAGACCAAACGATGCGCTGCCGTATTAAACCATGGGATCATATAATGTTTTGTATAATATTATTAGTGTGGTTTGCTTAATGTTCGATATAAGATAAGCATATGTAAAATAGTGAAGTGTGAAATGCAATAATTTTCCATGGTTAAGTATTATTTAGATGGTAGTAATTGATTCTGTACTAAGCTATTAAGTATGGACATTAACGGGTAGGTACTACCCAAGATATAATTATAAAACGCTAATAAGAAGAAAAGGCTTTTATAATAATACCTGGTTCATATTATTAATAAGCTATAATGTACTGTAAATATACACTACATCTATAATATTCCATGTGAATAATTATTTTCTTTTCATTCTTATAGAAGAATATGGCGCGATTGAACCGAATGACGGAACAAGAAATCCAGGAACTCATCAATCAACGAGTGAACGACAGAATGTTATGGGTCGAGGCTGCAAGAGGTGCTGCAGTTAACCCAAATCCTCGTGTGGGGTGCACTTACAAAACTTTTCAAGCTTGCAAGCCCTCATCATTCAGTGGAACAGAAGGACCAATCGGTTTAACCCGGTGGATAGAAAAGATGGAGACTGTGTTTAAAATCAGTGGTTGTGTTGAAAAGGACATGACCAAGTATGCATCGTGCACTTTACAAGATAGTGCACTCACGTGGTGGAAAAATTATGTGAAGGCTGTAGGAGGAGATGTAGCTTATGATACTCCGTGGGAAGAATTCAAAACAATGTTAATCAACGAATATTGTCCAAGGAACGAGGTTAGGAAGTTGGAAGATGAGTTACGAAGTCTGAAGGTTATTGGTACTGAAATCACCAACTACAATCAGCGATTCATGGAATTAGTTTTGCTATGTCCTGAATTGGTTCCAACCGAAGAACGGAAAATTGAAATGTATAAAGATGGTTTGCCCAAAAAGGTCAAGGCAAACGTTACAGCATCGAAACCTAAGACAATTCATGAAGCTATAACCATGGCAAACGAGCTAATGGATCAGGTCATCATGGATAAGAAAGCATCCAATACTGATGTGAAGGTATCAGGTAACAAAAGAAAGTGGAATGGAAATTATGATCGAGGTAACCAACAACAATCTTTTAAGAAACAAGAAACCATACAAGGTGCAGGTGGTGGTTCAAGCTTTGGTTACAAAGGACAAAATCCTTTATGCAACCGATGCCACAAACATCACTCTGGCTACTGTAATGTGGTATGCAACAAATGTAATCGAAAGGGTCATCTTGCTGAAGATTGTAGGGCTCTCGTTACAAATACAAATGGTACCAAGACTCCTGCCACCAATGCAAATAGAACTGCTTTGGCTACCATTACTTGTTATGGGTGTGGAAAACAAGGTCACTATAAGAGCCAGTGTCCGAATCCAGAGAAGAATAATGGATCTGCATGTGGAAGAGCATTTGTTATTAATGCTAGAGAGGCGTGTGAAGACCCGGAGCTTGTTACGGGTACGTTTACCATTAATAACTTATCCGCATCTATTATATTTGATACTGGTGCCGATAGAAGTTACGTGAGTAGAGGCTTTTACGCTAAATTGAATTGTTCATCATTACCTCTAGATGCTAAGTACATGATTGAGTTAGCTAATGGTAAACTAATTAAAGCCGATAAAATTTGCCTTGATTGTAAAATAAATTTAGCCGGAGAAACATTTAAAATTGACTTAATACCCGTAGAATTAGGAAGTTTTGATGTAATAGTCGGCATGGACTGGATGTCCAAAGTAGGAGCTGAAGTTGTGTGTGCCAAGAAGGCAATTCGCATTCCTTGTAAGGATAGAATGCCGGTGATGATTTATGGAGAGAAGGGTAACTCAAAGCTAAAACTCATTAGTTATTTGAAAGCTCAAAAGTGCTTGAAGAAAGGGTGCTATGCTATCTTAGCACATGTTAATAAAGTCGAAAAGAAAGAAAAAGAGAAGTGCATCAACGACGTGCCTGTGGCAAGAGATTTTCCTGAAGTTTTTCCGGAAGAGTTGCCGGGATTACCTCCATTTAGATCTGTAGAATTTCAAATAGATTTAGTACCAGGAGCCGCACCAGTGGCTCGTGCTCCATATAGACTTGCACCGTCCGAGTTAAAAGAACTTCAGAGTCAGTTAAAAGAATTACTGGATCATGGATTCATACGACCAAGTACTTCACCGTGGGGAGCTCCGATTCTATTTGTTAAAAAGAAAGATGGATCTTTTAGGATGTGTATAGATTATCGTGAATTAAATAAGTTAACTATCAAAAATCGGTATCCACTACCGAGAATTGACGACTTATTTGATCAACTCCAGGGATCATGTGTTTATTCGAAAATCGACCTAAGATCGGGCTATCATCAACTACGTGTCAAAGAAGAGGACATTCCGAAAACTGCTTTTCGGACACGTTATGGTCATTACGAATTTTTGGTCATGCCGTTTGGATTGACGAATGCGCCAGCTGTATTCATGGACCTCATGAATCGAGTTTGTAGTCCGTATTTAGATAAGTTTGTTATCGTTTTCATTGATGACATTCTTATCTATTCCAAGAGTGAGCAAGAGCATGAGCAGCATTTAAGGTTGATATTAGAGTTGTTGAGAAAAGAACAGCTATACGCTAAATTTTCTAAGTGTGCTTTCTGGTTGAAAGAAGTGCAATTTCTTGGCCACGTTGTTAGTAGCAAAGGAATTCAGGTTGATCCAGCAAAAATTGAAGCCATTGAAAAATGGGAGACTCCTAAAACACCAATGCAGATACGCCAATTTTTGGGTTTAGCCGGTTATTATAGAAGGTTTATTCAAGATTTTTCCCGAATAGCTAAGCCGTTGACAGCATTAACGCAAAAAGGGAAGAAATACGAATGGACCTCGGAGCAGGAGAACGCATTTCAATTACTGAAGAAGAAGTTAACTACGGCGCCTATTTTATCGTTACCTGAAGGGAACGATGATTTTGAAATATATTGTGACGCTTCGCGACAAGGTTTTGGTTGTGTTCTTATGCAACGAAAGAAAGTTATTGCATACGCATCTCGACAATTGAAGATTCACGAGCGGAATTATACGACGCATGATCTAGAACTGGGAGCAGTCGTGTTTGCGTTAAAGATATGGAGACACTACTTATATGGGGTTAGATGCACTGTGTTTACTGATCATAAAAGTCTTCAACATATTTTTGATCAGAAACAGCTGAACATGAGGCAACGTAGGTGGGTCAAGTTAATAAACGACTATGATTGTGAAATTCGTTATCATCCCGGGAAAGCGAATGTGGTGGCTGACGCACTAAGCAGAAAGGAACGAGAACCAATTCGAGTACGAGCGATGAACATAAAAATTCGCATGAATCTCAACTCACAAATCAAAGAAGTTCAACGAGAAGCACTTACTAAAGAAAATATAGGAAATGAAATAATGAAGAAGTATGAGAAGCAACTCGTTATACGGGAAGATGGAATTCGATATTTTGCAAACCGTATTTGGGTACCGAAGTTGGGTGGATTAAGGAAGTTGATATTGAACGAGGCACATGAGACAAGATACTCGATACATCCTGGAGTTGGAAAGATGTATCAAGATCTTAAGACACATTATTGGTGACCTAACTTAAAGACAGACGTTGCAACATATGTTGGGGAGTGTTTAACTTGTTCCAAGGTCAAGGCAGAACACCAGAAACCATCAGGGTTACTTCAACAACCAGAAATCCCAGAATGGAAATGGGATGGTATTACCATGGATTTCATCACGAAGTTACCAAAGACTGCCTGGGGATACGACACCATTTGGGTGATTGTTGATCGTCTTACCAAATCTGCCCATTTCTTGCCTATAAAGGAAACGGATAGAATGGAGAAACTATTACGATTGTATATAAAGGAAATTGTTTCAAGGCATGGAATACCTATTTCCATTATATCCGATCGTGATAGTAGATTTACCTCAAAGTTCTGGCAATCACTGCAGGAGGCACTAGGAACTCGTTTAGATATGAGTACCGCATATCATCCGCAAACCGACGGGCAGAGTGAAAGAACGATTCA
Organism: Rutidosis leptorrhynchoides; assembly: GCF_046630445.1. Lineage (NCBI taxonomy): Eukaryota > Viridiplantae > Streptophyta > Magnoliopsida > Asterales > Asteraceae > Rutidosis > Rutidosis leptorrhynchoides. The sequence goes on from NC_092337.1 coordinate 254,550,592, forward strand.
GACTCTTGAAGACATGCTCAGGGCATGTGTGATCGATTTTGGAAACGGATGGGATAAGTATCTACCGTTAGCAGAATTTTCGTATAATAATAGTTATCATGCAAGCATTAAAGCTGCACCATTCGAAGCATTGTATGGAAGGAAGTGTAGATCTCCTATCTGTTGGAATGAAGTAGGAGATCGACAATTAACTGGTCCCGAGATCATACACGAAATGACTGAGAAGATAGTACAAATCAAGGAGAGATTGAAAACAGCCCGAAGTCGCCAAAAGAGCTACGCCGATGTCCGAAGGAAACCATTAGAGTTTCAGATTGGGGACATGGTTATGCTAAAGGTGTCACCTTGGAAAGGTGTAATACGTTTCGGTAAAAGAGGTAAACTGAACCCAAGATATGTAGGCCCGTTCAAAATCATCGAACGCATTGGACCGGTAGCTTATCGACTCGAGTTACCGCAACAACTCGCCGGAGTACACAATACCTTTCACGTCTCAAACCTTAAGAAGTGTCTTGCAAAGGAAGACCTCACCATTCCTCTTGAAGAAATCCATGTCGATGAGAAACTACAATTCATCGAAGAACCAATCGAAATCATGGATCGTGAAGTTAAACAGCTCAAGCAGAGCAACATACCAATCGTTAAGGTTCGTTGGAATGCTCGAAGAGGTCCTGAGTTTACTTGGGAACGAGAGGATCAGATGAAACAAAAGTATCCACACTTGTTTCTCGATGACGCAAAATAGGTACAATTTTAAAATTTAGGGACGAAATTTATTTAACGGGTAGGTACTGTAACGACCCGCACTTTTCCGATCGTTCTATACTTATGAGATTAATATTTACATAAATTAAACCTTACCAACATGATAAGCAATCCAAATTGTTGAGACTTATGTTTTTGAAAAGAGTTTTACACAACGTTTGACCGTCTAGTTTGACCGATGATATCACGAACTATACAATATATGATAATTATACATACATATTTAACATGATCTAAGGATGTTTTAATATCTCATTTTGTATTAATAACAAAAATTCATAAGTATATTTTGAAACTACTAACTTAAGTTTTCAAAACAATAACCTACGTAACGTTATTTGACATAAATACTGATGATTTATAATGTTTATACATATATCGTATAAGTAATGTATTTAATCATTTTTAAAGGGCTTTTATACATAAAACAATATAAGTATATTTACAAAAGATAGTTATATTTGAATTCTCGTTCCGTTTCCTCAATAATCCTATACGTATATCTAGGGTACTATACACAGCTTCTAGAAGTATTTACTATTGGTATATACCAATAGAAATCTTCAATTATTGGAATAATATGTCATTCATGACATAATAAATTTTAACTTATCTTAGATATTTTCACTAAAAACCAAATTTTCAAGCCTATAAATAAGCACCATTTCTAACTCATTTTTACACATTCATTTTCCAAATTTTACTTCCAATTTTCACACACACTTGCAAGAACTCTCTCAACTTTTATTTTACTACTTCTTTCCAACAACTTTACATTTTAAACTTGAGGTAAAAACTCTACTTCAACTCTTTTTCAATTCATATATTTAAAGCTATATATATAAGAGTTTATAAACTAGAACATAGTTTGAATGATTTCAAACTTGTTCGCAAACTAAATAGATCCTTCTAACTTAACTTTTAAAATACTTCAAGACCTGTAACATATCTTAATTATATGCTAACTTAACAAGGTATAACTTGGTTTTTCAAAGAACACCTTAAAAACTGAATTTACGACGTCGGAGTGCAACCGGGGGCTGTTTTGGGTTGGATAATTAAAAACCATCTTAAACTTTGAATTGGAGGTTTATTTTCTGGAAAAATGATTTTTACTATGAATATGATAACACATAAAAATTTCATGATTTAACTCAAAGTATAAGTATTTTTAGAAAAATAATCATTTGAGGTTGTTTACATGATGGAAAATGATTAACTTCATAAGTTTCACTAAAGTTTGACCTATGCCGTGTGATTTTGAATACAAACTAAGGTATTTACAGTTCATAGTCTTAAAGAGGGACTCGATCCAAGGAGATGGCAAGTTGAATCAACGAAAACGGAGTTGTAACGAAGAAACTATGACCGAAACAAAATCGGATATCCAAGACTAGTTTAGCCACGAAAATAATTGGGAAAAAATTAAATAAATCACATCTTTTTAAGTTAACATGATATTTTATATATATGTACTTATAATTCAATTTTATATGGTTCAGGATCACCCGTAAACAACACGAGAAGATTAATCATAAGATCCCATGATTGTACGCAACACGTCATTTGACAACACCGGTACTTTATGTACGCAACACGTCATTTGACAACACCGGTACCATGGGTCAAGATTAATCTCGACCAATACATATACGATGGGGTTTTATTTATTTCGTTGGGGGTTTTATTTATTTCATTGCGGGTATATTAAACATCTAAAAATGAACCATTAAAATTGAATTACTAACAACGAACTGCTAACTACGGACTAAGGAATTATTCAAAGTATTAAAAGTATAACAAGTATATATATGTGACGTTTGTTTAAAAAGAAAAGGTATTGATATATTATATATGGATAGGTTCGTGATATCAACCGGAGACCAAGTCAAATTATATATATATCTTCAAGACGAAAGTGAGTATATAGTCCCACTTTTAAACTCTAAATATTTCGGGATGAGAATACATGTATTTTATGTTTTACGTTATGGACACAAGTAACTGAAAAATATATTCTACGTTGAGTTGTACCACTGGCATACTTCCCTGTAGCTTGGTAACTGTTATTTACAGCGGTATTGTAAACGCGAATCCTGTTGATAGATCTATCGGGCCTGACAACCCCAACCGGACTGGACGACCAGTATTCAACGGTTGCACAGTACTTCGTTTCATGACTACACTTGGTACGGTGTAGTAAGATTTCATAATAAAGGGAATATGCGACGTGATTAAATGTTAAGTATGGTTACCAAGTGCTCAACCACTTAGAATATTTTTATTAAACTGTTTATATATGAAATCTTGTGGTCTATATATATATTGCTGCCGGCACTAAACCTATATCTCACCAACTTTATGTTGATGTTTTAAACATGTTTATTCTCAGGTGATAATTAGAAGTTTCCGCTGCATTATGTTGAATTTGAGCAGGATCTTGCGTACGCATATTTGTGTCAAAAATAAAACTGCATACCCAAGGATTTGTGTTGTAAAATATGCTCGAAATCGTGTTGTTATCATTATATGTAAAGTTTGTAAGTCGAAGATTATCGCTAAACGATAATCATCTTTTTATTGTCTAAAGCTTGTAACAAAAATAATGGTTATGGTTTGTAATGTATAATATATGCAGTTTCTCTTTTAAAAATGTCGCATATAGAGGTCAATACCTCGCAATGAAATCATACGTTATCTAACACGTTCTTATGGTTAAGGACGGGTTATGACACCAACAGCCCCGTAATAATCTAAAAACCTTGTTTCTCACCCCAACTCCTGAATCCATCACTTGTGGGAAAGTTTTATTTAAAAGCTGCAATCTGATGTTCTTTTTCTCACTTTGGTAAGAAGCGAACATCACTAACCCGTAAGCATAGCATGCTTCTTTATGTTGCATGTTAGAACCTCTTTCTAATTCACGAAATCCTATGTTGGGATATGTTGAGTCAAAATAGGATCTTAACCCGTAGGGTAAAATTGCATTTGGGTTCCCCGCATTTAACGCTTTAAAGAAAACATGGCGTAACTTAAAGTCTCCCCAATGTGATATACCCCACCTATCAAAGGAAAGCCTTTTATAAACTAAGGCATTTCTGGAAAGTCTTTCAAATGTTTGACAAGTTAATTTCGCCATAACTAAATGTGCTGATGAATTCTGACCGACTCTAGACAAGATTTCCTCAATCATTTCCTCTTGTAGGTCTTCTAAAATATTTGGTTGTCTACCCTTAACGTCCATTTTGTTTTTATACTGTAAAATAGACAAGGATTAGATTCGTAATAACAAACAATACAAGCAATTTTTACATAGAACATAAAAGTACAAGCACACTACAATACATTTATTACACAACATGCTCACACCCCTCTAATCTGAATCATTGGTTTCTTCTTCTTCGGACTTGGTTCTTTTTCCTAATCTTCTAGGGATATATGATGTTCCTCTAATACGAGTCGTCATTTTCCACATTGGTTTAGAAAAACCTGGTAGTTTAGAGGTTCTCGGGTTATTGTCACGATGTTGAAAATATGGGTGTTGACGGTACATATAAAGTTCATCGGGGTCGGAATCAGATTTCTCTATTTTGATGCCTTTTCCCTTATTATTTTCTTTTGCCTCATTAAATTGGGTCAGGGTAATTTCTATAACATCATCGGAATCCTCATCAGGATCCGATTCATGGAAAAATTGGTAATTTTCCCAATATTTTGCTTCCTTAGCGGAAACACCATTGACCATTATTAACTTTGGTCCATTGGTAGAGGATTTTCTTTTATTTGACCGGTTTTCTGTGGTTCCTACTATTCCACCCTCCGGAACCTCTTCTTCTTCTTCCGGTTCCTCTTCTTCTAGTTCCTCTTCTTCCGGTTCCTCTTCTTCCGATTCTGTTTCCTCTTCTTCCGGTTCTTCGGGAGCTTGTGAATCTTGCCAATATATATTCGACTCTTCGTTATTATTAGGTGAGTCAATGGGATTTGTGCTAGAGGTAGACATCTATCACACAATATCAAACATGTTAAGAGATTAATATATCACATAATATTTACATGTTAATAATATATAGTTTCCAACAAAAATGTTAAGCAATCATTTTTAAAGAAAACACGGTGGAAGTCCAGACTCACTAATGCATCCTAACAAACTCGATAAGACACACTAATGCAAATTTTCTGGTTCTATAAGACCAACGCTCGGATACCAACTGAAATGTCCCATTCATATTGATTATAAATGTTCCATATTAATTGATTTCGTTGCGAGGTTTTGACCTCTATATGAGACGTTTTTCAAAGACTGCATTCATTTTTAAAACAACCATAACCTTTATTTTATCAATAAAGGTTTTAAAAACATTACGTAGATTATCAAATAATGATAATCTAAAATATACTGTTTACACACGACCATTACATAATGGTTTACAATAGAAATATATTACATCGACATATGTTTCTTGAATGCAGTTTTTACACAATATCATACAAACATGGACTCCAAATCTTGTCCTTATTTTAGTATGCAACAGCGGAAGCTCTTAGTATTCACCTGAGAATAAACATGCTTTAAACGTCAACAAAAATGTTGGTGAGTTATAGGTTTAACCTATATATATATATATCAAATCGTAACAATAGACCACAAGATTTCATATTTCAATACACATCCCATACATAGAGATAAAAATCATTCATATGGTGAACACCTGGTAACCGACATTAACAAGATTCATATATAAGAATATCCCCATCATTCCGGGACACCCTTCGGATATGATATAAATTTTGAAGTACTAAAGCATCCGGTACTTTGGATGGGGTTTGTTAGGCCCAATAGATCTATCTTTAGGATTCGCGTCAATTAGGATGTCTGTTCCATAATTCTTAGATTACCAGACTTAATAAAAAGGGGCATATTCGATTTCGATAATTCAACCATAGAATGTAGTTTCACGTACTTGTGTCTATTTTGTAAATCATTTATAAAACCTGCTGTATTCTCAACCCAAAAATATTAGATTTTAAAAGTGGGACTATAACTCACTTTCACAGATATTTCCTTCCTCGGAAATAAGACTTGGCCACGGATTGATTCACGAACCTATACAAATATGTACATATATATCAAAGTATGATCAAAATATAATTACAACCATTTTTATTATGTTTTAAAGATTTGAGTGTATTAAGTCAGTTGTCCTCGTTAGTAACCTACAACTAGTTGTCCACAGTTAGATGTACAGCAATAAATCAATATATATTATCTTGAATCAATCCACGACCCAGTGTATACACGTCTCAGGCTAGATCACAATTCAAAGTATATATATTTTTGGAATCAACCTCAACCCTGTATAGCTAACTCCAACATTACTGCATATAGAGTGTCTATGGTTGTTCCAAATAATATATATACATGGGTCGATATGATATGTCAAAACATTTGCATACGTGTCTATGGTATCCCAAGATTACATAATATATTAGAATACATGTATAATACCATATAAGTTAGCTAGGATATGATTTGTATAGATTTGTTAAACATTTCCCGTAGCTAAAAAGATCAAAAATATCCAATCTTGTTTTACCCATAACTTCTTCATTTTAAATCCGTTTTGAGTGAATCAAATTGATATGGTTTCATATTGAACTCTAATTTAAGAATCCAAATAGAAAAAGTATAGGTTTATAGTCGGCAATTTAAGTTATATGTCAATTACTAAAGAGGTAGTCATTTCTGTCGAAAGAACGACATCTTGATGACCATTTTGAAAAACATACTTTCACTTTGAGTTTAACCAAGATTATTGGATATAGTTTCATGTTCATATGAAAAATCATTTTCCCAGAATAAAAACTTTTAAATCAAAGTTTATCATAGTTTTTAATTATCCAAACCAAAACAGCCCCCTGTTTCACTACGACGACGTATATCCGATTTTATGGTGTTCATCGTGTTTCCAGGTTTTAAATCATTAAGTTATCATATCATATAGATATAGAACATGTGTTTAGTTGATTTTAAAAGTCAAGTTAGAAGGATTAACTTTTGTTTGCGAACAAGTTTAGAATTAACTAAACTATATTCTAGTGATTACAAGTTTAAATCTTCGAATAAGATAGCTTTATATATATGAATCGAATGATGTTATGAACATCATTACTACCTCAAGTTTTCTGGATAAAACTACTGGAAATGAGAAAAATAGATCTAGCTTCAAAGGATCCTTGGATGGCTTGAAAGTTCTTGAAGCAGAATCATGACACGAAAACAGTTCAAGTAAGATTTTCACTCGAAATAAGATTGTTATAGTTGTAAAAATTGAATCAAAGTTTGAATATGAATATTACCTTGAATTAGAAAGATAAATTACTATAAATAACAAAGGTTCCTTGATCTTAGATGATTACTTGGAATGGATTAGAAAGCTTGGAAGTAGACTTGCAAACTTGGAAGTATTCTTGATTTTTATGAAACTATACTTATGGAATTTATGAAGAACACTTAGAACTTGAAGATGGAACTTGAGATAGATCAATTAGATGAATAAAATTGAAGAATGAAAGTGTTTGTAGGTGTTTTTGGTCGTTGGTATATGGATTAGATATAAAGGATATGTAATTTTGTTTTCATGTAAATAAGTCATGAATGATTACTAATATTTTTGTAATTTTATGAGATATTTCATGCTAGTTTCCAAATGATGGTTCCCACATGTGTTAGGTGACTCACATGGGCTACTAAGAGATAATCATTGGAGTGTATATACCAATAGTACATACATCTAAAAGTTGTGTATTGTACGAGTACGAATACGGGTGCATACAAGTAGAATTGTTGATGAAACTGAACGAGGATGTAATTGTAAGCATTTTTGTTAAGTAGAAGTACTTTGATATGTGTCTTGAAGTCTTTCAAAAGTGTAAGAATACATATCAAAACACAACATGTATATACATTCTAATGGAGTCGTTAAGTCTTCGTTAGTCGTTACATGTAAGTGTTGTTTTGAAACCTTTAAGTTAACGATCTCAATTAATGTTGTTAACCCAATGTTTATTATATCAAATGAGATGTTAAATTATTATATTATCATGATATTATGATGTATGAATATCTCTTAATATGATACATACATTAAAATATTGTTACAACGATAATCGTTACATATAAGTCTCGTTTCGTAATTCTTAAGTTAGTAGTCTTGTTTTTACATATGTAGTTCATTGTTAACACACTTAATGATATATTTAAATATCATTTTATCATGTTAAATATAGTGTATCAATATCTTAATATGATACATATGTATTTAGTAGACGTTATCATAACGATAATCGTTATATATATCATTTCGAGTTTCTTAACTTAGTAATCTCATTTCTTATGTATATCACACATTGTTAATATACTTAGTGAGATACTTACTCATCATAATCTCATGTCAACCATATATATATGTCTATATATACCACAACATGTAGTTTTTACAATTTTGTAACGTTCGTGAATCGCCGGTCAACTTGGGTGATCAATTGTCTATATGAAACTTATTTCATTTAATCAAGTCTTAACAAGTTTGATTGATTAACACGTTGGAAACATTTAGTCATGTAAATATCAATCTCAATTAATATATATAAACATGGAAAAGTTCGAGTCACTACAATACACGATATCCAAATCGTTTCCTCACACTCGGGTCTAGATTACAGTCTTAACTACCTACAAAAGAAATTTAATGGTGAAAACCTGCTGCTATCTAATAACTGAACAAGTCTAATTCCGTCCGAATCCCAAACTTGATCTGTCATCAATCTTACGAATTACCACAAAAATTCCACCTCAAGTCTAAGTATTACACACTAATCTCTCGAGTCACCACTAATGACCCACTACATTATATCTATCACTCATAATTTGGGGTTATCCTTGAGTCACGTACATCAAATTTCCCAACTCAACTCAGTCTAAAACAATGATTAATGGCTATCATTTACCTTAGAACACCCAAACTTAGCTAATTTCATCACTACAATATCGCTAAGTCAACTCGGATTAAACTAAATTACCCAAACTCCGTAATTTAATACCTGTTTCAATCCTGATATTCAAGAATTTTATTGCAATTCGTTTATCCGAGTCAATATTCACCCAAATATTCAACGACTAGTTTGCATTTCTAGTCCATTCATCTATCGTAGAACCGCTTACCAACACAGTTCCAAGTCAAATCTAATCACTAAATCACGAATCTCGAGTATAGAATAACCATCATCCTATACGGGAAGTAATTATCTACTGGTTAATTTTCTCAAATAACCTTAATTTTTCTGTCCGACATCGTTAAAGTTACTCCTCAAAGGTCATGACTAGGTTAAGATTCCATCTAAATCCTCAATCCAAACCTACTAAATCAATAACTTACACAAAATCTAGGTACATTACCTTCATCAGTACCCAATCATCAAAGTCAACCTCTGGTTAAAATCCTCCAAAATTCAAAACAGACTATCAATCACTACATCTCCTCTGACTCCCGAAACTAATGTATGATTTATCATGATGTATTTTCGTTGGCCAGGCGTAATACATCATCCGAAATCATACCTTTATTTCAGGTATTTCAGAGCAAGATCCTAGTTGAATCCGTCAATCCATCGCGGTCAAATTTCTCTGAACACGGACAGTTATAGTTCACTACTAACAAATATATTTTGAACTCAAGGTTTTTAAATTTGTTATCCAATTACAACTATCTTGCCACATTAACACGTTCGTCACATTTTCATTGTTCCAATGTACCCAACTGATCTTTTGCAACACCCTAGAAGATCCCAACACTTCTATCTAAGCCCTCTATAGTCACAAGTGACAATTGAAATAGTCATAATACCCTCTAAACATGGTATTATCAAATTACATCGTTTTATCCTTAAGTGATACTATTCATAACTTCACTCTTAGTCATACACTAACCCTAGTCTTAGGGTCAACTCAAACCCAAAACTCAACCCTTGGTCCGGTCAAAGTCCGTCTTTATCCACCCACAAGATCAATACAAGAAAACCACCTACATATACACGCTAAAGACTACACACAAGGTCACGTCAGGCCAAAGAAGGAAAAATAGTTCCTTAGGACAACCAGATCCTACACAACAAGTCCAGTCATACCAGGATACTACAGGCCCAGTCTCATCTACTAGTTCAGTCATTGTCTTCAAACATAAAGACTACACGTCACACGACCACAAACTAAGGATCAAGTCTCTAGTCAAGTCATAAGGGAACTACAGCCCTAAAACATTCTCTACGGGCACTACGTGTGTTTCGCCAGTTAATAGACAACGATAAAGAAAAAGACTTCCTACAAGTCTTAATTCCCACTAACGGATCTTGCATAGCAGCATAAACTAAATCTGGACTAACAGGCCAATCGCATTCAGGATATCTATCCAATATCTATAGCATGACACTTATTACAACAATACTAACACGTCAATAGGTTGCACGCATGACATATAACCTGTCTCAATTAGCATGGCAACCTATTACAATAATTAAGCCACTATGCACTACTAAGCAGGAAACTAGTGTAAGGCCATCTAAACAGTTTCCACTATATTAAGCAACAAGTCAAGCATACATTTCTACATTGATGACTTACTATATGCAACTACATATTACCAACGGTAATAATAAAAATTACAAAAGTGTAATAAACACGTACCATCAGTCGACCTGTCATATGTATCACCAGCCTCTGACACATCTGGTATGTTGCAACTGTATCCACTGTGGGTTTCCTTCTCTCTTGTATGACTACGAGAGCAGAAGATTACCTGGCTGAAGAAATTTGTGCCCCAGACCCCACCCCAGAACTCCATCTCTGATTTTTTGAACACCGAAACGCTCCGTGTCCCTTACACTGACAAATCCAATCAATCCTGCTCTGAAGGGACTGAACTTTCTAATTTATCTTACCACAACTTACCTATTTCACCATCAAAATAATCGTATCCGTAAATGGGGGCGACCCGTACGTGTCACACCTTACTCCTCACATAGAACCCGTACCTTCCCGTCTTGGTCCTTCTACTGGGCTAAATCCATAGAAGTTCCTTAATTAATGTATGATTTTAACCCGCAATACTTAAGGGGTCAGCTACCCACTACCTATCCAACTGAACCCTTTTTCCGTATTAATATTATTATTTTATTATTTTATTATTTTATTTTTTTACTTATTTTACCCTCTGTAGTTTCACCTAAGCAAAACTGAACACCCGCCCAACACTATCTAACCGTCTAATCCAAAGGTACAATACCTACATCCACCTGCACTTACTATTCTAACTTATATTACCTGAACAGAATCCCTAGGTAACAGACCTTACAACCCATACATCAGTCCTTACAACCCTGACATCTTTTTCTGAGATTCTTTACCAGATACACATCTTGTACTCTGAAGCTCTGACTGTTCCAGGGGCGTTTAGGGTCACAGTGTCACCGTCACTATCATCCATACCTGTACTGCACAACATCTCACACCGAAGTTTAGTATAACATTAGTTAGCAACTAACAACTAAAGCCGTTATACCTATCTCATTCACTTAACTCATCCCCCAAGATATGTTTGACTCGACACACGATTTGGGAACATGTCACTTCCGTGAACACGCTGCCAAATCCATGCTCTGATACCAACTTTTAACACCCCTGATTTTTTTTTAAGTCACAGCGGAAGACCTGTTTATAAAATTTGTTACATAAATATAAACACACATGTACTATATTTTATTTACATCATTTCATATATATAAAGTCCATTACATATATAAAGAACCGGGTGTTACGTTAAAACAATGACACTATTAACAAAAGACGCGACATCAGAGTTCCGACTTGTCAAACATATCTTCCAGCCTCCCATCTTCACCCTGATATCTAACATACAACAGAATTGAACCTGCAAGGGTGAAAATGTGGGGGATTAGCACAACTGCTAAGTGAATGGAATCTATCTCACAGATCAAGTCTAAGCATCAAACCAGCTTCAGCCACAAAGTATGCTAATGTCTTAACAACATACAATAAAAATAGCTACAATATGAGGATCGGCGGCTTGTACGAGCACACGACTCCTAGCTGATCGGACTAGAGTCTACCGATAGTCCTCACTACTCGATTCACAGTATAGTCATCCGGACGCAGGGGACGCGTCATTCAAACTATACTTCACAATCAGTAGCCTTTGGACCCAACCTCCCCAGGCTCGGTTGACCTCATATGGACTCTAACCTCTCCAGGCTCGGTTATGAGTCCCCAGCCTCCCCAGGCCCGGCTGGCGTCAAACACAGTGCAGATAATATCACACAATATCATCAACATGTAATAATTCACTAACATGTTAACCATTATCTAAACATGGTAATCAGATATACATCACTAATATAATAAATAGAGTAAACAACAGTAGCATGTCTTGCTACTCAAACTCTATCCAGAGATAGACCCACTCACCAATAGCCAACAAAACTCAGTAGTCTAATGTCACTGAGTCTTCTCCTCGTCATATCACCTGAGAAAAATACACATAAGTTAGTAATTCACATTCCAAATATAAACATTATAACCTTATAAACAATACATGTATATATATATATATATACACACACACAATGCTAAGTCACACAAGTGGTTCACTGGACACTAATGACCTAAATGGATCATAATTTTCCCACTTTAACCCAAATAAGCTCAAACCCATTTTAAAATATAGGAACATGCATATACACTGACACGACATCGTGGACGTATCACAACTAACAAATACCCATTTTAACACAATATAGTCAAAGCGAGTCAAACGGGGTCAAACAAGCTAACAAACCAACACACGAACCATAGAACAAGTGTACGGGTCATCGGAGTGTGTCCACGCCAAGCCGCTACGCACTACGGTGGGTTAACCGCAACAATGCAGCAGCATATAAGGCTGAAAACAGTAGCAAACAGCAGCTCCATCTGCAAATTTGTAGCAGAAACTGCCCCGCGCAGCAGCAAAAACAGTAGCAGCAGCGTAGCTGCTGTCCCTCTCAGTTTCACCCACAATTTCGAGGTTCGGGCTGTTTTTCTTGACCAAATAAAAGGTTAAAAATGATGCACAAACATATATATAACAAGCAGGTCAATGGTCAAAACGGGCGATTGCGTATAGTATATATATATATATATATATATATATACACACACACACACATGTATGTATCCATATATATATATATATATATATATATATATATATATATATATATATATATATATATATATATATATACATATGTCCACATACATACACCTATATATATCTATATATATGTATAATATATATGTACACAATATATGTACATATATATATACACGTATATATATATATAAATATATTCGTACGCAAATATATATTCATACATACATATATACTTATACGAGATGCCTAACACCGTATGGCCAGTTCACGATTAAATCAAGTAATCCACACAATAAGCACACTTACATAATTACAACCCAAATCTAAAACTAACAAATGGATCAATGCTAAAATGGGCGAAACCACATTATTACTAAAATAACACGAATGGTTTAGGGTTCCAAACTATCTAATTAACCGTCCCGTGCACCAAAAATGACAACCACCGCAAACCGGCCGCCAACCGCCACCGCTGGCCACTAGCTGCAGCCGGTAGTGGTGGTAACCGCCCAAAAACAGCAGCAGTAGCAGCCGTAGCTGCTGCCCTCCCCCATGGTGCACCTAAAATTGTTGTTTCTTGAAATTTCATGTCAAATACCAACCCACAGACAGTTGCTAATAATAATATAACATTAATCTAGCAATAAAACAAGCAATTCATTATTAGATTCAAGGATTCAAGCACAATTACCACTTTATAAGAGCTAGCAAAACAAACTCTTGATAAACAAAGAATAAGCACAAATTATAGACAAACCTTGATGCTAGATGTTTAAGAAAGCAAGAATCTAAATATTAGCTTGTAAATTCATCATCTTCTTCATCAATTAAAAAGCTAGGTTTTAATAGTGGTGGTGGGTTGGTTCGTGACAGAAAAACGAGAGGGAGATGGGAGGAAAAACATGAAATTAAGCTTGCAATTACTTCATTATCTTCATCAATTTTAAGGAACTGGGGTTCATGTAAGTTTGTGTGTTTTTTTAATCCATAGAAACAAAGGAAAGGGAAGACAAAACCACGTACAGTACTATTAAAACAAGGGGCGGCTTTTGACTATAAAATGGGTTTTAAATCACTTACCTGATAAAACATGGGTATTTACCTGTTTTCAGAAATGCAACCCACCACAGTCGAGAGCCCAAACAAACTCCAAAATTAATAAACAAAATATTTCTGTGAACGTTAACACAAAACGCACCCACTGGACTAATAATTAATTATAAACATTTAATAATTAATCATTACACTAAAATGCACTTTAAAACAAAACGGACAAAAAGGACAAAATGGTAAATTCCTACTAGGTTCGTCATCAGGTTGTTACACCAATGATGTGTTAGATACAGTTGGAAGACTTGGTATAACCAAGAGCGGCATAGTCACACAAAAGTCCCATGATACTTTAATCATGGAGGTGGATAGCTTGCTAACGCCGACTGGAACTTCGGTGACCAGTCATCCTCAACATCCACCGAGGTTAAACTTGGACCTACCAATACCGGTGAGGTTCCCAAATTCGGAAACAGTTTTGGTTTCAGAAAACTTGTCTAGTGTAATAACTAGCATGCTTGATTTAAACATGTCTAGTGTACCAACTAGCTTGATTTTTACAAAACCAAAAATGGTTTCTGAAGATCCTGTTTTCTCTAAGGATCAAACTTTTACCTTAACCTCTTTGTTTCTTCTTAGAAGGTACACATTCCCTCTCTAGTAATAATCATATATGCTCTCTCTGCTATTTTGCGATGAACACGGGATGCCATATTCATGCTACACGAGCTGAACACGGTACACCATATTCATCATGCGGGGAGAATGAAACTCTAGTCTAAAACAAACCAATCACGATCATGAAAAAGACGACTCAACATTTGAGGGGGGGCAAAAGAGGTTTACACAAGATCATATCAAGCTACATTCAAGACCTTCTCATCATTTCATAAAGATGGTCGAATGTTAAAGATCAAGACCTCATCGCCTGCCCCAAATGAAGAAGAAGTCAAAACAATTCAATCTTAACATTCCGAGATCAGTTCATCCTATGTGCAAGTTCGTGTTCAAAGCTGATAGCATCAAAAGCTTTATAGCTTCAAACCCAAACCAAAGCCCAGAAGAAGGCTGCATAAGAAACTGCAAAAAAATGATCATAGGAGGTGTTAACGTTTGTAAACGTAACACTCTCGGATGAAGACTCCAAAAGAATCTATAAGAGTCACGGGAGGTGTTATATCTTGAAGAACCCATGCCACTGCAAAAAGACGAAGACATGATCGCACCTTTCAAATAAGAAAGATCAATGAACCCTATCAAGAGGGAAGATTGTTGAAAATCTCACGGATTACACAACCATAACACTCCTAGGTGAAGAGTGCAAGTACACGCACTCAGGAGACATTTCAACAAAGGTCGTAATCCAAAACCCCACGACAAGGGGGAGATTGTTGATAATATTTACTGTAATATTTAATGTCATGTGGTTATTGTCTTGTATTAATCTAGTGGCGTGTGCGTTTTACTCTTACTATTGTAATAATCTAGATTAGGCTATTTACCACGGTAACTTAGTATTTACCATGTGTTTGTAACTTGGGAGCTTGCTACTATATAAAGCAAGCTCCCCACCATTGTAATGGAGCTAGTCATTAATATAACAATTTACATTCTCTCACTAGCATCTCTCTACAAGAAACACTCTCAAAACCCACTAACACTATCAAGAACAGATCGAACACCCTAATTGTGGACTAACAGTCGTCAACCTAAGTCAAAGGTTACTAAGTCAGTATATTGTCCCAAAAGGTTTAAAAGTATGTAAGTAAAGTCCTAAACATCATCATCGTCATCATCATTCGTAAAAGATAAAGTAATTTTTCAAAAAGAATAGAGATCGAAACAAAAGGCTGACTTCAGACAGCTGCTACGACCTCTATACAAAAGGAGAAGACGCGTGGTTAGTGGACAAGGCTCTGTATGTGAGTCCTCTAACCGCTATCCAATTTTTAGAACCTAACTCGTCTTCGTTTGACCTTGGCGACGGTTTAAGTACGAGTTGGTCAGAATTTTCAGCACGTCGTTACAAAGGCGTAGTGACTTTCGGAAGGCTATAAATCCTAAACCGTATATCGGATTTAGGAGAGTCCTAAATGAAAAGTCATCTAATCGAAACGAACTACCTGAAAATCAATTTTCCAGAAGTCCAGGAGTCTGATAAGACCCTGAAAAAAAAGAAAACAATTGCTCTAGTGGGTTCCTTGGTGCTTGATGCTCATCACGGTTCTCATCCTTGATGCGTGTAAGCTTCAAGTGTACAACTCTTTGATGTTTTAGCATCACTTTGAACAAGTTTCAACCATCAATACATAACTAAGATTAAAAGTTATCATTCTACAAGTTTTGAACATCAAGGTTGCTTCTTTATTGCATAAACCCAATAAAGCTTCAACATTTGTCCTTTTTACACAAGTTTATGCATCTTCATCATATGAGATGATGAAGACTTAATATTTATCATCACAATAATCATAAAAAGGTTCCAAGTAAGTTAGATCTACAATAATAACTTAGATCTCAAGTATTAAGAAAACCCTAAGCTAGAAAGCTTGGATCTTTGCAAGATTAATGAGATCATAAGCTAGAAAGCTAAGATCTAATGAAAGTAATGAGACCATAAGCTAAAAAGCTAAGATCTTTAACAAAATAATGAAACCCTAAGCTAGAAATCTTGGATCTTTAATGTTCTTGAAGATCCTTAAAGCAAAAGGCTAGATCTTTGATGAAACATGACTAGGAACTTCGAGATCAACAGGTTTAATTCACACAATGGCGGAGTTAGTGAATCAAACCAATCAAAGTGAATATGGGAAGCTTTTTGGGATTAAATTAGTCAAACCACAACAAGGATTGTGATTAGATTAATGCCTAGAGCTATTATTTGAGATGACCCGTCCCAATCCATAAGGACGAATACAATAACATATGATTACATCGCGAGGTATTTGACCTCTATATGATACATTTTACAAACATTGCATTCGTTTTAAAAGAAAAGCTTTCATTTACATCGAAAGTTGACAGGCATGCATACCATTTCATAATATCCAAACTATAAATGACCTAATCTGTCATCTACTTAAATATAATCTTTAATGAACTTCAACGACTCGAATGCAACGTCTTTTGAAATATGTCATGAATGACTCCAAGTAATATCTTTAAAATCAGCTAATGCACAGCGGAAGATCTCTTTCAAACCTGAGAATAAACATGCTTTCAAGTGTCAACCAAAAGGTTGGTGAGTTCATTAGTTTATCATAATCATTTATTTTCATCATTTTTATAGACCACAAGAATTTCATTTCCAGTTCTCTTAAATATACGTCCCATGCATAGAGACAAAAATAATCATTCATATGGTGAACACCTGGTAACCGACATTAACAATATGCATATAAGAATATCCCCTATCATTCCGGGATCCTCCTTCGGACATGATATAAATTTCGAAGTACTAAAGCATCCGGTACTTTGGATGGGGCTTGTTGGGCCCAATAGATCTATCTTTAGGATTCGCGTCAATTAGGGTGTCTGTTCCCTAATTCTTAGATTACCAGACTTAATAAAAAGGGGCATATTCGATTTCGATAATTCAACCATATAATGTAGTTTCGATTACTTGTGTCTATTTCGTAAAACATTTATAAAAATTGCGCATGTATTCTCAGTCCCAAAAATATAAAGAGTAAAAGGGAGCAAATGAAACTCACACATATAATTATTGTAAAACAGTTAATAAAACAATTGCATGTATTCTCAGCCCCAAAAATGTAAAGAGTAAAAGGGGAAGCAAATGAAACTCACACATATAATTATTGTAAAACAGTTAATAAAACAATTGCATGTATTCTCAGCCCCAAAAAT
The DNA here is from genome assembly GCF_046630445.1 of Rutidosis leptorrhynchoides. Classification (NCBI taxonomy): domain Eukaryota; kingdom Viridiplantae; phylum Streptophyta; class Magnoliopsida; order Asterales; family Asteraceae; genus Rutidosis; species Rutidosis leptorrhynchoides. Next base: position 254,568,537 of record NC_092337.1, read on the forward strand.
GTAAAGAGTAAAAGGGGAAGCAAATGAAACTCACCATACTGTATTTTGTAGTAAAAATACATATAACATCATCGAACAAGTGTAAGGTTGGCCTTGGATTCACGAACCTATATTAATTATATATATTTATATGACGGTCAATATTTGTCTAACAATTTAGGCCAAGTCATAGTGTACCACAATCCTAATGCTCGAGACTAATGTGCAAAAGTCAAAGGTTAAAGTAAAAACGAGGTCGCATGCAAAAATATAATAACTTATACAAAAATGATTTTTCGGTCAAACATGACTAAACGGCCACTTCAGCGATTTTTAGAAAAATTATCGGAATTCCGATTGATAAACGGCCAAAGATAAAAGTTACACATTACCAAAAAAATTAAGCATAAATTTTTACAGAAGTAAACTAAACCTAGACAACTCGTAGTTGCCAACGCGGTTTCGGTGTTTCAAAGTTAATTTTTCAGCTTTAATAAATTTACAAAAGTGACCGAGTAGCCTACTTTGGAGATTTTTAGAAAATTCCTCGAAACTCGGATTGACAAACGGTCAAAGCCTTCAAATTCTCGTTACAACAAAGATATAACATGATTTTTGGCAAAAGTAAACACACATCAGGCCGACCATGACAACTGATACAAAACTGACATTTTTAATAAAAAAGTTTCAGCTCTTTTTAGAATTTTAAAATGTGACCAAACAGTCAACTTTGACGATTTTTAGAAAAATCGTCGAGACTCGAATTGACAAACGACCAGAGTCGTTTGTTACATCTTACAGCAAAGAATTCAGTGATATTTTTGTTTTAATCTGAAACAACGCAGATCAACGAGAATTTCAGTTTCCGTAACGACGTTTCATCAAAATTTACAAAACTTCTTTTATCCATAACTTGACAACCGTTCAACGAAACGAGACGTGCTTTATATGAAAATTCATCTACTCGACGAGTAGAATCCAAATAACCACTTTTTATTACCCAGAAAATCAGTTCACTAATTATTATCAGCAATTTTAATTACGAAATTAATTATACAATTCATAACTTTCTATCCGTTCATCGAATTCATTCGATATCTAAATGAAAAGTTCTTAATTTTTCGCTAGCTTTCCAATGACATGCATATCTTATACCTTATTTCATCCCTAGTATAACAACCTTTAAGATTCAACATAACCTATCTAAGGGCAATATCAAATATACAAGCATGCATAATCCTATATTCTCGAGCACTAGTCAGGGATACACTATTAGTAAATAAAAGTTAAGTTATGAGTGCTCACGTATCAATATTGAGATTCAATACTGTAGGAAAGGTACGTAGACGCGACGGAGACGATAATTACCAATTTGACCTCAAGGGCATACCCATGAACCATACCCATTACCTCCATAGCCATAACCCATAATTTCCTTAGCCCTATCCTACTCATAAAACTTGTCTTGAAATGACCCGCTCATGACCTCGTCGTAATATTTTATGTATAAATACTACTAATAATAATACTCCTAACTATAATATTAACCTTATTAATAATAATAATAATAATAATAATAATAATAATAATAATAATAATAATAATAATAATAATAATAATAATAATATAAATAATAATAATAATAATAATGATGCAGAAGAGAATATGAGTATGTTTGTGTGTAAATTCATAACCAATTGATCGATCTTTATAGAAAGTGGTTGGCCAAGTTATTCATGCAATCACATATTACAGCTCATGAATCTTAACTTTTTCCTACCGACACCCCTTTCTTTATATCTATGCTATATGATACGTAATATATATATATATATATATATATATATATATATATATATATATATATATATATATATATATATATATATATATTATTTAATATATATTATATTTAATCTTTAGAATTAATTAAATATTATATTATATTTACGCTCATGGTAAAAATATAATTTTTACAAAAATGACACGGTCGTGGTCTCACGACTCATGTACCACTTTCTGTTTTTCGGGCGCACTTTCGTACGTTTAGAAAACTAGCCTTTTACGTTACGTGACGTGTACCTTTTACAAAAAAATAGACTTACTCTTCAATAAATTACCTTTATAAAAATATAACTTATAAAATTGAGCGTTGTGATCATTTACTTCCATAATTCAAAGCCTCGTTGTTTATCAAAATATTTTATTTTAAAATTAAACGTTTTGTGACATGTACCTTTATTAATAACTACACTTAAATTAATTAAAAACTAACCCACTCAAAGTGTAACTTAATATTTTGAGTGTTTTGGTCATTTCCTTTTATGAATCGACGTCTCGTTATATAACAAAATATATATTTAATCTTATTAGTTTGAATCAAAACGTTTTATGACTAAAATAAAATATATGTACATTTAAAATTTATAAACTTATACATAATACATATGTTTGAAATATTTATCTAATAATATAATATTTCACTTTTCAAAATTAATTATATTTCAAAGACCAATATATATATAACATTAAAATCGTGTGAATACTAGATATTGTTATATCACCTAACGGTTATGCTCAAAAACTTAATCTGATATAACTTATTTATGCGCCAACATTTACTTTAATTTCTCAAAGGCTCTAGTTAAAATATCTAATTATAAATCGAATCAATGAACAAGGGTTACTATCTTTTACCTAACTAATATATCTAATATACATAATCATGTTCTATATACGTTGCAAGTTATCAACCAAGTGTTATGAAATTCAATCCTCCACCAACCTTTGACTAATCCTCGATAAGAACACTGTCGTTCTTGCATGCGTATCATTTCACTAAATTTCCGAATACCGTTAAAAATGTAATAGTCTCTTAAATCATAGTGGACCTTACGACGGAGACTCGTGATCATAAATCAATGTATCTGATAATTCAATCATTTGATATTATCTTTTAATCTCGTTGATAAACTTACATCGAACAAATACGTTTATGTAACGTATTATTCATTCAATACCTTGATATCATTTTCAAGTTCACTAAATAGATCTCATAGCTTATTTTCATATCAACTAATCCGTTCAATGTTTTATTAATATATCTCAATTTAATAAGCACACATGTATATGCATATATATTTATTTACACATAATTGTTCGTGAATCGTTAGGCATGGTTAAAGAGTATTTGATTAAATGAATATAGTTTCAAAACTTTTGGGACTCAACATTACAGATTTTTCTTATCGTGCCGGATATATATAAAGATTAAAGTTTAAATTTGTTCGGAAATTTCCGGGTCATCACATTACCTACCCGTTAAAAGAAATTTCGTCCCGAAATTTGATAGAGATTGTCATGGCTAACAGTAAGAGTGTTTTCATGACGTATATGAACTGATAATTAGAGTTTTATCATCATTGATTAATATAGATAAAATGATTTGTTTTTGTGAAGAACACGAATGAAGCTATCACTTAAGAGTGAAAATGAATAAAAGTAAGTTTGACTTAACCGGTGTCGTAGTCAAGATTGATTTCCGAAATTTAAGGAATTTAGAAGAAATCTTCAATTTAGATTTGATCCTTCGGTAATTAAGGAGATTCAGATCTTCTTTGATTAAACGCAATAATCTGCTTCGATTGCTCTGTCGAAAATTTTCCTATAAATCCACCCTCTCCATTTCCTTACAACTCACACCTTCTATTCTTTCTTTCTCAATTCCTACTTTAAAGTATTCGTTAATATGCTCCATCCCATCCTGATCCTTGATATCCTCTTAACTTGCATATCTGTCATTCTTCTTTTTAATCTGCCACCAGAAGAATCTATTTACTTCTACTATGCTCTTGGGTTTATAGTGTTTCTAGTTCTCCCATGTCTTTACATTGCTATATGCATCGATATATACGGGTTGTAATTTCCGGGTTGTTGTTAAATTTTACACCTTCCCTTATATTTCGATGTCCCTGCTTCTGTCTTCTATAGTCATCGTCATCCATAGTTAATGCTCTCTTCTATTTGCTGCGGTTTATACCCCGAATTTCTATTTCGGAGCTTTGTCCTTTCGTTTCTTCTTCTTGCGATTAAATAGCTCTCGTAATGGTCCGGAATTCGTATGTATGGATTTCAGAAGGAATATAGTAATTGTTCTAAGAAGGAAATGGTAATGGTAAAATATTGATTTGTTAAATTACCAGAATACCCTGAAAAAGACCGAATCATCAAGAAATATTTTCTTGATATATTTAGAGGTTAAATAGAATGTAAAAGTCGTGTAAATGACACATGATGACGGTATGTCCTGTGAATCATCACGTCCATTAGAAACTCAGCATGAATTACTGTAATATAATGACGTTGATCAAGTGTCATTATATTATACTAACCCATGCATCAGTTCCCAACACCACTTCAAAAACATTCATATTCAAATTTTTCAGAATTTAGGAACTAACACAGTTTCTTTTATGTTGCAGATATTACGGAGAGATAAATGATACTTGATAAGAATAGTTGTGAAAATATCTCCAAAGATATGGAGAATCTGTATAATGGAAGATACGAAGATATCTTATAATATTTTAGATATGATGATGATGAAGAATATCTGTCTGTGAAGGTTTAGAATAAGAAGTAAGGTGTTTGCTAACGAGTTCAACAGGCACTGATTTATTTGGATTCTTTGAAGACAGATTTAGTCCTTGTGATTTGTCCACTGCTTCCTTCATACTTTGCTCAATTCGTTTTTCAGTACCAAATCTTTTCTTTTTCTGAGTTTTACCAACTCACCATCTTTTATCATCAAACCTTTGGCCGTTTAAACCATTTACCATTTTTATGTTTCCTCTGCATTTAATGTTATAATATCTGAATCACTGGTTATCAATCCGAGGTGGGTTCAGAAGAATCGTGTTTTAGATGATTAACTGCTGATGGTAATATGGTGGAATATGAAAGGTTCCCCAGTAACAATGACGAATAACAACGTATCTATTGGGTTTAAAATAAGATTAGTCCGACTGAAATGTTGAAATTGACTTGCTGGAGCTGTGACAAAATTGGCTACTTTGAAAAGGAATCGAAATGTTGTTTTTTGCTAATAAATGCTAAAGAATTCGACGCGGGTACGTGTTAAACGATAACTTTGGTTTTGAGAGTTTTGCAGGTACAAGTCTTCGGGTAACGTGTGGTTGGATCATCATCTCGATTGTTCAATGTTTGAAGTGTCTTCCGGAATTTCTAAGGGTTTTAAATGCAGATTGTCATAGTCAATATCCAAATGATGAAATCTTCCGGAATTTCGAATGATTTTCATATACTTCTGGGTGTTACGAATAAAAGTGGTGTTCTATCACAGTTTTGAAGTCAAAGTATAGTTTTGAATGATGTAAGAATCTAAGAGTGATAATTTCGGTTATATCTCGAATTGTATTTTGAGATTTCAAAACCAGAATATGTACTTAGATTTGAATGAGTATGGTTGTTTTGATTCCTATAGATGAATGTATATTGTTGTGAAAGTAGTGAATATAGTTGATGATTGCTGAATCAGATTCGGAGAATGTAATCATATTAATTGTGAATTCCAATACTTCTCGGGTATTACCTATCCGTTAAAAAATTTCACAAATAATATTTTGAACAAAAATTTTCATTACCGTCCTTATGAAAATATATGTGGATATATTTCCTTCAGATGTAATGCAGATTCAATGAGTTAATATAATATTAAGCTCATTTGATTTTTCGACTTGACTTAGAAATGAATAATCTCTAAAACATTAGAGATTACATAATCTTCTCCGAGTATTTCACTAATGCAATCAATACTTTAATATTTATTTTTATTGATATTCTTCAGTGAAGGATGTTGACGCTTGAAGAATTCTTGCGAACTTCGCAATGTACGATTTATGTTTTCTAAAAAAATTTCGAGTGCATCGAAGATGAAAGTGTAAAATCAAACATGTTATTGAATGATACACTTGACTTATTATGAGACGGAATTCATTGAATTGAAGCAGAGATTGTGGTTAACAATGATGAAATTGTTAACGAATAATGTACATCATAGCATATTAGTAATATGAATTAACCGGATAGTTAGGTTCCATACATAATAGCTTAGTACAGAAAGATTTATTATGGTTAAATTTTTTTTTTTTTTTTTTTTTATATATATATAGGATATACATATAAATTCTTTGGAGGAACTGAGTTAATACTTCATAACTCGTTGATATAATATACTCGTTATTAATTCGTAATGATTTCCACAGTGATTCTTGAACTGGCGAAGCTTGTGAGGTTGGAGGTGTTGACGATTCTCACTATGTTGACAGCATTTGACTGTGTTGGTGAGGCTATTGGTACTGCTGATGTTGTTGGTAAAACAAGTCTAGCTTGTACCTTACGCACTAGTCTTGTTAGGGTTTCGGTTCTTCTCTCTATCATCTCTGTCCACTCATCTAGTTTTTGGTTAAGGCTGAGATAGATAATCTCTAAAACTTTAGAGATTACATAATCACCACAGAATGTTTCTCCGATGAAGTTATGAATCAATACTTCATCATTTGTTGTTGTTGGTACTCCTTGGTATCTTTGGTGCATGTGACGTTAATATCCGATATATAGATTGGGATATTGAGGCGTGTGATGCGGATGTGATTGTTGGTGTTGGTAATGATCCTGTGGATGTTAATGATGGTGGTTGTTGTTGACGCCGGTGATGCTGCTGGTGCTTATGGTATTGAGGCTTGCGATGTGGATGTTACTAGCGGTACTGGTTATGCTGTTGGTGCTGCTGATGGTGTTTGTAATCCTTGCACCATAATCTCCAAAACCGTCACGCGAGCGCGAAGTTCGTTAACTTCTGTTAGTACACCGGGATGATTTGCGGTTGGAGCGAGCGGATGAATAAGATTCATAATATGGGATAGTATATAATCATGACGAGATACTCTGGAGATAAGAGAGAAAATGGTGTTTCGAACAGGTTCGCCGGTAAGTGCTTCGGGTTCTTCACCAAGAGGTGATTGTGGTGGATGGAAGGGATCACCTTCTTCTTGTCTCCAATGATTTAATATATTACGAACCCATCCCCAATTTATCCAGAACAGATGATGGGAAATTGGTTGATCCATTCCGGTCACACTGCTTTCGGAGCTCGTGTGGAAATCCATATCGGCATAGCTGTCGGAATCTGAGGAGTTCGAACTGGTTGAGGGATCCATCTCGTAGAATCAGGGAAATGAATTTTCGGTATGGAATAGATTTTAGGAGTTAGATTTTGTATTATTCAATACATATTTTACATATGTATATATAATACCAAAATCCCATAATTTCCGGAGGAATCTTTGAAAAATGTTAGTCAAAGTTCACAGTAACAGATACGCCAAGATATTTATTCGTCTATACACTATTGTGCAATAATTGTAGGAAAACGCGTCTAGGCTTAGGAATGACAAGCAGGTAATTTCCTACAGAGGATAAGTAGATGATTTCCGACTTAAAATGATAAGCAAAACCTTTGACATGCAGACACGGTCGAAGTCCAGACTCGCTAATGCATCTTAACGACTATCTGTTAGACACACTAATGCAAGACCTGGTTCGCTAAGACCACCGCTCTGATACCACATGAGACGACCCGTCCCAATCCATAAGGACGAATACAATAACATATGATTACATCGCGAGGTATTTGACCTCTATATGATACATTTTACAAACATTGCATTCGTTTTAAAAGAAAAGCTTTCATTTACATCGAAAGTTGACAGGCATGCATACCATTTCATAATATCCAAACTATAAATGACCTAATCTGTCATCTACTTAAATATAATCTTTAATGAACTTCAACGACTCGAATGCAACGTCTTTTGAAATATGTCATGAATGACTCCAAGTAATATCTTTAAAATCAGCTAATGCACAGCGGAAGATCTCTTTCAAACCTGAGAATAAACATGCTTTCAAGTGTCAACCAAAAGGTTGGTGAGTTCATTAGTTTATCATAATCATTTATTTTCATCATTTTTATAGACCACAAGAATTTCATTTCCAGTTCTCTTAAATATACGTCCCATGCATAGAGACAAAAATAATCATTCATATGGTGAACACCTGGTAACCGACATTAACAATATGCATATAAGAATATCCCCTATCATTCCGGGATCCTCCTTCGGACATGATATAAATTTCGAAGTACTAAAGCATCCGGTACTTTGGATGGGGCTTGTTGGGCCCAATAGATCTATCTTTAGGATTCGCGTCAATTAGGGTGTCTGTTCCCTAATTCTTAGATTACCAGACTTAATAAAAAGGGGCATATTCGATTTCGATAATTCAACCATATAATGTAGTTTCGATTACTTGTGTCTATTTCGTAAAACATTTATAAAAATTGCGCATGTATTCTCAGTCCCAAAAATATAAAGAGTAAAAGGGAGCAAATGAAACTCACACATATAATTATTGTAAAACAGTTAATAAAACAATTGCATGTATTCTCAGCCCCAAAAATGTAAAGAGTAAAAGGGGAAGCAAATGAAACTCACACATATAATTATTGTAAAACAGTTAATAAAACAATTGCATGTATTCTCAGCCCCAAAAATGTAAAGAGTAAAAGGGGAAGCAAATGAAACTCACCATACTGTATTTTGTAGTAAAAATACATATAACATCATCGAACAAGTGTAAGGTTGGCCTTGGATTCACGAACCTATATTAATTATATATATTTATATGACGGTCAATATTTGTCTAACAATTTAGGCCAAGTCATAGTGTACCACAATCCTAATGCTCGAGACTAATGTGCAAAAGTCAAAGGTTAAAGTAAAAACGAGGTCGCATGCAAAAATATAATAACTTATACAAAAATGATTTTTCGGTCAAACATGACTAAACGGCCACTTCAGCGATTTTTAGAAAAATTATCGGAATTCCGATTGATAAACGGCCAAAGATAAAAGTTACACATTACCAAAAAAATTAAGCATAAATTTTTACAGAAGTAAACTAAACCTAGACAACTCGTAGTTGCCAACGCGGTTTCGGTGTTTCAAAGTTAATTTTTCAGCTTTAATAAATTTACAAAAGTGACCGAGTAGCCTACTTTGGAGATTTTTAGAAAATTCCTCGAAACTCGGATTGACAAACGGTCAAAGCCTTCAAATTCTCGTTACAACAAAGATATAACATGATTTTTGGCAAAAGTAAACACACATCAGGCCGACCATGACAACTGATACAAAACTGACATTTTTAATAAAAAAGTTTCAGCTCTTTTTAGAATTTTAAAATGTGACCAAACAGTCAACTTTGACGATTTTTAGAAAAATCGTCGAGACTCGAATTGACAAACGACCAGAGTCGTTTGTTACATCTTACAGCAAAGAATTCAGTGATATTTTTGTTTTAATCTGAAACAACGCAGATCAACGAGAATTTCAGTTTCCGTAACGACGTTTCATCAAAATTTACAAAACTTCTTTTATCCATAACTTGACAACCGTTCAACGAAACGAGACGTGCTTTATATGAAAATTCATCTACTCGACGAGTAGAATCCAAATAACCACTTTTTATTACCCAGAAAATCAGTTCACTAATTATTATCAGCAATTTTAATTACGAAATTAATTATACAATTCATAACTTTCTATCCGTTCATCGAATTCATTCGATATCTAAATGAAAAGTTCTTAATTTTTCGCTAGCTTTACAATGACATGCATATCTTATACCTTATTTCATCCCTAGTATAACAACCTTTAAGATTCAACATAACCTATCTAAGGGCAATATCAAATATACAAGCATGCATAATCCTATATTCTCGAGCACTAGTCAGGGATACACTATTAGTAAATAAAAGTTAAGTTATGAGTGCTCACGTATCAATATTGAGATTCAATACTGTAGGAAAGGTACGTAGACGCGACGGAGACGATAATTACCAATTTGACCTCAAGGGCATACCCATGAACCATACCCATTACCTCCATAGCCATAACCCATAATTTCCTTAGCCCTATCCTACTCATAAAACTTGTCTTGAAATGACCCGCTCATGACCTCGTCGTAATATTTTATGTATAAATACTACTAATAATAATACTCCTAACTATAATATTAACCTTATTAATAATAATAATAATAATAATAATAATAATATAAATAATAATAATAATAATAATGATGCAGAAGAGAATATGAGTATGTTTGTGTGTAAATTCATAACCAATTGATCGATCTTTATAGAAAGTGGTTGGCCAAGTTATTCATGCAATCACATATTACAGCTCATGAATCTTAACTTTTTCCTACCGACACCCCTTTCTTTATATCTATGCTATATGATACGTAATATATATATATATATATATATATATATATATATATATATATATTATTTAATATATATTATATTTAATCTTTAGAATTAATTAAATATTATATTATATTTACGCTCATGGTAAAAATATAATTTTTACAAAAATGACACGGTCGTGGTCTCACGACTCATGTACCACTTTCTGTTTTTCGGGCGCACTTTCGTACGTTTAGAAAACTAGCCTTTTACGTTACGTGACGTGTACCTTTTACAAAAAAATAGACTTACTCTTCAATAAATTACCTTTATAAAAATATAACTTATAAAATTGAGCGTTGTGATCATTTACTTCCATAATTCAAAGCCTCGTTGTTTATCAAAATATTTTATTTTAAAATTAAACGTTTTGTGACATGTACCTTTATTAATAACTACACTTAAATTAATTAAAAACTAACCCACTCAAAGTGTAACTTAATATTTTGAGTGTTTTGGTCATTTCCTTTTATGAATCGACGTCTCGTTATATAACAAAATATATATTTAATCTTATTAGTTTGAATCAAAACGTTTTATGACTAAAATAAAATATATGTACATTTAAAATTTATAAACTTATACATAATACATATGTTTGAAATATTTATCTAATAATATAATATTTCACTTTTCAAAATTAATTATATTTCAAAGACCAATATATATATAACATTAAAATCGTGTGAATACTAGATATTGTTATATCACCTAACGGTTATGCTCAAAAACTTAATCTGATATAACTTATTTATGCGCCAACATTTACTTTAATTTCTCAAAGGCTCTAGTTAAAATATCTAATTATAAATCGAATCAATGAACAAGGGTTACTATCTTTTACCTAACTAATATATCTAATATACATAATCATGTTCTATATACGTTGCAAGTTATCAACCAAGTGTTATGAAATTCAATCCTCCACCAACCTTTGACTAATCCTCGATAAGAACACTGTCGTTCTTGCATGCGTATCATTTCACTAAATTTCCGAATACCGTTAAAAATGTAATAGTCTCTTAAATCATAGTGGACCTTACGACGGAGACTCGTGATCATAAATCAATGTATCTGATAATTCAATCATTTGATATTATCTTTTAATCTCGTTGATAAACTTACATCGAACAAATACGTTTATGTAACGTATTATTCATTCAATACCTTGATATCATTTTCAAGTTCACTAAATAGATCTCATAGCTTATTTTCATATCAACTAATCCGTTCAATGTTTTATTAATATATCTCAATTTAATAAGCACACATGTATATGCATATATATTTATTTACACATAATTGTTCGTGAATCGTTAGGCATGGTTAAAGAGTATTTGATTAAATGAATATAGTTTCAAAACTTTTGGGACTCAACATTACAGATTTTGCTTATCGTGCCGGATATATATAAAGATTAAAGTTTAAATTTGTTCGGAAATTTCCGGGTCATCACATTATTCACTACCTGGAGTGATTTGGGTTGAGAGAGAATCGGATCAGGTGAACCAGATCTGAGTGATTGTGTGTGAGAGAGGCTTAACCTAAAATGAAGAACATAAACCTTTATATACCTCAGCTGTTGACTCAACCGTACGTGTCATCCATCACTCGTACGAGTTGGCCTCATCGGCCGTACGGTTGATCACTCACTCGTGTCTTCTCATTTAGATTATAATTGTGACTTAGCTCAGCATCAACCGTGCGTATGAGCCTGTCAGCCGTACGAGTGATGCTTCACTCGTACGTCTGACTAAGTCTAACATAGTCAAACATCTTTATAGCGTTCTTGTAATACCTGTAACCACATATAAACACAGATAGGATAATAACGAGCGATCATGGTATCTTGTAAACTATTGCACCTGCAATGGACGTGGGTAGATGTCTAGGGATTTGCATAAAATGCATCAACAACTCCCCCTAGGACCTAGAACATCTATTACAATTAAGTAAACGTCCATAAACCATTCAAGTTCATAAACACAAACAGTTTAGTAAAGTTATTATAGATCCAAATTCTCTCTTTCTCCAAAATACATCATCATCAAAAACCAAAACAAAAATTACAAACTAGCATCACAGTATTCGATACACATCAGCTGCCATGAACTTGATTTGAGCTCTGAGCATCACTTTCTCTGTTGAGGTACGCATAGAGGACATTGATCACACGTTGATATCTCATAGCTTCCTCCTTTCGATCATCTCTGAACGTAATGTGATTGCGATGAAGAGTCTCCACATCAAATCTCGACAAGTTCCTCAGCCACATAGGATCTAGAATCCTCACATTGTCGAACTGTATGCTTCCATCATCCTTCTCAAGTGCAGTCAAGATCACTGCTTCCTCTGACAATTCATCATAGAACCACCATCTGAAGTTTTTACAAATATCCTTGGGTAAGGGCATCAAGGGAGATTGCTTCATGTACTTACCTGGACAGAACTTTACAACACGAACAGGTCCTCCCTTAGAATTCTTCTTTGTTGGATGAATGGAGAATCTGGAGGCTGTTGACCTAAATATATCCCATTTCCCTATCTTGTATTCATATCTTAGTTTTCTCTGAAACCATCGAGAAATGTCACTATCTTCAGCGTTCAACATCTTTAGCTTCACAAGTTGCATAATCTCAAAGTAAGGTAGAGTTTTGAAGTGACTAGGACGTGCCATATAATCTACTCCTCCTTCCCTCTTGATAGCAAAGCAATTAATCTCCTTAAAGTAACCCCAGCTCAGTATTTTACCCTTAGAATACTTCTTGGTTCTCTTTCCTTTCTCATAAAAACTAACAAACTTTGGCTCGAGTTCTGGCTTGTCTACTTGATCAGGGTTAACGACGTTCTTTTTCCACCAACTCTGACGGATTTCGTCTTCTACAACATTTCTATTAACTTTAACCCTATCTCGTTTGAACCATTCATTAATTTCATTCCATCCCTCGGCCTTAGCTTGTTCGGCTTGGAGTCTCTTATTCTTCAGCTCAGTTTCTTTTCTCCTTTTCTCAGCAAGCAGTTTCTCATGACGGAACTTTTTGTTTCTTTCAATTAACACATCAACATCTATCACTTATTCTTTGTATACCTTCCTCACCTGTTCTAGATCTATTAAGTTCTTTCTTTTCACCTCACTACTCAAATCGAAAAAGTCTTTCAAAGTATTGAGTGACGGGTGAGAGTATTGTGCAAGCGAAGGCATAACAATCTCAACTTCTTCTTCTTGTTTTTCTTCTTCATCAGATTCTGTTACAAATTCATCCTCAGATTCAACAATCACATCCTCTTTAACACTTTCCTTACTAACAGAATCTTCACTCTTCTCATCAGCAAACAAATTATCGAAATCACTTAAGTTGATATTTTGGATTGATTCGGGAGGGATACTAGCAAATGACTCTTCTTGTGGAGCCACATTCTCAGCTTCAACTATCTCTGCATTCTCTGTATCGTTTTCACTATCGTATGCTAGAGCATCAAGTTGTTCCACTGGGAAATCACTTGGTGGACTGTCCCTCTTTTCTGCATCATTAAAAACATTTGAATAATTCATATAATATTCAGCAGTAAAGACCTCACCGTATTCATTAAAACTTTGAATAGGTATCACTAACGGTATCTCAAAAGAGGGTTCCTCAGTTCCAGCTTCTTCATCATCATCTCTTTCAATGTCATCACCCAAATCAGAAGAATACTGTTCTCCTTTCTCCGTTATCAATTTGGTTTTACCCGTGTTAAGCTGTTCGATTCTTTCATTCAATGCTTTCAACTTCTCCCTATTCTTCTTCTTCACAGTCAAAAACTTCTTCTTCAGCTTATCTGTTCTCTCCTTCTGACGATCCAACCTGTCAGATAACTTTTTGTTTTCATCAGCTAAAAACTCAATCCTAGCATTACTGAGCTTCTTATCTTCAATGGCTTGATTCTCAAGATTGATTATTTTCGTGATCAAAGACATCAACAGATTTTGCTGAGTCTTGTATTCATCCGAAGTGACCTGAGGGGATGTTGTAGCAGGTTTAGGTGAGGTAACAGCGGTTCTTGCATCCTTCATAAACCCGGATGGCTTTCTCGGAACCTGTTGTTTAGAACCTCCCTGTGATGATCTTTGAGGTGTATCATAAGAATACTTCGTTCTTCTTTCCTTCATCTTTGGTTGCTCGGGCATAGGATCCTTTCCTTTCCTCTTCCTTTGAATCAAACTGGCATCTTCCTCAGTTGCTTCATCGTCACCCTCGATAATATCATCAACAACATTACCTCCTCCTTGAGTATTACCAGCAGCTCTCTGATTATCACCTTCACCTTCCTCATCAGTAACTTCGTAGTTAGAGTTTGAATCCTCATTCCTCCAAGCATTACCTGCTGGGCATCGATAGTTCTCCTTGATAAGATGACAAATGAGCTTTCGACTAAAGTCAGGCTTCAATTCTTTGATTCTCGTTTCCTCCATTCTTCAGAAAGTAATCGGAGCCATCGGTAACAGGTGAATAATATCTTCTTCAAGCTTAGGTGGGTCAGGTGCAGCATCATTAATGATCAATTGTAGAAAATGAGCATATATCAGATATTTTTGGGAAGAGCTGAAATGGTTCGCTTTGAAGTAGTGTAGAACAAACCCTGAGAAATCATATGGTGCCTTCAAGACTAGTGCCACAAACATACTTTGCACTTTTTCATTCAACTTATCAAAGCCTGATTTGCATCCACTTAAGCAGTGCATGATCACATGAGGAAGATATCTAAACTGTGGTGGCAGACATGTCTTCACCAACTCAGATTTGCCAATTAGTTGACCAGAGTAAGCACATCTCTTAAAACAACCATGGATTCGTTCTTTACTGATAGTCATATGTGAGCAGTTTGCATCATTATAACCCAAAATCCTTCTGATCACATCTTTAGAAACAGTAATGTCATGACCTTGAATCTTACTCACAAGCTTATCTTCATCAACATCTAGCACAGCATATCTCCAGAACTCTCTCTGATGACTGTAGTATGCAGTGCATTCAGTGGAAATAGCAGTGTGAATCCTTGATCTCTTAAGGAATTCAACAATCTCCTTAAAGTGAGAGCCTCTTTCCAGTGTAGTGTCATAAAGAGCAACTTGATTGTTGTGTTTGCCCATCTCTAACGGAATCTCTTGTTGAGCAGGTGAGTTGACGGGATTAGCTTGAGGATTAGCTTGTTGCTCCCCCTGTCCTTCAACATTAGCCACCGGAACATTTACTTGTTGTTCTGCCATTTGTTGATAACTTAACAAGAACTGAAACGTAAACAGAGATGTTAGATATATGAAACAATCAACATAAAACATCAAAGCATTTGCATCAAGGTGTCATAATCATGTTATACAGAATGAAATGTGCGGGTGATAGTGTCACACGTGCTGCTGAGGGATCAACTGTGCGAGTGATACAGTCACTCGTGTCACTGTTGACACTTTTGAGCAGTAATATGGTTTCAGACAGGGTAC
This sequence comes from Rutidosis leptorrhynchoides, assembly GCF_046630445.1. Classification (NCBI taxonomy): domain Eukaryota; kingdom Viridiplantae; phylum Streptophyta; class Magnoliopsida; order Asterales; family Asteraceae; genus Rutidosis; species Rutidosis leptorrhynchoides. The sequence goes on from NC_092337.1 coordinate 254,584,388, forward strand.
ACGGCTGATGCAAAAATTCTAAGCGAGTGAATCAACCGTGTGGTGACTCGTGCGTGTAAGCACACGTGTCAACTTTTGCAACCGAGTGATCAACAAAACAGGACAAATGAATAACCTTAAGGGTCCACACGGTTGATCATCAACCGTGTACTAACGCGTACGAGTCATGTCTCACGCGTACGAGTGATGTCACTCATGCATGTCTGATAAACCCGATATTAAATGCCTTTTTAAATCATCAAAATCACATAATCGAACGTTTTATGGACCGATTTACATCACAATAGCATAATAAGGTTCCGATTAACATAAAACAATCACAGATATACACCAAAACACACTTCAATTTCACTAAATTCGAGTTATATATCCTTAGGGTTTCGATACATTAAAACAACAAATTAAGTAACTTAAACTCGATGAAATTATACCTAATAGGTGGCGCTGAATTCGTCTAAAGATGCTTAACATTCGTTGCAAAGGAATGCTTGATCGGTGATGATCGAATTTAGAGAGAGAAAACGAGTTGGGTGCACAAGTGTGAGCTGCTGAGCTCATCACCCCTATTTATACTCTCGTGATCAACCGTGCGGTTGATCACACGATCCACTGTCAAACACGCGTCTCATCTACATCAAACGTGCGTGTGACCCAATTGTCTTAGGACAAGTTGATCAGGGTCATCCGTACGGTTAATTCTCAAACGTGTGGTTACACGTACGGTTCACACATCAAGCGTGCGTGTGAGGACTTAGGCAATTTCTAATTTTTCAAATTTTCACAAACTTAGGATTCCGACTCGTTTGGCAATCTTAAAGCTAACGAACACTTTAATTTGAGTCATAAATCACTAAAACCTTCAAGAAATGACCATTAACACTTAGGTAGATCAAAAATCCTAACCTGACCAAGGTTATTACCCTAAACATTCTGTGTTCCAAAGGTAAATCCTACAGTGTAATGTCAACTTATCTTCCTTAACACTTAAAATATAAAGTCCTTCAAACAATCACAATCTCTACAAACATCTTTCTCATGGATTTGGTGTCCAACAATATCTTGATCTCGACAAGGTTCTATCAGATGTTAATGCACATTCAGAGGATTAATCAGAAAATAAAGATAAACAAAATCTTTAAAGCTTTTCTGAAATATAATGTCATGCAACTAAAAACATGCAAATAAAAGACATTCTATCATGAAATGCAACAACATGCAAAACCAAAATCTTTTTGTTGTTTTGAGTTTACAATGCAAACTAATTAACAGAACAGATATACAAGACATACAAATCCACATTCTTTTTGTGAGCAAGTTGATTAATCAATTTTAAAAAATAGATCAGAACTGACATATTGAATCAATTTCTGTTGTTCATTTCCAATTATCCAGTCTATGTCTATTATTATACAATTACTGATATCAATCCTCATTAAACATGAACATATTCATTCCGGACACTTCGACAATCATGTTGGCATTAATTACTTGAACATTATAGAGCAGTGATTTTTGAGATCACGCTAAGTTCATTAATCCTTGAATCTTTCATCACTTATGATTGTGCGTTTTTATTAGGTTGTCAATACATTACGCGTAACTTTCCTTTATCTCTTTCCATGTACTTCATTCAAATTGAACATGATGGTTCTCACGGCATTTTGAATAACCCTGTCAGCCTTTGGCTTCTACCAATATTTTGACAATCTTCAATCTAGTTGGCTCGGCTGATCTCAGAGTATATTGGATTATCCGAATAGGCGCAAAATTTACCGCGGGGATTGGTCTACAGTTAAAGCAGACTTTTCTGATGACCAGTTGTCACACGAAGTAAATCTCAAGGCCCTTAACTTCTTTATGTTCAAGTTGTCATGGAAAACGGAATCGTAAGTTAAACTTTCTCTTATATGCCTTTGGCACATAATATTTTTTCACACATTATATGCTTTTAGCACATGTATAGTATTCTAGAGTATATCTAGGTAAGTATCTTCCTAACTTACAGCCTTAATAGGTATAACTCTAGATTGCAGACGGCAAGAATCTTGATAGTTCAGAGTGAACGTCCTGATTAAACAATTCAAGCTGCACGGGGGCGTCACACTAAGAATGATCTGAGTTCTTTATGAGCACATCATGAATCAGCATTCCAACTTTCAGGACTTTGCCATCTTGATACGCCAATTACTTTTGACTTTGATTTTCTTTTGATATTTTTTTTTTCAGCATATCATTGTCTTTTGATATATTGATTTTGAACGCCATCATGAATGGATTTTCCATTTTTATGCATGAACTCATGTTTCTTTGTTGTGTGCTCAGATCACTCAAAGGTGTTCTCCCTTATGCTTGAACGGTCCGCAATAAAGAATATACTTTTCGACCTTAAGTGAGAAGGGACACTTACTTCGACATAAACTAATTTTCTCTGATATTATCGGGGTTTAGTTTCGATTATAAAGTCTTAGGCCCGTGATAACATGGTATGCACCAGCCAAATAGATAATCCTTAACCCCTTAAATGATATATTGAATGTCCCAATCATAGCTGTGAGGCTGAATTGGTAGAGCAACGTTTGAATATTGCTTGGGGACATCCAACACCAACTTTCTCTAACAATTATCAATTATGATAGGGGATACCCTCAACCGACTGTTGAGATCCTCAACAATTTTCATTAGATACAGTTTTGGAGATAATTAGGTGACTACCTTCAAACACTACAGATCGTCCATGACTTCTGATTCTTAGATGATTATGGTTCTTATTATGATTGTCTAATATCAAGAATTAATAAGTCACATCTATCAGTACATCACACAACAGATAAACACAAACATTCAAATCAGTCCTTACTAATCAAATATATCAATTCTCAGTACAGTAATTTCTTCATATCCTCCATATTAATCAAAACAAACTCATTTTCGGATTTTTCAACTTTTTAAGATTTTCTGGTGAGGCATTTTTCACTTTTTAGGTATTTTCTGCTGATAACATATACTCCTCCTAAAATACTAAAACATAAAATCTTTTTGTCTTTTAGGATTTTAACAAAGGAATACAGAAAATAACTAGAGACTAGCATGCAAACATGAAAGAAATCATGCAAGGAAATGCAGACAGCAAGCAAAAATATGCAATACAGATTAAAAACTAAAAACTATATGTCATGCATCCTACATGCAAAGTCTAAAAGTTTGATTAACCCTCACAATCAACATCCGAAATTACTTTGTCTCGAGTAGTAGCAAGAACCTAGGTTTATCAAATGCCTTAGTAAAAAGGTCAGCTCTCTGGTCCTTAGTACCTATTCTCTTAACCTCAATCATCTTTTTCTCATGGCAATCCCTAAGAAAGTGATATTTAACACCTATGTGTTTAGTCTTAGAATGTTGCACAGGATTCTTAGTAATTGCTATGGCAGCAGTATTATCAATATAAAGAGGAGAGAAAGAGATTTTTAGCCCGTAATCGCGACGTTGTTGTTGAATCCAAACAACTTGCGAACAGCAACTTGTAGTAGCAATGTATTCAGCTTCACACGTGGAAAGTGCGACTGCAGTTTGCTTCTTGCACTACCAGGTCACCAGCCTTTCACCTAAAAATTGACATCCTCCTAATGTAGTATTGTTGTTGATTTTGCAACCAGCATAATCTGAATCGCTGTAAGCTACAAGATCAAACTTCTCATCGTTCGAATACCAGATACCGAGATTTGGCGAATGCAACAGATAATGTAGAATTCTTTTGGCAGCTGTAAGATGAACTGTATTCGGATTAACTTGACAACGAGCACACAGACATGTTGCGAACATACTATCCGGCCTAGATGCAGTGAGATACATGAGCGATCCGAGGATTGCTCGATAATAAGTAGGATCAACAAGTTCTCCTTCGCACTCTAGCGAAATAACATGATTCACAGCTAACGGAGTTGACACAGGACGTTCTTGAGTCATACCGAATCGTTCGAGTATATCATTTACATACTTTGCTTGATGAAGAAAAATACCATTACTAGTCTGTTCGACTTGTAAACCAAGAAAGTAGTGTAAGAGGCCCAATTTACTCATTTCGAACTCGTCCTTCATCACCTGTTCGAACTCATCAACGAGTTCCTGCTTAGTAGCACCGAAAATAATGTCGTCCACATAAATCTGGACCAAAATGATATCATCATCCTTAACCTTTGTGAACAGAGTACAATCTACCGTGCCCATTTGATATCCTTTTTCAATCAGATAACTCGATAATCGTCCGTACCAAGCTCTAGGAGCTTGATGTAAACCATAAAGGGCTCAACGTAAGCGGTAAACTTTGTCAGGATAAAGATGATCTTCAAAACTCGGAGGTTGACTGACATATACTCTTTCATTTATCTTGCCATAAAGAAATGCACTCTTAACATCCATTTGAAACACTTTAAACTTCATAAATGAAGCAAAAGTCAAGAAAATATGAATAGCTTCCAATCTGGTAACATGAGCAAAAACTTCATCGTAATCAAATTCAGGATCTTGCTTATAACCTTTAGCAACCAATCTTGCTTTGTTACGGATAACATTGCCATCTTCGTCGAATTTTCATTTCTAAACCCATTTGAGATCAATTACTTTAGCACCATGCGGCTTAGTAACTAGCTTCCAAATATCTAGACGATGGAATTGCTGAATCTCTTCTTGCATTGCCATAACCCAATCAACATGCTTCAAGGCATCCTTTGTTGTCTTTGGCTCTATTCTAGAAATATGACATGAGAACTCGAAATATGCAGCAGCGGCTGTCATATGAGTATCAATTTGACCATCAAACTGAACTTGTCTTCTTGTTCTAACACATGCATTTGGATCTCCAATGATATTCTCTCTAAGATGAGCAGCTGTAGTTCTGGGAACTGGTTGTGCGGGAACAGGTATCTCAGGTTGTAGATTCGTAGTATCACCAATATCTTCAGGATTATCAGAATTTTCCCTTGAGATATCAGATCCGCAGGTGTCGTACACTGGATCAACATCTTGATCTGAATCTTGAACTGGCTCATTGACTGTGGGTAATGGAGTTGAAGTTGGAGTAGGTGCAGGTACTTCTGGTTCATTCTGTAAATCAAACAGCATCTGTAACTCAACTTCATTTTCTATTGGATCTGGTGCAAGATTGAATGAGTCAATCAGCTCATCATAGTTGTAAATCTAAGGATGACTTTTCTGAGCATTCTTCGTATGATTCCTTTGGACGTCAACTTCAGACCATTCTTCAACACATCTTGTCTCATTGTTGAAAACTCGCTTGTTAGGAGAACTATATCCTAGAAATACTCCAGTAACCGCTTTTGAATCAAACTTACTTCCTGGTTTTCTTTTCAAAATGGTACATGGTGCACCAAATAGTTCTAGATGCTTCAGAGATGGTTTTCTCCCATGCAGTAGCTCATAGCAGGTCTTACCCAGTCGTTTAACAGTCAGAACTCGATTCATAGTGTAACACGCATTAGCAACAGCTTCACTCTAAAAATGAACAGCCAATGATGAATCTGCCAGCATTGTTCTAGCTGTCTCGATCAAAACTCTATTCTTTCTTTCAGCAACACCATTCATCTGAGGAGCATATGCAGAACTGAACTGCATATTAATGCCTTTTTCAATACAGAAACCTGCAAGATACTGATTCTTGAATTCTGTACCGTTGTCGCAACGAATCTTTCTTACCTTAAGATTAAAGTCTGTTTCTAATCGATTGATTAGCACATTCAAGTTTTCAAACGTATCAGACTTTTCTTTCAAAAACATTACCCAAGAGAATCTTAAATAATCATCAGTTACCACCAGACAATACTTACTACCATCAATGCTTACAAAACAAATTGGACCGAAAAGATCCATATGTAGCAATTCAAGCGGAGCAGAAATTGGATTATACTTCACCAGCTTATGAGCTTTCTTGCTCTGCTTACCCTTCTTACACAGAACACATGTTCCTGGAATATGAAAAGATCGAAGATCAACACCCTCTACAAGATTGTTGTGGACAAGGTGATTCATTTTCCAAAAACTTAGATGACCCATGCGTTTGTGCCAAGTGATAGAATCTTGTTCAGTAGCTTTAGAAACAAAAGCTTGATGATGTTCAGCAGTTGAAATAACAACATTCATATCTAGCATGTATAAATCAGCTTGTCTAGGAGCCTTCATCAATATCATTTCAGGAGGAATCACAAACTCTGGTTTCAGAATGTAGCTGAATTCGTCATCAAATGCTACTTTGAAAGTTTTATCACAGATTTGTGAAACCGACAACAAATTGTTTGCAAGCTCTTGACAGTAATTCACTTTGTCGAAACTAACTTTCTCATTCTTCAGTAAACCCTGAGCTGAAATGTGACCTCCTTTATCTTCGGCAAATGCAACATAACCTCCCTTAATTGGGTGTACTTTCGAAAGAAGAGATAGATGTCCAGTCATATGTCTCGAAGCGCCGCTATCCACTATCCAGGTGTTGTTTGCAGGTACCCTGGTTCCCTGCATATCACATTAAGAAAATTAATTGATAATGGGAACCCACGCCCTAACGGCAGTAGGTTGTCCATTAACACCCATAGCTTGAAACTCCATCCATTTCCCATTTGAGTCAGGTGGAATCTCATCGTTGGAAACCATAAACTTAGACAGTTTAGAAGAAGCAACATTGTTCTTATGGTTTTTCGCATTCTGCTCATTTTCAGAGCGATTCACTCGTGGTTTGTTGCGGGAAAAATATTTCCGACGACTAACTTTTTGCGAAGGTGATCGTGCCTTAGGTTCAAAAGACTTACCACGATCACTTGATTCGGCAATGCTTGCCTTGGTATCCTTCTTAGGAACTTCCATCTTCACAGGAGAAATTGACCTATTGAAGTTCTTTCTCTTATAGTCTCCATAGACAATATTTGTGGTATGTCTTCTAGAACGAACTTCATCACGAACAGGTGAACCTGTTCTGTGAATATGAGGTGATCGGAGATCATCATATGTGAGGTCAATTTTACGTCTTTGTGTTCTATACCTTATAGGACAGTTAGCAGCAATGTGTCCAAACACACCACAACTAAAACATTGTCAAAATTCTCTATATCCTCTAGATTGATATTGGTCATTAGAGTTAGAGGAAGGGGGATCTTGTGTTTTTGCAGACACAGGAGAAACGTTTGATCTCTTTCTAGGAACAGATTTAGATACAGGTTTAAGTGTAACCGGTGGAACCACTCTATTAGCAAACTTTGGATTTTTCATAATCCGAATTGGCTCATCAGGTGTTATCACCTTCCTTTTCTCAGACTTATCTCCTAGACCAGTTTTCTTATCTTCCTCATGATCTAAAGATCCTTCAGTGGTATCATCAGAAGGTGCATTCTCAGTTGAGTTACACTTTTTGTTCTTCTCAACATAGTCCTCATAACTAGGTGGAATACAGTCTTCTGGTCATCCATCAACAACATTTGCATTAACAAATTTGTTCTGAAATGGTGGAGCTGCGGTCTTTAATCCAATACCCTTTCCCTTGGTGCCATTTAATTCAACCATTAATGCATTCCATTGTGACGCACTTGCCCAACATTTCATCTTAATTGACATAGCTTCTAAATCAGCTTTAACGCATTCATTTTCTTTCTTCAATTCGTTTATTGTGTCGACACGTTTAACTAAAGCTTGATTTATATCAAAGTTATAACATTTCAGATCGTGAAGTTGTTTTTTGTAAACTTTGATTTGCTCTTTCAACTCATTTTCAACCTTAGTGGTCACATGGTCAGCATGCCATTTTTCTTTCATTTTCGCATATGCCTTAGTTAAATTATCTATTGTTACCTTAGATTCAGCACATTTAACACATTCAACAACAGTAGATGGATCAGAAGATACCTGTTGAGCATTATTTGATGAGGAAGTCTCAGCCATAAATGCAAAGAAATCTGTCTTCTTCCTATCATCGAGCTCATCTTCTGATTCTGACGAGTCTGTAAGAAACTCTGAAGTATCAGCATCTTTTCCCAAATGAATCTGCTCAAGTTTATCCCATATGTCCTTAGCTTTTGTCAAACCAGAAACCTTTTCAAGATGACTAGCTGATAAGCACATCTTCAATAAGTCAACTTCTTGATTGTTCAATGCTTCAAAATCAGTTTGATCTATCCCAGTATGATCAGCTTTATCTTCAACCTCTGATTCTGACGTCTTGTCTGAATCATCAATTTCTGAATTTACACTCTCGAGATCTGAACCTTCACCCAAAAGAACTAACATCTTCAATTCAACAGCAATCATTCTACCCCATTCGTCTAATTCCTTATCAGCATCAACCAATGTTTCTTCACTATGATCTGCTTCTAGACTGTCTTCAAACACTGAGGTATCACCATACTTATCCTTCCAACTATTGAAGTAGTAGTCCTCTGATGATGTTGGTGAGACACTTCCAGATTCAGGTGTACGAGGAACTGAATCACGTTCCTTTTTTAATTTGCTCACAACTTGTTTCTGAACCTTCTCTTTTCGAATGGTTCTTGACAATTCTTCAGCTCTTTCAGCACGAGCAGTCAGCTTCTCAATTAAACTCTTACTAGTGACATAATCTTCTTCTACTTTAGAAATCTTAGCCATGTTAGCCTTAGGTTGTTGATCAGCTATATTTAACTTCATAGACCAATCATCATCGTCTCCATGAATGACAACCAAAGCTTTGTTCGGACTATCAGCTGTTTCTGCCTCATTTACTTTATCAGTAATGTAGATCTCGCATTTAGTTGAATGACTCTGAGAACTGTAGTTCTTATTCTTGAATGGATTACGATTACCCTGCTTCTTTTGTTTCGTACACTGTCTTGAAAAGTGACCTAATTCTCCACAGTTGTAACAAGTAACAGAATTCATATCAAAACCCAGTTTTGTATCCTTGGTCAGACTGATCGGTTTTCCAGTTCGCTCTTCGTAATATTTTGCTCGTCTCACAAGATTTGCCATACCCTACATAATATCCATCTTTTCTGCTTCATCTTTATCAAGTTGATGATAATCTTCGGTTGTTAGATGAACGTTGCCCACACGACCATCAAGATAACTATCATAAGAGTTGACCAGGCTTGATAGCAAAGCTATATCTTCACTTATCTTTTCTTTCCCAGCTTTCCTCATGTTTTCAATCTTAAGTGCAGAAAGAACATCTGATGCAGTCGGTGTAGACGTCTCTGTAGTATTGGTAGTAGGCTGTAATTGAGTATTGAGAGAACATGGTGAAACTTGTGGTGGATACGAAGTTTGTTGAATAGGTGCACTGCTTACATTCAAACCATACATATTCTGATTGTTCGTAGCGAAAGCTATTTGAAATGGTGCATGAGCCGACTTAGGCGGTGTATAACCATTTGGACAATACATTTTCGTGTCTTGAACTTGTTTAGACCTCTTGACTTTGTTTAACAACTCTAGTTCCTCTTCTTGAAGTCTTGCAATAAACGAGTTCACTGTAGCAGTAGCTAATTCTCCACTGGTTTTCTTAGTCAATACGAAACCATTCCATTCTAACGGTAATGCTCCAGCTAGACATGTTACTTTGTCTTTCTCTTCAATGGTTACATCATGCTTATGTATTTCAGCTAGCAAATGACGATATCTTTCAACCAATTCTGTAATGGACTCTCCAACTTGCCAGTGAAAACGATCAAACTCAGCTTTCAACTCTAAACCTTTTCTGATTCTGTAAGACGAATTTCCTTCATTGAAAGTACGAAGTGCTTCCCATATCTTAAACGAATTGTCATGACACAGAAATTGATGGAATATCGGACCATCAAGAGCACTTGTCAAGTTACAGTACATCTTCTTCTCCAAATTATATTCTTCACGCTCTTCTGAAGGCATATTGTGTAACGTATACAATTCATTTGTAACAGGTGAACGTGGCCATTGAAATTCAGTTTCAATATACATCCAAAGCTTCGTGTCCTGACCATCAGACCAAATCTTAAATCTTGACTTCCAAGTGGAGTAGTTATCCATATTCAATAACCTTGGACATTTCGTACCACTTCCTGATTCACTCTCAGCGAGGAGTAATCGTTGAGTCATACTCGTAATTCTCTGGACTAATGGTGCAGCCAACGCGTAGTCATTTGAATTAAACATCTTAAAAAAACTTTTAACAAAGATCAGACGTGCAATATTGGATATCACTCGAATGTTTGATAGTATCAACCGTACGTGTCACAGACTCAGACGTACGTGTCACTACTTATCCAATAAAAACAAACACTTATTCTTAGACGTGCGAGTGATAATCAACCGTGTGATTACTCGTACGTGTCACCGTCAAACGCGTTATCACTCGTGTGATCAGACTTGTCACTTAACCTCAAAAGGTTATGCTAATCCGTGCGTGTGAGCTCACGAGTGACGATCAACCGTGTGGTCAACCGTGCGTGTGATCAAGAAATTTTGACCCACTCGTGTGAACTGCTGTTCAGCTCAAATCACCCAAAAACTCTAAAAATTGATGCTAAACCTCAATTTCTTCGTCCAATAGCTAGATTAGCACTAAACAAACATAAACACACTCTCTAATTACAATTACACACGTAAAAATGATTCCTTTTTTATTAAAATCACTTTTATCTCAAAAACCCAAAAATAAACCCTATTAATCACCAAAAATCACTTGATGATGTTGAAATCACAACCAATGCTCTGATACCAATGATGAAACATGACTAGGAACTTCGAGATCAACATGTTTAATTCACACAATGGCGGAATTAGTGAATCAAACCAATCAAAGTGAATATGGGAAGCTTTTTGGGATTAAATTAGTCAAACCACAACAAGGATTGTGATTAGATTAATGCCTAGAGCTATTATTCACTACCTGGAGTGATTTGGGTTGAGAGAGAATCGGATCAGGTGAACCAGATCTGAGTGATTGTGTGTGAGAGAGGCTTAACCTAAAATGAAGAACATAAACCTTTATATACCTCAGCTGTTGACTCAACCGTACGTGTCATCCATCACTCGTACGAGATGGCCTCATCGGCCGTACGGTTGATCACTCACTCGTGTCTTCTCATTTAGGTTATAATTGTGACTTAGCTCAGCATCAACCGTGCGTATGAGCCTGTCAGCCGTACGAGTGATGCTTCACTCGTACGTCTGACTAAGTCTAACATAGTCAAACACCCTTATCGCGTTCTTGTAATACCTGTAACCACATATAAACACAGATAGGATAATAACGAGCGATCATGGTATCTTGTAAACTGTTGCACCTTCAATGGACGTGGGTAGATATCTAGGGACTTGCATAAAATGCATCAACAATCTTCAAGTTACATGAAGATCGTAAACACAAGTTTTGATCTTTATAACAAAATAAAAGAATCATAAGCTAGAAAACCTAGATCTAACAAGTAAATGAAGATTCAAAGCTAGAAAACTTGAATCTTTCATGTTCTTGAAGGATTCAAACCCAAGTTTGAATCTACAAGACATAACAAGATCAAAAAGCTAAAAAGCTAGATCCTTGCATGATGATGATGATGTCGACATTTAGAAGAGAAGAAGAAGAAGAAGAAAATTTAAAAGTTACACTTTTTAGAGTGAGAAAGACTAGAGAGAGAATTAGAGTGTAAGTGTGTGTAATTTGTGAATGAGATCAAGTGTAAAATGGGTGAGTTTGAGTGGTATTTATAGCGAAAAAAGGGTGCTTGGCCGTGGGTTTAGGGGGGACAAGGGGGGAGACAACTTTTGCTTTTTGGTTAATGGTTGTCTAAAGTTGGTGCTTATGTTGGGATCCCATGCAACAATTGTGATTATGGTTAACAAAAATGCTAGTATGTTCCCTCTAATAAATGGGTTTTTGTCTTGCATTTATATGGGTCATAAACTTATTAAAATTGGGCTAATTAAATAGTCCATTAGCTAGAGTAGGGTGGGCTAAAGTCCAACAAGGTAAAAAGTCCAACAAGGTAGAAAGTCCAACAAGACTAACTAGTGTGTTCTAGTAAATTACCAAGCGTAATTAAGCAACCAAAAACCCAAGTAATTGTTATTATAAAATAACAGTTAGTATTACGTAGTCATAATAATCCGATTATGACCAAAGTTAAACGTGTACCAAGTACATAGCTCGTTTCAAACGTCAAGTGACACCAACGGTCGTAAAAGCATTCGGGGATCAAGTTAAGTGATTACACACTTAATAGCACGTTGTAAGGTATTAATGAAAGTAATTAATCATTAAATAAGATCCTAGAGCATAAACTAGTTCAATACGCACATATACGCAGTTTCGTGAAAGCACAAAGTACAAAAGCAAGTCGAAAAAGCCGGGTAGTTACAAATGTCGAGGACTTTCCTCTTGCTCCATTAAGGATAAATCCATAAATTGGGTAGGCAAAATTTATGCTGACTTGCTTGGAGGTTTTAAACATGAACCCAAGGATTTCCAGCTTCCTAATTCCAACCATATTGAGATTAAGGTCGGAGGTAAATATTTCGAATTTAACCTTCCTGTGTCAGTGAGCAACCACAATCTCGTGTTCAGTTTTTGCAAAGATCGGGTCTCTTGGTCTCTGATCGAGGTTAATAAGATCCGGGTTGAGGATGATGGCAGAGTGGAGTCGAATAGCTCATGTAAACCCATTCCTAAACCGGGAACTATAAATGATACTAGTATAGGGAATGACGAATTACCTAGTGAGAACGTGATTAATGGATTGTGTGCTGAAGATAACAATGTTAGCACTGGTGTCGGATCGAATTGCGAATCAGAAAAGGTGGCAGTTGATGTGGAAGAAGGCGAGTTTGTCCCCGAGAAAAGTAATAATTCGTCAGTTTCGGTTGACGATCTTCCGGCTGCGACCTCCACGCCGGAGTACAATTCAGGTGATGGTCAGTTGGAGGATGAAGCACAATGGTCGAGGGATTCTGATGTGATTCCCAACGTCGGCTATCCAAGTCTCGAAAAGGGTTTCTGCAAGCGTGAAAGAAGGGACGGCTTGGAAGTCCCAATGTTATTTCAAAATCTTTTTGGGCCTGAACAATCTACTGGGCCGCCTGATGTTACTAATTCCCCTATTGGGTTGGACACGTTGACATCCAAATCTGATGGGGATGTTCCTATTTTAATAAATGAGAACTGTGTCGATGATCCAAATTTATTAAATGGGAATTCTGTCGATTTGAAAGATACCGCGGTAGCTCGTTTTCGTGTTAAAGAAAGAAAGGTCCATCCTCGAATTAAAAGTCGTTTCATTAAATACGTTTGGGGAAGGAGAAATATGAAACGTAACCGACGTCGGGATAACTTTCGATGGCACGAACGATATTTTATCGAGAATGTGATGAATGATTCGGTGGAGGACGATGATGATGTTGGGTGTTGCTCATGTTGCTCCTCTCGCGCGCCCTCAGACCCGTAAACATAGATTCCATGTCTAGTCGTGGTGTGTCTAATTAGTGTCTCATGTTATCGTGTTTCCTTTAGTTTTCGAGTTTTTTTTCAGTTTTATGAGTTTTATCTGTGCGTTTGTTTCGTGTCCTATCTAGCTTCTTGCTAGTATCTATAGTTTCTATTAAAATTGTAAAATGATGATGTCATACAAAACCTATTTTCCTTTACTAAAAAAAATCAAAAATAAAAAGAAAAAATTTGAGAGGCTCTTGATGATGTCATTAACACTAATTAATTAATTTTTTTTTAAAAGCACGGTCTTTATATTTGCTCATAGTATAACCCGAATTTCATAATGTCGCTTTCAGTTTTAGGGTCTCCTGCTCATTCGTAATTAGGGTTCAACGGAGACGATTCAGATTCACCAAGAAAACACCAAAAGATTCAATCAATACTCTGAATCATCTATGGAGGTCTTTTGATTTACGCCGATTAAGTTTGTTTTCCGGTTACATTCACATATACGGTCTCCAAGAGATTTAACCCGAGTATCTGTGGTTTTCGATGCTGCTACATCGTAGATGTCATAATGACTCAATTCAAAAAGATTTAAAATCGATTGAATTAAGGTATGTCAATTACAAACACACGTGTAAGGTAATGAACTTCGTGCATACAATTTCGTCCAAACTAATTTTTCATATAAAGGCCTGCTGCTAACGGAAACTATTTATGGTTTTTGCATTCATGTTATTGTTGTGCTCAGTATGCAATTTGTGAGTTTCAAATCCTGAATTGTCACTTGACGCAAATGTTCATAAGGTAGAGTGTTATTGCTGGTGACGAACAACCTGACTGTCCTACAAAAAAGAAGAGGATGTTTACCCCTTCTTTCGCTAGAAATATTGCCCTCTGCGTATTCGAGATGATTGTACTCGGTCATCTAATGCTGCCGTTCTTGGTTTGTTCGAGGAAATCGGAGCTTCTGATAGTGTTGGTATGTTTTTTATTGGTTCTCAACTCTTTATATTATATGTTTGTCGACAATGTTTTATTAATAAGTATTAATGATTGAATAAATATGCAGATAATGTGTTCTCTTTTTCTAATTCTTCCTTTGTTTATGAAGGAAGAATTTATGTTATTGATTTGAATTTTTAACTGCAGGTGTTACCTGGGGAGATTATTTAGTACGAGGAACGGTTGAGGACTTCTTCGAATAGTCTTACGTATCACCGTTACCCTCCACAGGTTATTATCGATTTGCTAAGCAGCATACATTACGTCGAAAATATACACGCTTATAACCAAATAAATAGTAATAACTACGTACCGTAACATAATCGTAGCCATTTTTGTATTGTAAACAACATATCGACAAGATTGAAGGTAAATTCTTCTAAAGTTTTATGCTTATAACTGTTTTAGAGGGTTTATTTTAATTTATTTGTCATGATTGTGTTTTATGTTTTATAATTTATTTGAACGTCGTTTTTGTTCAATGTGTTCTGATTTTTATATTTTATAACTGCGATTGTTTTTACTTACTGATTTTGCTGCTGCAGCTGCAACTCCGAACTCGTTTGAGGTTTGTTTTTGTTTAAACTTAATTCCACGACTATTTATTTGTTTCAACTTTTGAATCTCTGTTGTGTTGCATTCAATACATTTAGTACACACACTAAAGCTAATTTAGCTCTACATATAATTGCTTCTTGAACAATTGTTACATATCTAATCAATACAATTTTGGAAGAAGCAAAAATAAATTAATAGTAGAAGAACAAAATTTGATGAAAAATATAAGGAGATGGTTGTATTTAATTCGATTAATCCATTCTTATTGGTAATTTATGTTTTATAGTATCTGCAGTAGTGTGCTATCTCTTATAGTCAATATGAAAATATGGTGAATGATTATGGTGACATAAAGCAGTATGGAAAAAGTGATGAATTTAAATCCAATATATCAACCTTGATCTAATGGATTTACAGTACATTTTGTTTATTTTTTATTGCGTTATATTTACTTTTTTTTACACACATTGATTCCTGCTTTTCAATACTGATTTCCATTGATACCCGCTTCTCAATACTGATTTGCGTTTATTTGTCCAAATAAAGATCATGCAAGATGGTTTAAAGATTATGAGCACATTAGTCTTTTTGAATTGTCTCCTACTAAGGTACATGTTTACTATTGTTTTATTTTAGTTAGTACTATCATTTTTTTCAAATATAATGTACTTGCTTAAACAACTAAATTCATTCCTAAAATACAGATCGACATTTATTTTGTGTATGCAACAATCATCGTAGTCCGGATGATGATTGGTGGTACATAGCGTGCAAGAATTGTAACAGAAAGGCACCTTTTGTTGATGCAAATGTTGACTTAATACTCGACCTTGATGCTCTCCTAGCACATAAGTGTGCATGTATTGCTTGCGGCAAAGATTCCAAGGTTTATGTGAGGTAATATTTTAATAACTAATCGTCTATGATAAGATGTTATTTAAGGGTTGTTTCTATCTTGCAAAGATTCCATGGCTTCAACCTATCACCGCTAAGGGAGTCTTTGCAGGTCTCTCTTCTTGCATACTGAAATGGCTCAGTATTTCATTGATATTTTTTGTTTGATGAAGAAAGATCCATGTCTCGGGTCTTAATGGGTCGAGATTTCTATCGAGTACCTTGCCAAATACGCTTTGCATTACTTAGTCATTCCCCCAAATCTGTTGCATTTAAAATAAAACTTCGGTTACGTAACCCTCCTTCTTGCCTATAAGGCTTTGTTGTATTATGTAATTATTGTTATATTTGTATATTATTCAAACCCGTAATTCTACGGGTCATTTTACTAGTGTATTGTGTTTTCTTATATTAATAATACTTGCTTGCCTTTCAAAAATATATATATATATATATATATATATATATATATATATATATATATATATATATATATATAGAGAGAGAGAGAGAGAGAGAATTGATGAACATTAACAATCAAATTCAATTTTAATTTGAGAAAAGGATTTTTTTTAGTAGTTAAAATATTTAGTTTCCTAATTCTAAAAAATGCACACATGCTTGAGTGGTTAGGATGTGTCTTTTGTTGCTAAAATCAATTTTACGGGAATGGTCATGTAGGTTGTTTATTAACCTAATTGTTATTGGTTTAAAACTTGGCATTTTTTTTTCAGTTCGAGAAACTTAAAATTCGATTTATTTAAATTATAAATAAATATTGTCATATTTAAAACACAAAAGTATTAATAAATGGATGATTAGATGCCTCAAATGGGTACCGGAAGATCGTGTTTTGAGTTACAAGAGCTTTTTCAAAAAAAAAAAAAAAATTGCTTTACAATAATCGCTAAACTTTTACATGATTAACCGTACTTTAACCATAGCAAAACGCAGTCGCAGTCGACCTAGTATTTGTTACTATAGTTACATAAGGACCACTAATATTTGGTCCTTTAAGTTTTATTATTTGTACATAACAATTGGTGAAGATTAAAGATTGTCATATAAGGATCTTGATATTTGTGTAATTGTATTTGATATGCTGAAGTTTTAACACATCGTTTATACTACAGCATTTGATTTGGTGCACTGATTTTAGAGTTTCTGGTTTATTTAAGTGCTTGTTAATTGAATGATTTAATATAAATTATTGAATTGTTTAATATTCAGTACGTTAATTTATACAGTAATACTTAATGATAAATGATATGAAATGATAAAAAAAATTAAAAATGATCATGCATATTTTAACCGCGGGGTTTAATATGCCTGCTCAATACATAAGGAGGGGTTTAAACCAGAAAACCCTGATAGCGTAATATCAGGCTGGCGTAACTGCGCTTTGACTTCTGCCGGAAGGAAACGATAACAATGCTCATACATAATATCGACACCGCTGCCAGTGTCAACATGCATGCGTTAACCTGGATTCCGCAATCGGGGATGCGACATTTGATGATAATGGGCTCATTAATAGAATCAATTGACATTACAGGAGGGAAAGTGATCGGGAGAAGCTCCCAATCCTGGTGATCGTTGTACTTTCTCCGCTGGCTGATTTTCTCTGCATCAACCATGTTAATGGTTAAGTCGGCATTTTTCGCTTTGTCAACTTTCTGCCACGCGAAAGTCTTAGACTTCGAAGCCTCTTCTGCGGCCTTTCCCTTGTCTTTTTTAGGTGGTTTTAGATGATCCAATTTGCCCGCGCGAAGAGCTTCCAGAACCCGTTCCATCAAGTTTTTACACCGATTGGTGTCGTGACCATAATCGTCATGAAATTCACAATACTTTGTTTTGTCCCGCTTGCCAAATTCTGTAAGCGGAGTTGAAACCGCGAAGGTCGCGCATACTGGCTCCGTTGCCAAAATTTCCTTGGGCGTTTTGGACAAACTTTTGAGTAGCGCATAGTTCTGATTATTGATGCCGCGCTGATTATTGTTTCGATAATTGCCACTTGATTTCCCTTTATCATTCCTGATAGGACCACCGCTAGGATACCTTCCGCGAGAGTTGTTACCACGATTTTGATCGCGCGAACGATCATCATCGTCCTTCCTCTCGTTGCGTGTACTAGCTGTTAGAATGTCATTATCTTCGCCACTCCGCATATAGTCGTGGCATTCATTAAGCGCCTCAGCATAAGTTGTTGGGACTGTATGGCGCAGACGCCTTACCAGTGTTGGATGACGTTCTGAGTTTATACCATGTATGAGTCCGGAAATCTGTTGCTCTGGTTTGAGATCTGGTATACGCAGGCACTCATTAGTATACCTTGTGAGAAATTCGCCCAAAGATTCCTTGGACTTCTGCACGATGTCATGGCATTCAATGTGAGTGCGCTTGCGTGGTCTCTGATTCTGATATTGCTGCAAAAATTTTGTCCGCAGATCCATAAACCCGGCAATACTACCCGCCTGCAACTTATTAAACCACTCACGAGCAATACCCTGTAGTGTCATAGGAAATATCTGACACGCAACCGGATCCACCCAGCCTTGAGTGCGCATTGCGCCTTCGAAACGCTGTAAAAAATCATCTGGATCGGTCAGGCCATTGTAAGTACCCAACGTGCTAGGTATCTTTGGTGCTGATGGAAACGGGTATGCGGATATATGCGGAGGAAACTTGTCAAAGGTAGTCGGTAGCTCGAAGGGTGGTTTAACAGGATCACCTTTCAAGTTTGCAAAGAAACGCTTCATCATGTCCTGAACAAAGTCAGGTTGTGAAAATAAGTGAACCATATCAGGAGGTGCGGCCTGCATGAATTGACTTGCAAGATTTGCCTGCCCTTGAACATTTTGCCAAGGTTGACCCTGCGTCTGCGGATATACCCAAGGCTGCTGCGCGGGAAAAGAGGGATAACTTGAAGACGCAGAGTACACAGGTGGCTGTAAAGGAAGCGAAACCTGTGGCGCAGATATCTGCGAAACTTGAGGATACACACTTAAAAGCCCAACTGTATGCGTTGTGCTTTGCTGCTGCGCTGTTATCGGGGCCCAATGAGAGTTTGCATCTGGGATGACACCAAATCCCCAACTATTAAGTAACGCCTGCGCATCCGCAGGAGTTAAAAATTGTGAAACTGGGCGCGGTGGTTGCCAAGGTTGCAACGGTGTAAATGACGAATTCTGCTGAATGCTCTGCGTATGCAGAGGTATTGAAACAGTGGTACTGTAAATAGGTACCTGGCCGCAGCAAACCACATGCGGCCCCGTTGTTCCACCGCTAGTGCCTGCAAAGATGACCCTTGGATCCACTGACGAAAAGTCCAGCCGCGTGGTTGTGACCGGTGAGTTTGCTCTTGGCAGTGTAACCCCGTCTGAATATATCGGCTTGTACCTCTGAAAGGGTTCGCCGGATACAGGTGGAGGGTATATCGTGTACCCCGCTTGAATAGCGGCCCCCGTAGTCATAACCGGTGTATGTTGACTACCAGACGGTGCGTTCTGAACATCTGTTTGGGTATGTTCCGATGATTCCTCGGAAGTCATGATACTGTTAAAGAAAAAATTCAAAATTTTGTAAATAACGAGTCATACAATTCAAAACCTTAAAAGAAAAAGCAATTAAACAGTCTTGAATTAATTCGACTCTCAATGAAAGCACCACTTGATCATGCATATTTTAACCGCGGGGTTTAATATGCCTGCTCAATACATAAGGAGGGGTTTAAGGAGCTTAGAACGTGGCTCTCCGGTCCGGCTACCGTGAATAACCCTGGCCGACATGATGATGTCGGCGGGGTGACCAAGTGATTAAGTCCACCTCTGATAACGGTCGTCGATCAAGAGGCTCCAAATAAGGTCGTAGGTACTAGCTTACGAAAGACTAACCTGTTAACCTTGAAGAGATGCTGAATGATGCTGTTTTGCGTAATGTATCTTGTGTGTGATAGTTACGTAATATGCCGTGTCTGTTGAATGATGATTAGGGTTTGTATTTATAGGCAAACCCTAATTCTAGAACCGTCCCAGATCACGTTAATCTCATCCATAACTGACTCCCCCGAATCACAGATATAATTATGGAAAAGATATTTACTTGACAGCTAAGCAACCGCCGTACCGTAAACAAAGGAATCATATACAATTCGCATACCGCATAGCGCACACAAGCACACGCATACGCACACTACTAAGCGCCCGCATGCATATGAGGTGCGCATGCGGGTTGCGGTATCATTAAAAAATTATCGTAATTCGTTCAGAATTAAAATGTTCTCATAGCTATTAGAACATTTATTTCTTTTAATCTTCATCAAATAATGTGAACATTTCTCAAACAAGTATGAACTTTTATTAATTTATATAGTAAATTAATACAATATTTTTATATCATTTATAGTGTTTATTTAGATAGTTATCAAAATTGATTATTGAGTTATTGTTATTCAAAATTAACTTCAATCACAAAGTTTGATTTATTTAAATTTTGAATGATCTAATACTTAACTATTTATTTTATCAAACGCAGCTGAGGGTCTAAATCTCCTGTCAAAGGCTGTTATCGAGATAAACCTGATTAGTGGGGTAAAGGTTGGTCAGGATGCGCTCGCGTTGTCATACTTGTAATACGCTGACGACATGATTTATTTCAGGGACTGGAATTGCCAAAACGTGACCAATACTATGATTTTACTTAAGAGCTTCGAATTGATCTCGCGCCTAAAGGTAAATTTTCATAAGAGTTTTCTTTATGGTGTTGGGGTTGAAGATCGAGAATTATCTTTCATGGCTAGTCGGATTGGCTGTCAAATCAGTACACTCCCGTTCATGTATTTAGGCATCCCAATCGGATCTAAAATGAATAAATTCAGTGATTGGACTCCCATTATAGATAGGTTCAAATCTAAACTTTCCGATTGGAGATCTAAAACATTGTCTTTTGGCTGTCGTCTAACCTTCATCAAATCGGTTCTTAGCAGTCTCCTGTTGTATTACTTCTCTCTGTTCCGAGCTCCCCAAGGTGTGTTATCTACTTTTGAAAAATTACGTTGTTCTTTTTTTGGGGGCGGGGAGGGTGAACAGGCTAAATTAGCTTGGGTTAAATGGGATCGCATTTTATGTTCCTATGATTCGGGAGGGTTGGGTATCGGGTCACTTAATGGGAAAAATCGGGCTCTTTTGGGGAAATAGTGGAGGAGATTCAAAGTCGAAAACAACTCACTTTGGATCAACATCATTCATTTATGGCCAAAACGGGGGGTTAGAGGATGATCTGGTTGCTGTCCGGAACTCCATCGGGTCTACAAGGTATAAAATTTAAAGAATGTGGCTGAATTTAATATTGCGGGTGCTAACTTTAAAGACTCCTTAAAAAAGAAATCGGTTGGGGGGTAGGGGGTGGGGGAGGTACAAAGTTTTAGGATGATTGATGGTTTGAAAACACTAAACTTAAGTGCAGATATCGAAGACTTTATTTGCTTGAATACGAAAAACATGCGCTTTTAAAAGATAGAGTTACTTGGGAAGACTCGGGTTGCAATGTATCCTGGAACTGGACTCGGGTACCAAGCGGTAGAACAGGTGACGAACTTCGCGAGTTAGAGGGTGGAATAAGGAATATCAGTAAACCGACCAGGGAGCGTGACAAATGGGCATGTTCCTTAAATCCTAATGGAATTTTCACAACTAAATGTCTTGCAAATCATGTTGATGTAGAGAGCTTACATAACACTATTAGTGGACCCGAAACAATGAAAAACAATCTTGTGCCTTTAAAACTTCAAATCTTTGTATGGATAGCAAAATTGGGTCCACTTCCGGTGCGGGTGAAATTGGACAAATGGGGCATTGATTTGGGTTCGGTTCATTGTCCTACGCGCGATGAAGATATCGAATCCATTGACCATGCACTCTTCTTTGTAAGCATGCGATGGATGTTTGGGGAAAAGTACAAAATTGGTGGAAGTTGGATACGCTGAACAATCTTAGTATAAATGACTTTTTGTGGTAAAAATCGAAACATCTCTTCGGGTTGGGGGACCAAACTTTGGTAAGGGATTGAATGGATTAATAGGCATTATATTTGGAAGAACCGTAATAAAAAAAATGTTTAAGAATAAATGGTGGTGTGGGGTTGTCGCTTTAAACGAGATACAAATCAAAAGTTTTGAATGGATCTCTAGTTGTTCGCGGAAAAAAAAATTGGGATTGGAACCAATGGCTTGTGGACCGGTCGGTTTACTTTGACACGTAACAACATTTTGAAATTACAAACAGTACTCGTGATGTTCTAACTTCGAGTATTGGTGCTGTTTCACAGTTCTGCCCAAATTGTCCATATACTACTCTGAGTCAGAAGTGTACATAGATATTATATAGCACCTTGTCACAACCCAACAACTTTGTGGCCCAACCCACTAAGTTTATAATCCAAATCATGGAAGGCCCAAGAAGCATATGGAAGATATCTAGAATCCTCTCCTTGATTCTTTCATGGAATGGTATGGAAACTCCATAGATATTTCTAGGTCATAAAGTTTCTAGTACTTAGATCATAGCCATTGATTTAGTTTAATCATAGCCATTCATTTTGATGTAAGATTAGTATAAATAGGGGTGGCCTCATTTGGCACACCACACCTCAAAATCTCAAACATTCTCTATTGTAAAGCATTCTCAAGCAATATAAGTATTTTCTTCAATTCCACTTGTTCTATAATATTTTCTCTTTTGGTTACTTGAATCATTATAAGGTCTGAGTAAGGCTGACTTAGTAGAGACTAAGTGCCGCACGTGAGCTTATCAAGATAAGTCCGTGACATTTGGTATCAAGAGCAAGGTCGATTCAAGGAGATGGCAACCGAGACCGGGAAGAATGTGAGTGCAAAAAGTGGTGTGATGGGTGATGAGACTCGTGGCCGGGTAGAGACTCGCCAAGGAGCCAAGAAGAACCGAGGTACGTCCAAAGACTTTGTCGCAAACTTGGACAAGAGCATCATGGATGTAGAGACATCCATGGACGACGTGAAAGCAAAGGTCAAAGACGTCCACCAACGTTTGGATGGTTTGGACGGGGACTTTGACGAATTGAAAGATGATTGCAAGAGTGCAATCAACGTGCTAGACGTTGACATGAGACGTGAGATCCATGACTTAAGGAGTATGCTCATGGGTGAGACTACGAAGTTGCGAGGCGAAATGGAGGGGGAGGTCTCCACTATTCACCAACGCCTCGTGGATTTATAAACCAACATGAACTCTTGTTTGAGATTCATGGCTAGTGGGGGTGGCAACACTGGATGCAATGCTCTGAAGGTGGGCGTTCCCAAGCCGTCACCGTTCGTGGGGAATCCCGAGCGGTTGATGATTTTATATGGGAGATGTAACAATACTTGGAGGGAGTCCACATAGTGGATGATGCAATGAAGATCAAGACGGCAACCCGTTACCTGAAGGATACCGCAGCATTATGGTGGCGTCGTCGATATGGAGATATCGAGAAAGGTATGGTTACTATTGATACTTGGGATGATTTCCTTACTGAACTTAAGAATCAATTCTACCCCAAGAATGCTCAAAAGGATGCGATGAGTCATCTACGTAAATTACATCATTCCGGGAAAATTCGGGAGTATATTAAAGAATTCATGAACCTTAGCCTGGAGGTCCCAGATATTCCCGATGATATTCTTCTCTTCTATTTTCTCGATGGTTTGCAACCTTGGGCTAAAACGGAGTTGGAGAGACGAGGAGTCCAAGACCTTGCCACCGCAATTGCTCAAGCGGAGGCACTAGTCGACCATGCTAATAGGAAAGATTCATTCAAGTCAAAAGATAAGAAGGTGAGCCATGAGAAAGGTGGGGGAGATAAGCCCGCCCAATCAAGGAATGATAATACACGTAAGCCACCAACCGAGAATAACAAAAGCATAAAAAATTCTTACAAGAATGATGGATGTTTCATATGTGATGGACCGCATAGAGCCCGAGATTGTTCGAAGAAAGCTAACCTTCATGCTATGGAAGCTCAAAAGGTGGGTTGTCAGGATGAGGAGTTGTGCATGGGATCGATGCAAATACTCAACGCTATCAAGGCCAAGGTGGAGGTACCCAAAGTAATGGCTAAAGGACTCCAATTCGTGGAAGTTTATGTTCGAGGAAACCGGGTACGAGCTTTGGTAGATACGGGAGCTACGCATAACATTGTCTCCACCGAGGAAGCTAAGAGATTGGGGATTAAAGAGATAAAGGAGGGCGGAATGATGAAGCCGGTGAACGCGAATGCTAAACCGATTAGTGGAGTGGCTAAAGATGTGCAAATGAAGATTAGAGAATGGGAAGGAACGATTGATCTATCGATCGTGCCTATAGACGACTTCAAGTTAGTACTTGGGATGGAGTTCCTAGATAAGGTACGCGGTTTCCCTATACCGTTCGCTAACTCACTGTGTATCTTGGATGGTGAGAAGACTTGTATGGTGTCAACCGAACGTGGAAGCAAGAATGCATCCAAGTCACTTTCGGCCATGCAATTCAAGAAGGGGTACAACAAGAATGAGACATGCTATTTAGCGGTAGCAAAGCAAGAGACGGTCGAAGATAAGGAAAAACTAGAGGTACCCAAGGAAATTAAGAAGGTCCTTGATGAGTTCAAGGATGTCATGCCTAAGGAGTTACCAAAGAAGTTACCACCTAGGAGGGAGGTTGACCATGCGATCGAGTTGGATTCGGGATCAAAACCACCTTCCAAAGCCCCATACCGAATGCCACCACCCGAGTTGAAGGAGTTGCGAAGACAACTCAAGGAGTTGCTGAATGCGGGATACATCCGACCGTCAAAATCCCCGTATGGTGCTTCGGTGTTATTTCAAAGAAAGAAGGACGGGTCCTTGAGGATGTGTATAGATTATCGGGCACTCAACAAGGTAACTATCAAGAATAAATACCCAATCCCACTTATTGCTGATTTGTTCGATCAACTTGGGAAAGCGAGATACTTCAGCAAGTTGGACTTGAGGTCGGGATACTATCAAGTTCGAATTGCCGAAGGAGATGAGGCTAAGACCACTTGTGTGACGAGGTATGGCGCTTATGAATTCCTAGTCATGCCCTTTGGCTTAACCAATGCCCTGCCACATTTTGTACTTTGATGAACAAATTATTTCACCACTTCCTTGACAAGTTCGTCGTGGTGTACTTGGATGACATAGTCGTGTATAGCGACACCATGGAAGATCATGTGAGGCACTTGAAGCAAGTATTCCAAGTACTAAGGGACAACGGGTTGTATGTGAAGCTAGAGAAATGTTCATTCGGATTAGAGGAGGTGGATTTTCTTGGACATCGAATTAAAAATGGGAAGTTACTCATGGACGGGGCTAAGGTCAAGGCAATTCAAGAGTGGGAGGCACCAACGAAGGTGACTGATTTACGATCTTTCCTTGGTTTAGTAAACTACTATCGTCGTTTTATCAAGGGATACTCGGCGAAAGCGGCTCCATTGACAGAATTGTTGAAGAAGAACAAAGGTTGGTTGTGGGATGAGAAATGTCAAGCAGCATTCGAAGAGTTGAAAGGAGTGGTCATGGAAGAACCAGTGTTGAGACTTCCGGATGTGACCATTCCGTTCGAGTTACACACAGACGCATCAGACTTTGCTATTGGAGGAGTTCTAATGCAAGAGGGTCACCCGATCGCGTTCGAAAGCCGGAAACTTAACGAGGTGGAAAGGAAGTACACTGTGCAGGAGAAGGAGATGACGGCGGTGGTTCATTGTTTGAGGACATGGAGGCATTATCTTTTGGGATCAAGGTTCGTGATCAAGACGGATAATGTGGCAACGAGTTATTTTCAAATCCAAAAGAAGTTGAGTCCCAAACAAGCTCGTTGGCAAGACTTCCTAGCTGAATTTGACTATGTGTTGGAGTATAAGCCTGGAAAAGCCAATGTGGTAGCTGATGCCCTAAGTCGTAAGGCGGAGTTTGCAGCGATCATAAAACCACAATTCTTCCTTCAAGATCGTATAAAGGAGGGATTAGAGCATGATCCTATAGCCAAAAACCTTGTTGGATTGGCTCGAGATGGGAAAACGCGAAGGTTTTGGCTCAAGGGTGATCTATTATTCACCAAAGTAAA
Organism: Rutidosis leptorrhynchoides; assembly: GCF_046630445.1. Classification (NCBI taxonomy): domain Eukaryota; kingdom Viridiplantae; phylum Streptophyta; class Magnoliopsida; order Asterales; family Asteraceae; genus Rutidosis; species Rutidosis leptorrhynchoides. Next base: position 254,610,416 of record NC_092337.1, read on the forward strand.
CCGTTATATGTGCCTAAGTGGGGTGATCTTAGACGGACAATCTTGAAGGAGTGTCATGATTCAAAGTGGGCTGGTCATCTAGGTATCAAGAGGACACTGGCATTAGTAGAAGGAACTTATTATTGGCCAAGGATGGAAGACGACGTAGAGACGTGAAAGGACCCGTTCATATACATTATAAACGATTCACAATAGTTGATTACATTGCGAGGTATTTGACCTCTATATGATACATTTTACAAACATTGCATTCGTTTTTAAAAGACAATCTTTCTTTACATCGAAAATTGACAGGCATGCATACCATTTCATAATATCCACTATCCAACCATAAATTGATTTAATAATAATCTTTGATAAACTCAATGACTCGAATGCAACGTTCTTCGAAATATGCTATGAAAGACTCCAAGTAATATCTTTAAATTGAGCAAATGCACAGCGGAAGATTTCTTTAACACCTGAGAATAAACATACTTTAAAGTGTCAACCAAAAGGTTGGTGAGTTCATTAGTTTATCATAATCATTTATTTCCATCATTTTAATAGACCACAAGAATTTCATTTCCAGTTCTCATAAATATACGTCCCATGCATAGAGACAAAAATAATCATTCATATTGTAACGACCCGCACTTTTTCGATCATTCTATACTTATAAGATTAATATTTACATAAATTAAACCTTGCCAACATGATAAGCAATCCAAATTGTCGAGACTGATATTTCCGAAAAGAGTTTTACACAACGTTTGACCGTCTAGTTTGACCGATGATATCACGAACCATACAATATATGATAATTATACGTTTGTGTATATATATGTATATATACATATTTAACATGATTAAGGAATGTTTTAATACCTCATTTTATATTAATAACAACAAGTTATATGTGTATTTTGAAACTACTAACTTAAGTTTTCAAAACGATAACAATACGTAACGTTATTTGACATATATACTTAAGACTTATAATGTTTTACATATATTGTATAAGTAATGTATTTAATTACTTTTAAAGAACTTAAATACATAAAACCATATAAGTGTATTCACAAAAGATAGCTATATTTGAATCCTCATTTCATTTTTCACAAAATTTCTATACGTATACCTAGAGTATTTGTACTCGTATCATACCTAGCTCCTATACGTATTTACTAATAGTAAATACACATCAACATCACCACCTAACCAGCCATTATTCATGCCCTTAGAGCTAGGTAATTACTTTTGGATGATTACTTGACTAATTAACAAAATTACAAACTAAAAATCTTATCATGTATTACATGATACACGTTTTTTTTAGGTTATAAGTATCACCATTTCTAGTTCATTTTCTAACCTCATTTTTAGTTAAACACACACTCTTTCACAACCCTTAAAACCCTTAATCAATTCAGCAAAGTTTCCAAGAAGATCTAGCTTCAAAAACCATACTAAAACACCATAAGAAAACCATACAAAAACACTTCAAGAAAACCCTCCAAGAACACCAACTTACTTCCAATCTTTCATCCACCTCTAGTACCCTTTTGATTCTAGCTTCTTACTTCTCTTTTACAGCAACTTCATCCAAGGAACTTGAGGTAGAATCTATGTTCATAACCTTATTCGATTCATATATATATAGCTATCATATTTTGTGGTATACAAGTTTAACAACAAGAACATAGTTTGAATGTTTTCAAACTTGTTTGCAAACTAAATAGATCCTTCTAATTTAACTTTTAAAATACTTCAAGACATGTAACATAACTTATTTATATGTTAATTTAACAAGGTAAAACTTGGTTTTTCAAAGTATAAGTATTTTTGGAAAAATGGTCATTAAATGATTTTGTTGTAACAAAAATGTTTAACTTCATATGTTTCACTAAACTTTCACCTATGCCGTATGATTTTGAATACAAACCAAGGTATTTACAGTTCATAGTCTTAAAGAAGAACTCGATCCAAGAAGATGGCAATTTGAATCAACGAAAACGGACTTGTAACGAAGAAACTATGACCGAAACAAAATTGGTTATCCAAGACTTAATTGACTTCGGGATTCATTGGAAAAATTTACATAAAATCACATCTTTATAAGATAACATGATATTTTATATATATGTACTCATAATTCAATTTCATATGGTTCAGGATCACCCGTAAACAACACGAGAAGATTAATCATAAGATCCCATGATTGTACGCAACACGTCATTTGACAACACCGGTACTTTATGTACGCAACACGTCATTTGACAACACCGGTACCATGGGTCAAGATTAATCTCGACCAATACATATACGATGGGGTTTTATTTATTTCGTTGGGGGTTTTATTTATTTCATTGCGGGTATATTAAACATCTAAAAATGAACCATTAAAATTGAATTACTAACAACGAACTGCTAACTACGGACTAAGGAATCATTCAAAGTATTAAAAGTATAACAAGTATATATATGTGACGTTTGTTTAAAAAGAAAAGGTATTGATATATTATATATGGATAGGTTCGTGATATCAACCGGAAGACCGAGTCAAATTATTTATATCATCAAGACAAGAGTGAGTATATAGTCCCACTTTTAAACTCTAAATATTTCGGGATGAGAATACATGTATTTTATGTTTTACGATATGGACACAAGTAACTGAAAAATATGTTCTACGTTGAGTTGTACCACTGGCATACTTCCCTGTAGCTTGGTAACTAATATTTACAGCGGTATTGTAAACGCGAATCCTGTTGATAGATCTATCGGGCCTGACAACCCCAACCGGACTGGACGACCAGTATTCAACGGTTGCACAGTACTTCGTTAGGTGACTACACTTGGTACGGTGTAGTAAGATTTCATATTAAAGGGAATATGCGACGTGAAAATGTTAAGTATGGTTACCAAGTGCTCAACCACTTAGAATACTTTTATTAAACTGTTTATATACGAAATCTTGTGGTCTATATATATATTGCTGCCGGCATTAAACCTATATCTCACCAACTTTATGTTGACCTTTTTAAAACATGTCTATTCTCAGGTGATTTCTAAAGCTTCCGCTGCATCATGTTGGATCTAACCAGGATCTTGCGTACGCATGTTTGTGTCAAAAATAAAACTGCATATCCGAGATGTTGTATTGTAAAATATGCTAGAAACCGTGTTGTTGTCATCATTTGTAAAGTTTGTAAGTCGAAGATTATCGCTAAACGTTAATCTTCTTTTTATTGTCTTAAGCTTGTAACAAAAATAATGGTTGTGGTTTGTAATGTATAATATATGCAGTTTTTCTTTTAAAAATGTCTCATATAGAGGTCAATACCTCGCAATGAAATCATACGTTATCTAACGCGTTCTTATGGTTAAGGACGGGTTATGACATGTGGTATCAGAGCGGTGGTCTTAGCGAACCAGGTTTGCATTAGTGTGTCTAACCGATAAGTCGTTAGGATACATTAGTAAGTCTGGACTTTGACCGGGTCTGATTTTAAAAAAAAAAAAAAAAAAACATTGCTTATCACTGTTGGTTAAAATTTATGTGTAAATATTATGTAAGTACTAATGGGTTAGTTGTTGTGTGATAGATGTCGGGCTCGAAACTTATTATCACATTCAGCGACTCCGAATCAGAACCTTCAGATTGTGTTTCAGTCATTAACATATCCGATGACGAAAGTGGTATTTTTGGGGAAGACTCACAATTTCCGGATGAACCAACTATAGAAATATCGGAAAGTGAACCCGAGGAGGAAAGTGAACCCGAGGAGGAAAGTGAACCCGAGGAGGAAAGTGAACCCGAGGAAGAAATACAGGAAATTACAAAAGACGAGTTCGAACTAGGAAAGAAACGAAAGGCTAATGAATTAGAAAATCCAAATCCCGAGTTTAATGAGAATGAAGTGGCACCAATTCCACTCAACACTACCACCCCTATCCCCGCTATTCCTATTAGTGCTATCCCCGCATCTAGTTCTTCGGCACCTCAGCCAAAACGTAGGGAGACAGCTAGGATTCGCGTTGGGGGATTCCCTGGACATAAATGTTTTGGGAAATAGACCAAATGATGCGCTACCGTATTAAACCATGGAATCACATAATGTTTTGTATAATATTATTAGTGTGGTTTGTTTAAGGTTTGATGTAAGCATATGTAAAATAGCGAAGTATGAAATGCAATAATTTTCCATGGTTAAGTATTATTTAGATTGTAGTAATTGATTCTGTACTAAGCTATTAAGTATGAACATTAACGGGTAGGTACTACCCTAGATATAATTATAAAACGCTAATAAGAAGAAAAGGCTTTTATAATAATACCTGGTTCATATTATTAACAAGCTATAAATGTACTATAAATACACACTACATCTATAATATTCCATGTGAATAATTATTTTCTTTCATTAGGAAATGGCGCGATTGAATCGAATGACGGAACAAGAACTCGAGGAACTCATCAACCAGCGAGTGAACGACAGAATGTTATGGGTTGAGGCTGCAAGAGCTGCTGCAGTTAACCCAAATCCTCGTGTAGGATGCTCCTACAAGACGTTTCAAGCTTGCAAGCCATCATCATTCAGTGGAACGGAAGGACCGATCGGTTTAACCCGATGGATAGAAAAGATGGAGACGGTGTTCAAAATCAGTGGTTGTGATGAAAAAGACATGACCAAGTTTGCATCGTGCACTTTACAAGATAGTGCACTCACATGGTGGAAGAATTATGTGAAGGCGGTAGGAGGAGATGTAGCTTATGATACTCCATGGGAAGAATTCAAAGCGATGATAATCACCGAGTATTGTCCAAGGAATGAGGTTATTAAGTTAGAAGATGAGTTACGAAGTTTGAAGGTGGTTGGTACTGAAATCACCAACTACAATCAGCGATTCATGGAATTGGTTTTACTATGTCCTGAATTGGTTCCAACCGAAGCACGGAAGATTGAAATGTACAAAGGTGGTTTGCCCAAAAAGGTCAAGGCAAACGTTACAGCATCGAAACCTAAGACAATTCATGAAGCTATAACCATGGCGAACGAGTTAATGGATCAGGTCATTCTGGATAAGAAAGCATCCAATACTGATGTGAAGGTATCAGGTAACAAAAGAAAGTGGAATGGAAATTATGATCGAGGTAACCAACAACAATCTTTTAAGAAACAAGAAACCATACAAGGTGCAGGTGGTGGTTCAAGCTTTGGTTATAAAGGACAAAGTCCTTTATGCAACCGTTGTCACAAACATCATTTTGGTTACTGTAGTGTGTTGTGCACTAAATGCAATAGACAGGGACATCTTGCTGAAGATTGTAAGGCTCTCGTTACAAATGCAAATGGTAACAAGACTCCTGCCACCAACGCAAATAGAACTGCTTTGGCTAACATTACTTGTTTTGGGTGTGGAAAACAAGGTCACTATAAGAGCCAGTGCCCGAATCAGAATGGCGAACCTGCACGTGGAAGAGCGTTTGTTATTAATGCTAGAGAGGCACGAGAAGACCCGGAGCTTGTTACGGGTACGTTTACCATTAATAACTTATCAGCATCTATTTTATTTGATACTGGCGCCGATAGAAGTTACGTGTGTATAAATTTTTACACTAAATTGAATTGTTCATCATTACCTCTAGATGCTAAGTACTTGATTGAGTTAGCTAATGGTAAACTAATTAAAGCCGATAAAATTTGTCGTGGTTGTGAAATAAATCTAGCCGGAGAAACGTTTAAAATCGACTTAATACCCGTAGAATTAGGAGGTTTTGATGTAATAGTCGGCATGGACTGGATGTCCAAAATAGGAGCGGAAGTTGTTTGTGCCAAGAAGGCAATTCGTATTCCTGGTAAGGATAAAATACCGGTGATGATTTATGGAGAGAAGGGTAATTCAAAGCTAAAACTCATTAACTGTTTGAAAGCCAAGAAGTGTTTAGAAAAGGGATGTTACGCTATTTTAGCACATGTTAATAAGGTCGAAAAGAAAGAAAAGTGTATCAACGACGTGCCTGTGGCAAGAGATTTTCCTGAAGTTTTTCCGGAAGAATTGCCGGGATTACCTCCATTTAGATCGGTAGAATTTCAAATAGATTTAGTGCCAGGAGCTGCACCAGTGGCTCGTGCTCCATATAGACTTGCACCGTCCGAACTAAAAGAACTTCAAAGTCAGTTAAAAGAATTACTGGACCGTGGATTCATACGACCGAGTACTTCACCGTGGGGAGCTCCAATTTTGTTTGTTAAGAAGAAAGATGGATCTTTTAGGATGTGTATAGACTATCGTGAATTAAATAAGTTAACTATCAAGAATCGGTATCCACTACCGAGAATTGATGACTTATTTGATCAATTGCAAGGATCATGTGTTTATTCGAAAATCGACTTAAGATCGGGCTATCATCAACTACGCGTCAAAGAAGAGGATATTCCGAAAACTGCTTTTCGGACACGTTATGGTCATTACGAATTTTTGGCTATGCCGTTTGGATTGACGAATGCGCCAGCTGTATTCATGGACCTCATGAATCGAGTTTGTAGTCCGTATTTAGATAAGTTTGTTATCGTTTTCATTGATGATATTCTTATCTATTCCAAGAGTGAGCAAGAGCATGAAGAGCATTTAAGGTTGATACTGGAGTTGTTGAGAAAAGAACAACTTTATGCTAAATTTTCTAAGTGTGCTTTCTGGTTGAAAGAAGTGCAATTTCTTGGTCACGTTGTTAATAGCGAAGGAATTCAGGTTGATCCAGCAAAAACTGAAGCTATTGAAAAATGGGAGACTCCTAAGACACCAACGCAGATACGTCAATTTTTGGGTTTAGCCGGTTATTATAGAAGGTTTATTCAAGATTTTTCCCGAATAGCTAAGCCGTTGACAGCGTTAACGCAAAAAGGGAAGAAATACGAATGGACTTCGGAGCAGGAGAACGCATTTCAAATACTGAAGAAGAAGTTAACTACGGCGCCTATATTATCGTTACCAGAAGGGAACGATGATTTTGAAATATATTGTGACGCTTCGCGACAAGGTTTTGGTTGTGTTCTTATGCAACGGAAGAAAGTTATTGCATTTGCATCCCGACAATTGAAGATTCACGAGCGGAATTATACGACGCATGATCTAGAATTGGGAGCAGTCGTGTTTGCATTGAAGATGTGGAGACACTACTTGTATGGGGTTAAATTCACTGTGTTTACTGATCATAAAAGCCTTCAACATATTTTTGATCAGAAACAATTGAACATGAGGCAACGTAGGTGGGTCGAGTTAATAAACGACTATGATTGTGAAATTCGTTATCATCCCGGAAAGGCGAACGTGGTGGCTGATGCTTTAAGCAGAAAGGAACGAGAACCAATTCGAGTTCGAGCAATGAATATAAAAATTCGCATGAACCTCAACTCACAAATCAAAGAAGTTCAACGAGAAGCACTTACTAAAGAAAATATAGGAAATGAAATAATGAAGAAGTATGAGAAGCAACTCGTTATGCGGGAAGATGGAATTCGATATTTTGCAAATCGTATTTGGGTACCGAAGTTGGGTGGATTAAGGAAGTTGATATTGAATGAGGCACATAAGACAAGATACTCGATACATCCTGGAGTTGGAAAGATGTATCAAGATCTTAAGACACGTTATTGGTGGCCTAATTTAAAGACAGACGTAGCAACATATGTTGGGGAGTGTTTAACTTGTTCTAAGGTCAAAGCAGAACATCAGAAGCCGTCAGGGTTACTTCAACAACCAGAAATCCCAGAATGGAAGTGGGATGGTATTACCATGGATTTCATCACGAAGTTACCAAAGACTGCCTGGGGATACGACACCATTTGGGTGATTGTTGATCGTCTCACCAAGTCTGCACATTTCTTGCCTATAAAGGAAACAGATAGAATGGAGAAACTATTACGATTGTATATAAAGGAAGTTGTTTCAAGGCATGGGATACCTATTTCCATTATATCCGATCGTGATAGTAGATTTACCTCAAAGTTTTGGCAATCACTACAGGAGGCACTAGGAACTCGTTTGGATATGAGTACCGCATATCATCCACAAACCGATGGACAGAGTGAGAGAACGATTCAGACTCTTGAAGACATGCTCAGGGCATGTGTGATCGATTTTGGAAACGGATGGGATAAATATCTACCGTTAGCAGAATTCTCGTATAATAATAGTTATCATGCGAGCATTGGAGCTGCGCCATTCGAAGCATTGTATGGAAGGAAGTGTAGATCTCCTATCTGTTGGAATGAAGTAGGAGATCGACAATTAACTGGTCCCGAGATCATACACGAAACGACCGAGAAGATAGTACAAATCAAGGAGAGATTGAAAACAGCCCGTAGTCGCCAAAAGAGCTACGCTGATGTCCGAAGGAAACCATTAGAGTTTCAGATCGGGGACATGGTTATGCTAAAGGTGTCACCTTGGAAAGGTGTAATACGCTTCGGAAAAAGGGGTAAACTGAACCCAAGGTACGTAGGCCCGTTTAAGATCATCGAACGCATTGGACCGGTAGCTTATCGACTCGAGTTACCGCAACAACTCGCCGGAGTACATAATACCTTTCACGTCTCGAACCTTAAGAAGTGTCTTGCAAAGGAAGACCTCACCATTCCTCTTGAAGAAATCCATGTCGACGAGAAACTACAATTCGTCGAAGAACCAATCGAAATCATGGACCGTGAAGTTAAACAACTCAAACAGAGCAATATACCGATTGTTAAGGTTCGTTGGAATGCTAGAAGAGGTCCTGAGTTTACTTGGGAACGAGAGGATCAGATGAAACGAAAGTATCCGCACTTGTTTCTCGATAACGCAAAATAGGTACAATTTTAAAATTTCGGGACGAAATTTATTTAACGGGGAGGTAATGTAACGACCCGCACTTTTTCGATCATTCTATACTTATAAGATTAATATTTACATAAATTAAACCTTGCCAACATGATAAGCAATCCAAATTGTCGAGACTGATATTTCCGAAAAGAGTTTTACACAACGTTTGACCGTCTAGTTTGACCGATGATATCACGAACCATACAATATATGATAATTATACGTTTGTGTATATATATGTATATATACATATTTAACATGATTAAGGAATGTTTTAATACCTCATTTTATATTAATAACAACAAGTTATATGTGTATTTTGAAACTACTAACTTAAGTTTTCAAAACGATAACAATACGTAACGTTATTTGACATATATACTTAAGACTTATAATGTTTTACATATATTGTATAAGTAATGTATTTAATTACTTTTAAAGAACTTAAATACATAAAACCATATAAGTGTATTCACAAAAGATAGCTATATTTGAATCCTCATTTCATTTTTCACAAAATTTCTATACGTATACCTAGAGTATTTGTACTCGTATCATACCTAGCTCCTATACGTATTTACTAATAGTAAATACACATCAACATCACCACCTAACCAGCCATTATTCATGCCCTTAGAGCTAGGTAATTACTTTTGGATGATTACTTGACTAATTAACAAAATTACAAACTAAAAATCTTATCATGTATTACATGATACACGTTTTTTTTAGGTTATAAGTATCACCATTTCTAGTTCATTTTCTAACCTCATTTTTAGTTAAACACACACTCTTTCACAACCCTTAAAACCCTTAATCAATTCAGCAAAGTTTCCAAGAAGATCTAGCTTCAAAAACCATACTAAAACACCATAAGAAAACCATACAAAAACACTTCAAGAAAACCCTCCAAGAACACCAACTTACTTCCAATCTTTCATCCACCTCTAGTACCCTTTTGATTCTAGCTTCTTACTTCTCTTTTACAGCAACTTCATCCAAGGAACTTGAGGTAGAATCTATGTTCATAACCTTATTCGATTCATATATATATAGCTATCATATTTTGTGGTATACAAGTTTAACAACAAGAACATAGTTTGAATGTTTTCAAACTTGTTTGCAAACTAAATAGATCCTTCTAATTTAACTTTTAAAATACTTCAAGACATGTAACATAACTTATTTATATGTTAATTTAACAAGGTAAAACTTGGTTTTTCAAAGTATAAGTATTTTTGGAAAAATGGTCATTAAATGATTTTGTTGTAACAAAAATGTTTAACTTCATATGTTTCACTAAACTTTCACCTATGCCATATGATTTTGAATACAAACCAAGGTATTTACAGTTCATAGTCTTAAAGAAGAACTCGATCCAAGAAGATGGCAATTTGAATCAACGAAAACGGACTTGTAACGAAGAAACTATGACCGAAACAAAATTGGTTATCCAAGACTTAATTGACTTCGGGATTCATTGGAAAAATTTACATAAAATCACATCTTTATAAGATAACATGATATTTTATATATATGTACTCATAATTCAATTTCATATGGTTCAGGATCACCCGTAAACAACACGAGAAGATTAATCATAAGATCCCATGATTGTACGCAACACGTCATTTGACAACACCGGTACTTTATGTACGCAACACGTCATTTGACAACACCGGTACCATGGGTCAAGATTAATCTCGACCAATACATATACGATGGGGTTTTATTTATTTCGTTGGGGGTTTTATTTATTTCATTGCGGGTATATTAAACATCTAAAAATGAACCATTAAAATTGAATTACTAACAACGAACTGCTAACTACGGACTAAGGAATCATTCAAAGTATTAAAAGTATAACAAGTATATATATGTGACGTTTGTTTAAAAAGAAAAGGTATTGATATATTATATATGGATAGGTTCGTGATATCAACCGGAAGACCGAGTCAAATTATTTATATCATCAAGACAAGAGTGAGTATATAGTCCCACTTTTAAACTCTAAATATTTCGGGATGAGAATACATGTATTTTATGTTTTACGATATGGACACAAGTAACTGAAAAATATGTTCTACGTTGAGTTGTACCACTGGCATACTTCCCTGTAGCTTGGTAACTAATATTTACAGCGGTATTGTAAACGCGAATCCTGTTGATAGATCTATCGGGCCTGACAACCCCAACCGGACTGGACGACCAGTATTCAACGGTTGCACAGTACTTCGTTAGGTGACTACACTTGGTACGGTGTAGTAAGATTTCATATTAAAGGGAATATGCGACGTGAAAATGTTAAGTATGGTTACCAAGTGCTCAACCACTTAGAATACTTTTATTAAACTGTTTATATACGAAATCTTGTGGTCTATATATATATTGCTGCCGGCATTAAACCTATATCTCACCAACTTTATGTTGACCTTTTTAAAACATGTCTATTCTCAGGTGATTTCTAAAGCTTCCGCTGCATCATGTTGGATCTAACCAGGATCTTGCGTACGCATGTTTGTGTCAAAAATAAAACTGCATATCCGAGATGTTGTATTGTAAAATATGCTAGAAACCGTGTTGTTGTCATCATTTGTAAAGTTTGTAAGTCGAAGATTATCGCTAAACGTTAATCTTCTTTTTATTGTCTTAAGCTTGTAACAAAAATAATGGTTGTGGTTTGTAATGTATAATATATGCAGTTTTTCTTTTAAAAATGTCTCATATAGAGGTCAATACCTCGCAATGAAATCATACGTTATCTAACGCGTTCTTATGGTTAAGGACGGGTTATGACACATATGGTGAACACCTGGTAACCGACATTAACAATATGCATATAAGAATATCCCCTATCATTCCGGAATCCTCCTTCGGACATGATATAAATTTCGAAGTACTAAAGCATCCGGTACTTTGGATGGGGTTTGTTAGGCCCAATAGATCTATCTTTAGGATTCGCGTCAATTAGGGTGTCTGTTCCCTAATTCTTAGATTACCAGACTTTAATAAAAAGGGGCATATTCGATTTCGATAATTCAACCATAGAATGTAGTTTCAATTACTTGTGTCTATTTCGTCAAACATTTATAAAAGCGCATGTATTCTCAGTCCCAAAAATATAAAGGGTAAAAAGGCAAATGAAACTCACCATACTGTATTTCGTAGTAAAAATACATATAACGTCATTGAACAAGTGCAAGGTTGGCCTCGGATTCACGAACCTATATTAATTATATATATTTATATGTTGGTCAATATTTGTATAGCAATTTAGGTCAGGTCATAGTGTAATCCTATCCTATAGCTCGAGTCTGACTCTACAGTATAGTAACATGTTATATTACTCATGCTCAATTAAAATTCTAGTAAAAGGTGACGTGTGAAACAACGTAACACAAATGGTTTCATAATCATAAAATAGTATTTTAGGTTTTTTTTTTTTTTTTTAGAGAAAATCAACACAAAAAGTTAACTGAAAAGTTAACAGGAAAAGTCAAAGTTCAAAGTCAAAAGTCAAAGGTTAAAGTCAAAAGTCAAAGGTCAAAGTAAAAATGAGGTCGCATGCAAATATATAATAACTTATATAAAAATGATTTTCGGTCAAACATGACTAAACGGGCCACTTCAGCTATTTTTAGAAAAATTATCGGAACTCCGATTGATAAACGGCCAAAGATAAAAGTTACACATTAACAAAAAGATTAAGCATAAATATTACAGAAGTAAACTAAACCTAGACAACTCGTAATTGCCAACGCGTTTTCGGCGATTCAAAGTTAATTTTTCAGCTTTAATAAATTTACAAAAGTGACCGAGTAGCCTAATTTGGAGATTTTTAGAAAATTCCTCAAAACTCGTATTGACAAACGGTCAAAGCCTGCAAATTCTCGTTACCACAAAGATATAACCTGATTTTTGGCAAGAGTAAACACATATCAGGCCGACCATGACAACTGATACAAAACTGACATTTTTAAATAAAAAAGTTTCAGCTCTTTTTAGAATTTTAAAATGTGACCAAACCGTCAAATTTGATGATTTTTAGAAAAATCGTCGAGACTCGAATTGACAAACGGCCAGAGTCGTTTGTTAGACCTTACAGTAAAGAATTCAGTGGTATTTTTTTTATATATGAAACAACACAGATCAGCGAGAATTTCAGTTCCCGTTTCAACATTTCATCAAAATTTGCAAAACTTCTTTTGTCCACAACTTGACAACCGTTCAACGAAACGAGACGTGCTTTATATGAAAATTCATCTACTCGACGAGTAGAATCCAAATAACCACTTTTTATAACCCAGAAAATTAGTTCACTAATTATCATCAGCAATTTTAATTACGAAATTATTTATGCAATTTGTTTATTTCATAACTTTCTAACCGTTACTTGGATTCAAGTGATTCTTAAACCAAAATTCAACTATTTTTCGCTAGCTTTCCAACGACATGCATATCTTATACCTTATCTCAATCGTATATGTAACTAATTCAGGAATCAACATAACCTATCTAATGGCAATATCAAAAGTACAAGCATGCATAATCCTATATACTCGAGCACTAGTCAGGGATACACTATTAGTATGTAAAAATTAAATTATGAGTACTCAAATATCAATATTGAGATTCAATATTGCAGAAAAGGTACGTAAACGCAACGGAGATGATAAACACTATATTGACCTCACGAGCATACCCATGAACCATACTCAATCACCTCCATAGCTATAACCCATAATTTCCTTAATCCTATCCCACTCTAAAAAACAACTTCGAAATCACTCAGACAGCACTCCGTCGTAATATTTTATGTATACTAATAATATCTTGAGATAATACGGAGTAAATATATATATGTAAATCGATTGAGAGAGTTTAGAGAAAACTATTTTCAAGTTTCTATGAAATAATGAAACCTATTGAATTCTATTTATAATAGATTTTTGAATTATTAAATTGAATTATTAAAGTATGAATTATTATAGTGAATTATTAAAGTATGAATTATTAAAGTGAATTATTAAAGTGAATTATTAAAGTATGAATTATTAAAGTGAATTATTAAAGTATGAATTATTAAAGTTAAAGTAAAGTAAAAGTAAAGTAAAGGTAAAGTTTAAGTATAGTAAAAGTATAAAACTATGTACGTATAATACGCGTATAAATATATATAATATTAATTTAAATCGTTATATATATTTAATAAAATAAAATATAAATATCGTTATCTTTATCATACTAGTTAAGTAATGAGTTGTCAAAAGTGGTTGTAGATATTTATAAAAGTTATATACGTTTTAATAATAAAGTTCTTTTTAAACTGAAAACGTTTTTGTACGTTTGAAACTAAATAGATCAATCGAGTCTTTATGAGATTCAATCTTCCACTATCCTTTGTCTAGTTCTCAATGATTGACAAATTGTTCATATTTATAAATCGCTTTACCATTTTCCGAATATTGTTAAAATGAAAAGATTTCTCAAATCAACGTGGGCCTTTCAACAGAGACTTGTAATCATAATTTAATATATCTGATAATTCAATCATTTGATCTTATCTTCTAATTCCATTGATAAACATTTTGAAACAGATACAATCATATAAAGTATTTAATCTAATATTTTGTTTACGTTTCAAGTTATAATATATATACACATATACATATATAATCATATTCGTTTAATGGTTCGTGAATCGTTGGAACTTGGTCGAGGTTGAATGAATGTATGAACATAGTTTAAAATTCTTGAAATTTAACTTAACAAATATTGCTTATCGTGTCGGAATCATATAAAGATTAAAGTTTAAATTGGGTTGGAAATTTCCGGGTTGTCACAGTACCTACCCGTTAAAGAAATTTCGTCCCGAAATTTGAGTGGAAAGGTCGTGAATGATAATAAGTATGTTTTCATGATGCATACGGGCTGAAAATTAGAGTTTTATCATCAGCGATTAATTTGGATAAACAATCCATTTATATGAAGAGTACGAATGAAGCTAACATAGAAGAGTGAAATGAATAAGTGTAGATTCATCTTATCATTTGACGTAGATATGATTGATTCTCAGATTTTAAGGGATTTGAAGAAAATCTTCTTAATAAGATTTGACTCTCCGGTAATCAAGGGAATTAGGATCCGCTTTAAATGCGATCATCCATTTTAATTGTTCTGTCGGAGATTTTCTTATAAATTCACCTCCTTCGTTTCCTTACAACTCACACCATCTGTTGATGCATTTTATGCAAGTCCCTAGACATCTACCCACGTCCATTGCAGGTACAACAGTTTACAGGCCACCATGATTGCTCGTTATTATCCTATCCGTGTTTGTATGTGGTTACAGGAACTGCAGGAATGAGATTTAGATGTTTGACTATGTTAGACTTAGTCAGACGTACGAGTGAAGCCTCACTAGTATGGCTGACAGGCTCATACGCATGGTTGATGCTGAGCTAAATCACAATTACAACCTAAATGATAAGACACGAGTGAGTGATCACCCGTACGGTTGATAAAGCCAACTCGTACGTGTGATGAATGAATCGTATGGGTGTGTCAACAGTAGGGGTATATAAAGTCTTATGTTCTTCATTTTAGGTTAAGCCTCTCATTTGTTACACACACTCAGATCTAGTGAGCTCCTTCGATTCTCTCTCAGTCCAAATCACCCAGGTAGTGAATAATAGCTCTAGGTGTTGATCTAATCACACTTGATTTAGTTGTGGTTTGACTAAATTAATCAAAAAAAAACTTAACCTATTCACTAGAGGGTTTGATTCACTTATTCTGCCATTGTGTGAGTTAAATCTGTTGATTTCTAAGTTCCTAGTCATGTTTCATCACCTTCTATTCTTTCCCCCTCAACTCATATTTTAAAGTATTCATCAATATGCTCCATCCAGTTCTGATTCTCGATATACTTCTAACTTTCATATTGGTCATTCTTCTTTTTTTTTCATCTACCGCCGGAAGAATCTATTTACTTCTACTATACTCTTGGGTTTATAGTGTTCCTAGTTCTCCCGTGTCTTTATATTGCTATATGCATCGATATATATGGTTTATAATTTCTGGTTTGTCGTTGGGCTTTATATGTTCCCTTATATTTCAAAGTCTCTGCTTCTGTCTTCTATAATCATTATCATTCACAGTTAATGCTCTCTTTTATTTGCTGCAATTTATACCCCAATTTCTATTTCGGAGTTTTGTCCTTTTGTTTCTTCTTCTTGCGATTAAGCACCGCTTGTAATGGTCCAGAATTCACAGATATGAATTTCGAAATGAACATTGTTAATGTTCTAGGAAGGAAATTGTGATGGCACGATCTTGACTTGTCAAATTACTAAAATACCTTGGAAAAGGCCTAATCATCAAGAAATATTTTCTTGATATTTTAGAGGTTAAATAGAATACAAGAGTCGTATAACATGGCACATGATGATGTTATGATCTGTGAATCATCACGTTCCATTTAGAAACTCAGCATGACTTACTGTAATATAATCACATTGATCAAGTGTCATTATATTACACTAATTCATGATTCAGTTCCCAACACTACTTCAAAATATTTCTATTTTAAACTTGAATGTTTCAGAATTTAGAAATTAAAATAGTTTCTTTTATGATGTAATACAGATAGCGCGAAGAGGTAAATGATTTCAAATAAGAAAAATTAAGAAAATATCTTCAGAAATATGGAGTATATTTATAATGAAAGATATGATGATATTTTAGAATTTCTAATATCAGAGGATGATGAAGAATATTGTCCGCAGGGGTTTAGAGTCAGGAGCAAGGTATTCGTTAATGACTTCAGCAGATACTGAATTATTTGGATCCTTTGAAGTCAGGTTCAGTCTTTGTAATTTGTCCACAGCCTCCTTCCTACTTTGCTCAATCCGTTTTCCAGTTCCAAGACTTCTCTTTTTCTGCGCTTTGCCAGCACACCTATTCATTATCATCAAACTTTTACTGTTAAGGTCGTTTATAGTTTTTTTGCTGCTTCATCAGTATTTTTTCCATTTTCGGAGAACCAATTCGTAGTTCGAAGTGTTTTTCAGAATCTTCACATTTAAATTAAGTCCAGAAGATAGACGTTATATATACACATATAACTGTTGGCGTAGACATGCTGCGAGATTTCAAAATACTGATTGCTAATTCCCAATGATTCGTATGGAAATTCTCATTACAAGATGCGAATGAGTAAATGATGGGGTTTCAATGAATAATTATAATGACTTTTTGGAGAGGCTAAAGTCAAAGCGTAATGAAGTTGTTGATACATCTGTTAATAATGTGGTGGAATGTAAAAGGTTCCCTGGCAACGATGGTGTATATCTCAAGGTTATAATAAGGTTAGTCTGACTGAAAAGTCAAAGTTGACTTGCTGGAGCTGTGACAAAACTGGCTACTTTGAATAGGAGTCGCAAAGTTATTTTTGCTAATAAATGCTAAAGAATCTAACGCGGATACGTTGTTTAAACTTTTACTTTGGTTTCAAGAGTTTTTCGGGTACATAACTGTGGGTAACATGTGGTTGAATCATCATCTCGATTGCTCATCATTCGAAGTGTCTTCGGAAATTTTTGAAGGGTGTGAACACAGATTGTAATCGTTAACATACATTTGATGTTCTAACACAGTTTTGAAGTCAAAATATAGCTTGTGAAAGATGTAAGGATCTAAGAGTGATGATTTTGGTCATATCTCAAGTTGAATTTTGAGATTTCAAAATCAGAATATGTAATTAAATTTTGAATGAGTATGATTGTTTTGATTTCTATAAAAGAATGTATATTGTTGTGAAAGTAGGGAGTATAATGGATGATTTGCTGAATCAAATTCGAAGAATGTAATATATTAATTGTGAATTTATATATCTCTCGGGTATTACCTACCCGTTAAAAAAATTTCACAATTAATATTTTGTACAAAAGAATTTTATTACAGTCTTTATGAAAATATATATATGTATATTTTCTTCATATGTAACATAGATTTAATGAGTTAATGTTAAATTAAACTCATTTGATTTACGGTTGAAACTAGAATTGAATAATCCCTAAAGGCTTTAAAAAGTACATAACTTTTACGCAGTATTTCTTTAATGACATTGAAATTATGAATCAATACTTCGTTATTTGTTGATGTATGATGTTCGGTTCGTGGAATTCTTGTGAATTTCGCAAAGTACGAATGATGTTATCTGAAAAGTGTCGGGTACATCGATGATGAAAGTGTAAAATCAAATATATACTTGATTTATTATGAATTGGAATTTGTTGAATTGCGACAGAGATTGTAGTTAACGCTGGTTAAGTTGCGGCCGAAGGACGTACATTATTGCATATTTGTAATATGAATTAACCGAGTAGTTAAGATTCACACACAATAGCTTAGCATGGAAAGATTTATTTTTATTTCAAAATATATAAAATGTACATATAATTTCTTCAAAGGGAATGAGTTAATTCTTCATAACTCGTTGATACAATATACGGGTTATTGATTCGTAATGATGTCCATAGTGATTCTTGAGCTGACGGAGTTTGTGATATTATAGGTGTTGTTGATTCTGATGTTGACTGTACTGATGATGCTGGTGACGCTGACGGTACTGTTGATGCTATTGGTAAAACAAGTTTAGCTTGTTAATCACACACCATTTTTGTCAGGGTTTCTACTCTTCCTTCTATCATTTTGGTTCGCTTAACTGATTTATGGTTAGGGCTAGATTAGATAATCTCTAAGACTTTAGAGATTACATAATCTGCGCGGAATGTTTCTCCAATGAAGTTATGAATTAATACTTCGTCGGTTATTGTTGTTGGTATTCCTTGGTATCTACAGGGCGTATGACATTGGTGCTCGTGGGACAGAGTGTAAAGTTGAGGTTTACGACGTGGTTGTGGTTGGGGTGGTAATGGTACTATTGGCGTTGATGATGGTGTTACTGGTTATACTGCTGATGCTGCTGCTGGTGTTTGTAATCTCTGCACCATATTCTCCAAAGCCACTACCCGAGCGCGAAGCTCATTGACTTCTTCTATTACACCGGGGTGATTGTCGGTTCGGACGAGCGGATAAATAAAATCTAAAATTTGATGTAATATATAATCGTGACGAGATACTCTGGAAATGAGCGAGAAAATGGTGTTTCGAACAGGTTCGCCGGTAAGTGCTTCAGGTTCTTCATCAAGAGGGCAATGTGGTGGATGGAAGGGATCACCTTCTTCTTGTCTCCAATGATTGAGGAACCCATCCCCAATTCATCCAGAATAGGTGATGACTGATTGGTTGATCTATTCCGGTCACACTGCTTTCGGAGCTGGAGTGGGATTCCATTTCGAAATCCGAGGAACTTGAATTAATGATGAATTCCATTTCGTACGATTGAATAAGGATTTTTTTTTTCGATATGAAATGATTTTCGGTTATCAGATGGTATTCTAATTACATAGAATATCCATATATATAGAACAAAAGATTTTGTAAATTACGGAGGAATTTACGGGATATATCAGGCAACGTTTACAGTAATAGATACGATAAGATATGATTTAGCAGATACGCTAAGATATGAATTTTTGTCTATACACTATTCATGCAATCAATGCAGCAAGACGTGTCTTAGACTAAAAATGATAAGCAGGTAATTTCCTGAGGATGATAAGTAGTTAATTTTTGACACAAAATGATAAGCAAAACTATTGACATGCAGACACGGTCGAAGTCCAGACTCACTAATGCATCCTATCGACTTATCTGTTAGACACACTAATGCAGACCTGGTTCGCTAAGACCACCGCTCTGATACCAACTGAAAGGACCCGTTCATATACATTATAAACGATTCACAATAGTTGATTACATTGCGAGGTATTTGACCTCTATATGATACATTTTACAAACATTGCATTCGTTTTTAAAAGACAATCTTTCTTTACATCGAAAATTGACAGGCATGCATACCATTTCATAATATCCACTATCCAACTATAAATTGATTTAATAATAATCTTTGATAAACTCAATGACTCGAATGCAACGTTCTTCGAAATATGCTATGAAAGACTCCAAGTAATATCTTTAAATTGAGCAAATGCACAGCGGAAGATTTCTTTAACACCTGAGAATAAACATACTTTAAAGTGTCAACCAAAAGGTTGGTGAGTTCATTAGTTTATCATAATCATTTATTTCCATCATTTTAATAGACCACAAGAATTTCATTTCCAGTTCTCATAAATATACGTCCCATGCATAGAGACAAAAATAATCATTCATATGGTGAACACCTGGTAACCGACATTAACAATATGCATATAAGAATATCCCCTATCATTCCGGAATCCTCCTTCGGACATGATATAAATTTCGAAGTACTAAAGCATCCGGTACTTTGGATGGGGTTTGTTAGGCCCAATAGATATATCTTTAGGATTCGCGTCAATTAGGGTGTCTGTTCCCTAATTCTTAGATTACCAGACTTTAATAAAAAGGGGCATATTCGATTTCGATAATTGAACCATAGAATGTAGTTTCAATTACTTGTGTCTATTTCGTCAAACATTTATAAAAGCGCATGTATTCTCAGTCCCAAAAATATAAAGGGTAAAAAGGCAAATGAAACTCACCATACTGTATTTCGTAGTAAAAATACATATAACGTCATTGAACAAGTGCAAGGTTGGCCTCGGATTCACGAACCTATATTAATTATATATATTTATATGTTGGTCAATATTTGTATAGCAATTTAGGTCAGGTCATAGTGTAATCCTATCCTATAGCTCGAGTCTGACTCTACAGTATAGTAACATGTTATATTACTCATGCTCAATTAAAATTCTAGTAAAAGGTGACGTGTGAAACAACGTAACACAAATGGTTTCATAATCATAAAATAGTATTTTAGGTTTTTTTTTTTTTAAGAGAAAATCAACACAAAAATTTAACTGAAAAGTTAACAGGAAAAGTCAAAGTTCAAAGTCAAAAGTCAAAGGTTAAAGTCAAAAGTCAAAGGTCAAAGTAAAAATGAGGTCACATGCAAATATATAATAACTTATATAAAAATGATTTTCGGTCAAACATGACTAAACGGGCCACTTCAGCTATTTTTAGAAAAATTATCGGAACTCCGATTGATAAACGGCCAAAGATAAAAGTTACACATTACCAAAAAGATTAAGCATAAATATTACAGAAGTAAACTAAACCTAGACAACTCGTAGTTGCCAACGCGTTTTCGGCGATTCAAAGTTAATTTTTCAGCTTTAATAAATTTACAAAAGTGACCGAGTAGCCTACTTTGGAGATTTTTAGAAAATTCCTCAAAACTCGTATTGACAAACGGTCAAAGCCTGCAAATTCTCGTTACCACAAAGATATAACCTGATTTTTGGCAAGAGTAAACACATATCAGGCCGACCATGACAACTGATACAAAACTGACATTTTTAAATAAAAAAGTTTCAGCTCTTTTTAGAATTTTAAAATGTGACCAAACCGTCAAATTTGATGATTTTTAGAAAAATCGTCGAGACTCGAATTGACAAACGGACAGAGTCGTTTGTTAGACCTTACAGTAAAGAATTCAGTGGTATTTTTTTTTATATATGAAACAACGCAGATCAGCGAGAATTTCAGTTCCCGTTTCAACATTTCATCAAAATTTGCAAAACTTCTTTTGTCCATAACTTGACAACCGTTCAACGAAACGAGACGTGCTTTATATGAAAATTCATCTACTCGACGAGTAGAATCCAAATAACCACTTTTTATAACCCAGAAAATTAGTTCACTAATTATCATCAGCAATTTTAATTACGAAATTATTTATGCAATTTGTTTATTTCATAACTTTCTAACCGTTACTTGGATTCAAGTGATTCTTAAACCAAAATTCAACTATTTTTCGCTAGCTTTCCAACGACATGCATATCTTATACCTTATCTCAATCGTATATGTAACTAATTCAGGAATCAACATAACCTATCTAATGGCAATATCAAAAGTACAAGCATGCATAATCCTATATACTCGAGCACTAGTCAGGGATACACTATTAGTATGTAAAAATTAAATTATGAGTACTCACATATCAATATTGAGATTCAATATTGCAGAAAAGGTACGTAAACGCAACGGAGATGATAAACACTATATTGACCTCACGAGCATACCCATGAACCATACTCAATCACCTCCATAGCTATAACCCATAATTTCCTTAATCCTATCCCACTCTAAAAAACAACTTCGAAATCACTCAGACAGCACTCCGTCGTAATATTTTATGTATACTAATAATATCTTGAGATAATACGGAGTAAATATATATATGTAAATCGATTGAGAGAGTTTAGAGAAAACTATTTTCAAGTTTCTATGAAATAATGAAACCTATTGAATTCTATTTATAATAGATTTTTGAATTATTAAAGTGAATTATTAAAGTATGAATTATTATAGTGAATTATTAAAGTATGAATTATTAAAGTGAATTATTAAAGTGAATTATTAAAGTATGAATTATTAAAGTGAATTATTAAAGTATGAATTATTAAAGTTAAAGTAAAGTAAAGGTAAAGTTTAAGTATAGTAAAAGTATAAAACTATGTACGTATAATACGCGTATAAATATATATAATATTAATTTAAATCGTTATATATATTTAATAAAATAAAATATAAATATCGTTATCTTTATCATACTAGTTAAGTAATGAGTTGTCAAAAGTGGTTGTAGATATTTATAAAAGTTATATACGTTTTAATAATAAAGTTCTTTTTAAACTGAAAACGTTTTTGTACGTTTGAAACTAAATAGATCAATCGAGTCTTTATGAGATTCAATCTTCCACTATCCTTTGTCTAGTTCTCAATGATTGACAAATTGTTCATATTTATAAATCGCTTTACCATTTTCCGAATATTGTTAAAATGAAAAGATTTCTCAAATCAACGTGGGCCTTTCAACAGAGACTTGTAATCATAATTTAATATATCTGATAATTCAATCATTTGATCTTATCTTCTAATTCCATTGATAAACATTTTGAAACAGATACAATCATATAAAGTATTTAATCTAATATTTTGTTTACGTTTCAAGTTATAATATATATACACATATACATATATAATCATATTCGTTTAATGGTTCGTGAATCGTTGGAACTTGGTCGAGGTTGAATGAATGTATGAACATAGTTTAAAATTCTTGAAATTTAACTTAACAAATATTGCTTATCGTGTCGGAATCATATAAAGATTAAAGTTTAAATTGGGTTGGAAATTTCCGGGTTGTCACAAGACGTACGTGCGGACATGCCTAATATGCCAACAAGACAAGATAGAGCAACGCCAACCAGGAGGACTATTACAGCCGCTACCTACACCGAAAGGACCATGGGAGAGTGTTTCCATGGACTTCATTACTTGCTTACCCAAGTCGGAAGGGTGTGGGAGTATTATAGTCGTGGTAGACCGGTTTTCTAAGTATGGTACCTTCATAGCCGCATCATCCGAAGTTACCGCGGATGAAACCGCAAAACTATTTTTCAAGAATGTGGTGAAGTATTAGGGGATACCGCATGTGATAGTAAGTGATCGAGATCCGAGGTTCACGGGGCGCTTTTGGACAGAGTTGTTCAAGATCATGGGAACGGACTTGAACTTCTCTACGAGTTTCCATCCCCAAACAGATGGACAAACGGAAAGGGTGAATGCGCTGTTAGAGCTCTATCTTCGACACTATGTAAGTGCTAATCAACATGATTGGGCCAAACTATTAGATATTGCCCAGTTCTCCTACAATATGCAAAGGAGTGAGTCCACGGGGAAGAGTCCTTTCGAATTGGTGACGGGGCGTCAACCATTAACTCCAAATGCCTTAGCCGCTTCATATGATGGAAATAGTCCAGCAGTTTATAAGACGATGAAGGAATGGCACGAACAAGCGGACTTGGCACGAGCATCACTAGATAAAGCGGCCAAGAAAATGAAGAAGTGGGAAGACGAGAAAAGACGACACGTCGAGTTCAACGTTGGGGATAAAGTAATGGTAAAGCTTCTACCGCAACAGTTCAAAACATTTAGGAAGGTGCACAAGGGACTAATCCGGAGATACGAAGGCCCCTTCCCGGTGATTGGACGTGTTGGAAAAGTGTCATATCGAGTTGAACTACCGCCCAAGTTAAAGATCCATCCAGTATTCCACGTAAGTTTTCTAAAACCTTATCATGGAGACGAGGAAGACCCGGAACGAGGAGTTTCCAAACGAGCACCAATGGCAGTTGCGACTTCGTTCGATCGTGAAGTGGAAGATATCTTGTTGCATCGAACTGTACGGAGACGAGGTGTGCCGAGCTATAGAGAATACCTAGTTAAGTGGCGTAACTTGCACGATAGTGAAGCAAGCTGGGAAGCCGAAGACTTATTACGGCAGTTCACAGACAAAATCAAGAAGTATCACGAGGATCACACGACGAGGAGGTCGCGAGCTTAGGTGGGGGAGAATGTCACAACCCAACAACTTTGTGGCCCAACCCACTAAGTTTATAATCCAAATCATGGAAGGACCAAGAAGCATATGGAAGATATCTAGAATCCTCTCCTTGATTCTTTCATGGAATGGTATGGAAACTCCATAGATATTTCTAGGTCATAAAGTTTCTAGTACTTAGATCATAGCCATTGATTTAGTTTAATCATAGTCATTCATTTTGATGTAAGATTAGTATAAATAGGGGTGGCCTCATTTGGCACACCACACCTCAAAATCTCAAACGTTCTCTATTGTAAAGCATTCTCAAGCAATATAAGTATTTTCTTCAATTCCACTTGTTCTATAATATTTTCTCTTTTGGTTACTTGAATCATTATAAGGTCTGAGTAAGGCTGACTTAGTAGAGACTAAGTGCCGCACGTGAGCTTATCGAGATAAGTTCGTGACAACCTGCTCCATGTGTTTCACTGTTTCTTGTATATTCTGTTTCATATACACCTTGTAACTTTTTATTTAGTAATAAAAGCTTTGTTTGACTTTAAAAAAAAAAATTAAACGCAATCAACATGCGAATATTTCTAACGATCTAAAGATTTAAGGGTCAAATAATTCATTTTCAGTTGTCGGGTGTGTTTGGATGAAAGGAGCTGGAGCTGGAGCTTGTAGCTGGAGCTGGAGCTTATGAGATAGAGCTGGAGCTGGAGCTGGAGCTTATTTTTTAAGCTGGTAGCTGGAGCTTATTATTTTTTATAAGTGTTTGGTAAACTAGCTGGAGCTTATTTTTCAGTTCATAAGCTCTACTTTTTTTCATAAGCTACTAAAAGTAGCTTATTTTTTCAGAGCTTATGATTTTCATAAGCTCTACTTTTTTTTCTCTACCAAACGAAGCTTATGACTTGGAGCTTATTAAAATCATAAGCTCAAACTCCTATAAGCTCCCATAAGCTCCAACAAGCTCGTCACCCAAACACACCCGTCATAGTCTATCATTTATAGATAGAATTTTATATATATCATTATCCCTAATTTATTATCCAGTATTTCATTTGGTGATTTTCAAAATTAATTTTTCACTTTTATAAATAGAAAAGAATAGTAGTTAATTTCTCTTATATCCTTAACGTATATGGATAAAATTAAACAAGAAAGAAAAAATAAGGATAAATCTAAAAAATAAATAAAAAGTAAGCACTTTTATGTTATTTTCATTAAACAACGTGTTTATGGGATGGAAGGAGTATTATTTTTTTAAGTTAATATGAATTACTCTGTAAAAAGAAGAGTTCTTGAGTATAGACTAAATTATCAATCCATCATTTGGTATTAGACAAGAAGTCAAATGAGAAAGACGAAAATAGTTGTCTAGTTGCGTCTATAAACAGCCACAAAAGAATTTGCACAGCGGTTATTAACCATTGAATCATTGTGATATTTTTTTAAGATCGCAATAATTATATGGTGGTGCGGTTTTTAATTTTTAGTAGCGATTCACGACCGGCAAGTGGCCCGATTCTACGAGTATCTATACTGTTAGGATCTCATATGTACACAACTTCATAGTTATAAAATTATCCCCCGCAGTCCGCCAACTAAATCACCTTGTGTTATATTTCAAACTATTCCGGGTCCGGCTGTGCGATGCGGTGGGGGCTTTCGGCCTGCGTATTAATATTTAACGTAGCTTTATGTATTTGCAGAAGGGAAAACGGCCCATGTGTTAAGCGCCGTTGTGATGTTGTCGTCTTTACTGTTTTCTAAAATCTGTCCGGTTCGAACGTAGTTAGTTTCGTATTGTTGATAAAATTAGTTCGAGTCTGACGGTGCTGGCGAAAAAATATAACTCGCGGCGAGCAGGAAGATGCGGGCTGTCGTTGTTTTTAGCGTTTTTTAAAAAGTGTCCGTTTCAAACGCACTTTTTATCGTTTTGTTCATAAAATTATTTCGAGTATGACGCTCATGTTGAAAAAATTTAACTCGCGGCGAGCGGAAAGATACAGACTGTTGTTGTGTTTAGCGTTTTTTAAGAAGTGTCCGTTTCGCGTATAGTTAGTTCCGTTGGGTTCGTAAGGTTTTTCGAGTTAAACGGTGGTCTCGGAAAAATTTAAATCGCACCGAGCAGAAGATAGGGCCTGTTATAAATCCGGGTGGATTTAGTTTCTTTTATTTTAATAAAATTATATATTTACACTTTTTACCCCTGAAAAAGTGTAAATTTGAGGGGCCGTTGTTTAAATATAGACGAAGTTGAGGGACCGTTTGTAGTATGAACGCAAATTCAAAACGACTATTCGATTGAACTGAAACTACGAAGACCGGCACCACTTTTAGTATGTAAGTATATATATATATATATATATATATATATATATATATATATTAGTATTAAATATTAATTAATATTAATATTAATATTAATATTAATATTAATTAGTTTGTAAACAAGTGTTCTCATTATAATCTTGTATGCATGGTAACTTACTTTGTAGTGATCCTGATAGTAGTCTAGTTTTTGCCGACCGATATAATGAAAGAGAGACAATAATTAAGATCCAGCAAAACAAGGATCGTTTAGAGTTTGAATTTGCATTATTATATTTCACTTTTAGTACTCATTAGTCAATTAGAAAAACAAAAATAAAGTCTTAAGTTTTATCTTGTGTTAGATAGGTATCTTAACTGAATTGTCATATTTTAAATATCTTATATATACTGAAAATAGAAGGAAGAATACTGAAAATTAAAAAAATAGATGCTGATAAGATTACGATATTTATTTTTGTCGTTTAAAAAGGAAGAGAGATATTGACTGACGATTGTGGACCACATAATATCTGGGTAAGATTAATTAAAAGAGAAATATAATGCAAAAGAAATAATATAAATAAAATAATACGGAGTAGTAGTTGCCCAAATATTTGTGGCCACAAGTTGTTTTGCACTCTACTAGACTTTTCTATTTCTCATTTTTCTTTTTAAATTTTTTTTTAATTTAATATGTTTAAAAATAAAAATTTGGTGAATTCTGGTAAAATGGCAAAGGGTAGGAGCAGTGTTGTAAAAAACCCGATTACTTGGCAATTAAACCCCGATTAATCATTTTTAAGAACAATCCGTTCCGATTTTCTAAAATCCGTTTAATTAATCGGTTAACGTCAATTGATGGGTCAAAATCGAAGCTGGTAATCAAAGTCGGTCAAAGTCAAAATTGGTCAGCATTTTAACATGAATTTAAACTAAAAATTTATAAGTTTTGAACAAAATTGACGAATTTAGACAATTATGTTAAAGTTTATGTTTACGTTTATGATTTTCTTCGATGTTTACACATATAACTTTTGAAATTTAATATTTAAATGCACAAAGTGTAGGTGATTTAGGGTTTTAAGAAAATAATTTTCCAATTAATTATTATCATGTACATACATATAATAACAATAACTTTAAGCGGAAGCGTATTAGTTATATTGAATTAAATAAATCACCAAAAACGGATCCATATGATTTATACGGTTAAATAAATAAATATAACAAGAGAGTTTAAAGATTATACATTTCTTGTAGAACCGGATTGAAGGAAGAGAAACTAACAATCAAAGGTATGATTGCCGCTAGGGTAGTCCACACTACACTTCGAACAACGTCAAGCGGATGTGCTAGTCCCGTCAAGTAATAATAAATAATCAATAGGATTATTTATTGATCTAAACCGTAAAGACCAAAAATATTTATGTTTCTGTTTTGTTCGTCGAAAACAATATGAATACTTGTAGCCTTTTTGTTTGTCGAATAAGAAAAGGTATAGCAAAAACAATACGTGAGAATTTCTTATATTTGTTAAAAACCAAGTAAGACCAAGACCATATTTATATTTTTGGTCTAAGACGGTGGGTTATACGGAGTATGTATCGATTGATTTAAAGTCGGTTTAGAAAACGAATCCCACCTAAAATTTAGTCCGTATAAGTTTTTAGCATAAGAATATCTTGGTCCACAAGATATTATTTATTAATTAATTTAATCAAACAATTAATTAAATAATTAATTATATTTAATTACTTGAATAATACATATCACATATATATTATTAAATGACGTCTAGGTGTATATATGTGTGACCCCGAAGGCTCAAATGAATTCAGCCATATAGTTATGTGTTGTACCTTGCGCATTAATCTTACAGACTCCCACTTGTGCACGGCATAACACCAAGTAACTATACAAACAATGGTTAGCGTCTAGTAACACGCCATTGTCCCAAAATTCATGTGAGGGTAGTTTCTCAGAACTGCTCATAGTAAGTGTTAATGTCATTTATCCCTTTGTTTCAGATACTTTAGTTAAACTTGAGACATGGATCATCAGTCATTCTCATTTGTTTAACAATTTTGTTTTCTCGATCTTAAAAATGAATTAGATCACCAAACTAATTAAGTATCATCTCAATTACATTTGGGTGCGGCCATACGAATATCTTATTCATTCATCGAGGAGCTCAAAAGTATCTAACTCCAAACGGGTTGGAAGAACAAATCCTATCTTGCCTACACGTGTCTGTTACGAGCTTCACATTACACCCAATAATGGCTTTTATAACAGCCTTATTCAGGACAACGTTTAACCATATCAAAGTATAATGCTCCACACATCGAAACCGGCGTGCATCTCAAGTCGAAGGACATTATGACATAACCACTTGCGAGTTTCACTATTGACGCTGATCCGTATAGTGAAATCTCGAAGGTTGGGTCATTCCAATATTCATCCTATGAATACATGTGAGTTTGATAGTAATACATTACACCATATCAAACATTCACATTTGTCTTGGTTTGATGTTACTCCCGTATCATCAATCGACAATGGAAAATTTAGAATAAGTCATTATTCTCGGATTTAAACATGCAAATATAGAACACAGTAGTTATGAAAAAAAAAAAAAAAAGATCATATCACAATATATCAATTCATTACAAATAAAACTGCTTTCATGTTCCAATTATCCAAATACTAAAATTACATAAAACTATTAGCTGGTTTAAGCCCAATGTTCCTAGAATGCTCGACATGCTTGGTACACGACATTGGCTTTGTGAACGGGTCAGCTAGATTGTCTTCTGTTGGAACCCTTTGAATACGTACGTCACCTCTCTCTATAACTTCATGTATGTAGTGAAATTTTCGAAGGATGTGTTTGGCACCACGTAGAACTCCTGGTTCATTTGCTATTACTATAGCACCAGTATTGTCGCAATACATGTCCATGGGATTTTCAATGCTGGGAACAACGCCAAGCCCATATATGAATTTTCTGATCCAAACAGCTTCCTTAGCAGCTTCAGATGCAGCAATGTATTCTGATTCTGTTGTAGACATCGCTGTAGTGCTCTGCTTCGAGATTCTCCAGTCGACTGCACCTCCGTTCATAACGAAAACGTAGCCAGATTGTGATCGACTATCATCTCGATCAGTTTCGAAACTAGCATCAGTGTAACACTTTACGCTCAGTTCATCGAAACCTCCGTAAACTAAGAACATATCTTTAGTTTTTCTCAAATACTTCAATATATTCTTTACAGCAGTCCAGTGACTATCACCTGGATTCTGTTGGTATCGGCTCGTCATATTGAGAGCGAAAGAAATATCTGGTCCAGTGTACCTCATAGCATACATGATGGATCCAATAGCTGAAGCATATGGGACTCCAATCATTCGCTTCACCTCTTCGAGTGTAACATCCCGTTTTTCCCGTACGTATTGAAAGGTACATACTTAATGTGACGACCCGGGAATTTTCGATCAAATTTAAACTTAATCTTTATATGGTTTCGACATAATAAGCAAAGTCTGTAATATTGAGTCTCAAAATTTTGGAAACTATTTCATGAAAACATTTAACCTTGACCATGTCCAATGATTCACGAACCATTTCATTGTAAAAAGAAATGTATATATATATAAATAACAATACATGTAAATAAATTATATATATATATATATATATATATATATATATATATATATATATATATATATATATATATATATATATATATGAACTATTATGTGATTTAGAAAGAATACTTAAACTTTTTATTTAAAACTGTTTATCCAAATATAAAGAGTAGGTTGAATATACATAATTTGTCAACGATTAATAAAATAGTAAATGAGTAAGGTTATACTTTGAGTTTAATTGTTTTAATGTATATAATTAATACATTCATCTAAGTGATAAAAACTGGATATGTAAAACATAAATTATATTTAGTAATTTGAATGTGTATATGATGTATAAATATAAATATTATTATATGTATATCGATAAAATGTATAAATGTTAAATATATGTTATTATTAAATAATACATAATATGTAATATTAATATATAAAAATATAAATGCTACACTAATACTAATATTAATACTTTTACCATTATCATCAAATATTAATACTAATATATGTATTATTGATATTATTATAATATATAATATATAGATATAAAAAAAAAAAATTAAAACATGTAAGTTTGTTATATCTTGTTTATTATTAGTATTTTTATTATTATTAAGATATTATTACTACCATTTATCATATAGGATCATTATTATTAAAAGTTAATTTTTTTTATAAGTTATTATCATTATCATTAATATTATTATTAGTATTATTTTGATATTTTTATTTATTAATATAATTACTAACATCATTATTGATTATTAATATTAATTAAATATAATATAAATAAAATAAAAAGACATAATTTACGGATCATGTTAGCAGCCTTTTTTTTTTTTTTTCTTTTTCTCTCTGCATCTCTATTCTACTTGTGACAATACCTGTATCTATCATCAACCCTACCTTGAAGACTTTATCAATTAATTTTGGAGGTTATTATACAAGCTGCACCTCATAATCCTACTCAACTAAATATCATTCAGATTCTTTTTTTTAATTAGTTATTTTTTTTTTCTTTCTTATTTCTGTTCCTCATTCTGTTATATACCGTACCCCTTTAATCATAAAAATTATTCGAAATCAATTGAAAAAAATGGAATTACAGAAACATTCTAATTCATTGCTTGAAACTTTCTTCAAAATTACAAAAGCTAATTCGAAGAATCACTCAAGAATTTCGAAGTCAAACATTTGAAAGAAAAAGTCAAACCGAGTGTTCTTTGAAGAATTCGACTTTGTTTTAAATATTTTGGATCAATTGATGATACATATAGTTTTTAGGTATGAATTAAAAACTATTTCGTGTTATACATTTTTACTATAATTCAATAAAAATCAAAAATCATTTTTTTTATACTCGACGAGTACAGCAGCTGGGCTGCTTTCTTTTTTGTTTTTTTTTGTTTTAATAAATAGAAACGATTGAGATAGTTATTGATGGTGTCGAAGCAATTAATTGCTGTTTCAATGTTTGGTGATTTGAGTTGGAATCGATTATACTTGGGAATGAAGAAGGAGGTAAAGGAAGTACCGATTAAATACAGATGGGTTCAGTAAATAATCAAAAATAATAAGAGCAGCGGAATGGTTTAGGAAGTGTGTCGGGTTTCGAGAGGTCACGGGTTCGAGTCCCGTCAGTGACATTTTTTTTGTGACTTTCTTCAAAGGTTGTTATTCCTTATTATTATTATTTCAATTATTATTATTGTTATTATTATTAAGTATTAAGAATATTATTGTTATGGTTATTGTTAATACTAGTATTAGTAATTAAAATTGTTATCATGTAAATAAAGATTACTAATATAACTATTATTACTACTATTAATATTATCATTATTGTTATGATCATTATTATCATTAAAATATTAAAACTATTATTATTAGTATTAACATTGTTATTATTAACCTTATATTATTTAAGTAAAGTATCATTTTATTATTAGAACTATTATTATTATTATTAATTATTATTCTTGTTATTGTTATTTGTATTATTATCATTAGTTATAGTTATTATTATTATCACGTGTATTATAATTATTATTAATATTAATGTTAAAATAAGTATTAGTTATCATTATTATGATTAAGATATTATTATTATTATTATTATTATTATTATTATTATTATTATTATTATTATTATTATTATTATTATTAAGTCAATTATAGTTAGATATATTATAAAATGGTATGCACGCCGTCAACTTTTGATGTAATGAAAGATTGTCTTTTCAAAAACGAATGCAATGTTTGTAAAATGTATCATATAGAGGTCAAGTACCTCGCGATGTAATCAACTGTTGTGAATCGTTTATAATCGATATGGACTTCGTCCCGATGGATTAGGACGGGTCCTTTCCGTTGGTATCAGAGCGGTGGTCTTAGCGAACCGGGTCTGCATTAGTGTGTCTAACTGATAGTCGTTAGAATGCATTAGTGAGTCTGGACTTCGACCATGTCTGCATGTCAAAAGTTTTGCTTATCATTTAGTGTCGAAAAATTAATTGCTCATCATCCTTAAAGTCTAGACACGTCCTACTGCCACTATTGCATAGACAGTGTATAGATAAATTTATATCTTAGCATATCTGTTATTGTTACCTTTGCCTGACAGATTCCGTAGATTCCTCCATAATTTATGGGATTTTAGTATTAAATATGCATATGTAAAATTATATATTGCATGGTACTAATCTACATCCTATTTTTTTTTTTATCGAAAATCCTTCATCTGATCTTACTAGATGAATCCCTCAACCAGTTTGAGTCCTTTAGATTCCGATAGCTATTCCGACAGCTATTCCGACATAGAGTTTCACTCGAGTTTCGAAAGCAGAGTCACCGGAATGAATCAACTAATCAGCCATTATCAATTCATCTGATGGGTTCGTAGTCGACTTAATTAATGGAAACGCGCAGAAGGCAATCCCTTCCACCCACCGAATTCACCTCTTAACAAAGAACCTGAAGCGTTTACCGGCGAACCTGTTCGAGACACCATTTTCATTCTCATTTCCGGGGTAACTTGACAAGATTATATTCTATCCACAATTCTGAACCTTATTCATCCGCTCGTTCCGACCGATAATCATCCTGGAGTAATAAGTCAACAAACTTCGCGCTCGAATAATCAATTCGGAGAATATGGTGCAAAATGTACCAGCTTCAGCAACATCACCGGCACCAACAGTACAATCAATAACAGCACCAGTACCATCAACAATCCATGCTTCAATATCATCATCTGTACTTTGAGTATGATCTTCGTTCGACATGTCGAATATGTAATCTCTAAAGTTTTAAAGATTATTTATTCTAGTTCCAACCGAAAAGCAAATGAGTTTAATATTATATTAACTCATTAAATCTATGAATACATCTGAAGAAAATATATATGTATATATGTTTTCATAAAGATTGTAATTAAAAATTCTCTTGTACAAACTGTTAATGGTGAAAATATTTTAACGGGTAGGTAATACCCGAGGACTATTTAAATTTCACATTAATAAGTTACATTGTACGTTCTTCGAATCTATTTCAACAGTCATATACTATCCTACTTACATCCATCGATATACAAATCCGTTCACCACAGAATAACCATATTCATCCAATTACATATTTGGATTTTGACCTATCAGAATCCAACAAGTGGCATAATGAAGAAATAATGGACACAATAAAAATTGATTAGAAACAGATTAATTAACAATATGAAATTCTATTAAGAATCCACGCTAACAAAATCCTAGCTAACTGTTCCTAGCTAACTGTTAATTCCGTATTACCATTTAATTATCGCAATTTATTTATCTCAGTTTATTTATCGCAATTTACATTCTCACAATTTTATTTATCGTCATTTAATTTCTGTTATTTACTTTACGCACTTTATTTATCGTCATTTAATTTCTGTTATTTATTTTACTCACTTTAAATATCGGGACACGTATACAAGGTTTTGACATATCATATCGACGCATCTATATATATTATTTGGAATCACCATAGACACTCTATATGCAGTAATGATCGAGTTCTCTATACAGGGTTGAGGTTGATTCTCAAATAATATATATACTTTGAGTTGTGATCGAGTCTGAGACATATACGAGTCACGACACGTATTAATTAATTCGAATATTATATATTAAACTATATATGAATTTTTGGACTGTCAACTGTGAAATATCGACTGTAGACTAATAACATTGGACAATTAAAAATGAATTAAAATATTGATTATAACATATGAAACTAAACAATTCTTCAAGTTGCCACTTGATTTCGTCTTAAATATCATTTGTATCTTCACGATTACATTATGCGTTCAAACCTTTCATGATTTTTGAAAACACCTCAAACGAGAGGATGAACCAACCGCACTTCATCTACAGAAGGAAAGATTTATGCATATAGTATTGCACCTGAAAAACTCTCAGAAACTGAGTAAACGTTTAACGCGTAGCTGTGCTCATTCCTTTGGCATTACTAATGCCGAAAATAACTTTGCAATCCCTTTTCAAATTAGCAATTTTGTCACAGCTCCAACAAGTCAACTTCGACTTTTCGTTCGAAACAACCTTATTAACATCTTGATATATACGTTTGCTCTTTTATTGTTACCGGGGAACCTTTTATATTCCATCATATTACCAGCAGACGTACCAGCAACCTCGTTGCTCCTTGGTTTAAATCTCTCCGGCAAATCACTATATTTATCTATTGAAGTCTCATCATGTACTCATCCGCATCTTGTAACAAGAATTGCCATACCAATTACCGGGAATCATCAAATCTGTATTGTGAGTCTCGCAACATTTCCACAACAACAGTTATATGTATATATATATATATATACAACACTTACCTCTTAGAATTATGATCTTCCATTCTGAAAAGCACCTAGTCTGCGAATCAATACTCTAAATGTTGAAAAGGCTGAATGAAGCAGTAGAAACTGTAGGCAACCGTAAACGACCTTAGTCGTCGAATGCTTGATGATAAAAAATAATATGTTAGAAAAGCTCAGAAACATTGGAAATGGAAAACGGATAGAGTTAACCATGAAGGAGACCAAGGACAAATACAAGGACCATACCCTATATTCAAAGAATTCAGATAATTCTGGATCCGTTGAAATCTTTAGAGAATATCTTGCTCCGAAGTCATGTTAAAATCCTGCGGAAAATTTTTCTCCATCAACCATCGAACTTAGAAATTCCAAAATATCATCATCAATATCTTCGATATTTCTGAGGATATTTTTATAAATATTCTCGTCTAAAATTATATATCTCTTCGTGCTTCCTGTGTATTATTATATTGGAAACATTCAATAGAAAATTTAGTACCGAAAAGTAGATTATGCGAAACTATGAAGAAAGCCGTGGACAAATCACAAAGAATAAGTTTGACTTCAAAGAATCAAAATGATTCAATGTCTGCTAAAGTCTTTAGTGAATATTTTGCTCCTTACTCTAAACCCTTGCAGACAATAGTTTCTATCATCCTCTGATCTTAGATATTCCGAGTTGTTATCATATCTTTCATTATAAATATCCTCCATATTTCTGGAGATATTTTTATAACTATTCTTATCTGAAATCATTAATCTCTTCGTGCTATCAGTATTACATCATATAGAAACTGTTAGTTTCCATATTCTGTAAAATTTCGAGCTTAAAATATGAATGTTATTGAAGTAATGTTGGGAACTGATGCATGAGTTAGTATAATATAATGACACTTGATCAACGTGATTATATTACAGTAAGCCATGCTGAGTTTCTAATGGAATGTGATGATTCACAGATCATAACGTCATCATGTGCTATGTTACACGACTCTTACATTCTGTCTAATCTATAAATATATCAAGAACATATTTTTCTTGATAGTCCTATCTTTCCTCGAATTTTGGTAATTTGACAAGTCAAATTGTGCTATTACCGTTTATTTCTTAGGACCTTAACAATGTGCATTCTGAAACTTGTATCTGTAAATTCTGGACCATTACTCGTTTTACTAAAGATCGAGAGTAGATTAAAAAGACAAAGAGCTCCGAAACATAAAGGAAGATATAAAACTCGACAACAACACTGAAATTACAATAATTAAAAATTAAAACATCACTACAATTAAAAATTAAAAGATTACAATCAAACTACTCGTTGTCGTCAATTGTCATCTGCAAAGTAGCATTCACCAGTCATTTCACCATCCGTGAGGTACTCTGGAGACATCGGTATTTCTCTTGATGCTTCAACTGCTGCTTCAGCTGATTCATCGAGGTAACGATAACTCAACGTCTCTTCATCTTCAAGAACCGCATACAAAGAAATGCGTTTACCGCGATCTTCAATGGTATCTTTTATAAAGTACCATTGATCGTCGGTACATAGAAAACTTGCCCTACAATCCGCATCATAATCATCTTTATAAAAGAAAACAGACGTGAATTCACACGGAACTTTCTCCTTCAGAAAGGATAGTAAGTCTTGTAAACCAACATCACGAATGTCGATATCTTCAAACGAAATACTGTCGCCCTGCTTATATTCCTTCATTTGATTACGGAAATCACCTCCGTAATGAACATCGAATGAAACAATCATTGGGGGAAGTGTTAACATTTTGCAGTTTAGGAGTGTTTGATTTTGATTTTGAGAAAGGTGGAAATATAAAAGAAAAATATGTTTGTGTGTATAAAATGAAGTATATGGTTGGTGTTTATATAGTGTAAAAGTGACCGTTGGGATAACCGTTGGAATTTTTTTTATTTTACTAACGGCTAAGAATTTGGGCAAGTTTTTGGGCGAAGGTGGACGATGCCCGTTGGGACCTCTCTTACGATAGTTTCATTCGTACTCTTCGAATAATCGAATTTTTTTTATCCATATTACCCAATAATGATAAAACTCTATTTTATCAACTCAAATTCGTCATGAAAACATATTTATTGTTAACCATGACAACCACACTCAAATTTCGGGACGAAATTTCTTTAACGGGTAGGTACTGTGACGACCCGGGAATTTTCGATCAAATTTAAACTTAATCTTTATATGGTTTCGACATAATAAGCAAAGTCTGTAATATTGAGTCTCAAAATTTTGGAAACTATTTCATGAAAACATTTAACCTTGACCATGTCCAATGATTCACGAACCATTTCATTGTAAAAAGAAATGTATATATATAAATAGCAATACATGTAAATAAATTATATATATATATATATATATATATATATATATATATATATATATATATATATATATATATATATATATATATATATATATATATATATATATGAACTATTATGTGATTTAGAAAGAATACTTAAACTTTTTATTTAAAACTGTTTATCCAAATATAAAGAGTAGGTTGAATATACATAATTTGTCAACGATTAATAAAATAGTAAATGAGTAAGGTTATACTTTGAGTTTAATTGTTTTAATGTATATAATTAATACATTCATCTAAGTGATAAAAACTGGATATGTAAAACATAAATTATATTTAGTAATTTGAATGTGTATATGATGTATAAACATAAATATTATTATATGTATATCGATAAAATGTATAAATGTTAAATATATGTTATTATTAAATAATACATAATATGTAATATTAATATATAAAAATATAAATGCTACACTAATACTAATATTAATACTTTTACCATTATCATCAAATATTAATACTAATATATGTATTATTGATATTATTATAATATATAATATATAGATATAAAAAAAAATTAAAACATGTAAGTTTGTTATATCTTGTTTATTATTAGTATTTTTATTATTATTAAGATATTATTACTACCATTTATCATATAGGATCATTATTATTAAAAGTTAATTTTTTTTATAAGTTATTATCATTATCATTAATATTATTATTAGTATTATTTTGATATTTTTATTTTATTAATATAACTACTAACATAATTATTGATTATTAATATTAATTAAATATAATATAAATAAAATAAAAAGACATAAATTACGGATCATGTTAGCAGCCTTTTTTTTTCTTTTTTTTCTTTTTCTCTCTGCATCTCTATTCTACTTGTGACAATACCTGTATCTATCACCAACCCTACCTTGAAGACTTTATCAATTAATTTTGGAGGTTATTATACAA
Organism: Rutidosis leptorrhynchoides; assembly: GCF_046630445.1. Lineage (NCBI taxonomy): Eukaryota > Viridiplantae > Streptophyta > Magnoliopsida > Asterales > Asteraceae > Rutidosis > Rutidosis leptorrhynchoides. The sequence goes on from NC_092337.1 coordinate 254,648,917, forward strand.
GCTGCACCTCATAATCCTACTCAACTAAATATCATTCAGATTCTTTTTTTTTAATTAGTTACTTTTTTTTCTTTCTTATTTCTGTTCCTCATTCTGTTATATACCGTACCCCTTTAATCATAAAAATTATTCGAAATCAATTGAAAAAAATGGAATTACAGAAACATTCTAATTCATTGCTTGAAACTTTCTTCAAAATTACAAAAGCTAATTCGAAGAATCACTCAAGAATTTCGAAGTCAAACATTTGAAAGAAAAAGTCAAACCGAGTGTTCTTTGAAGAATTCGACTTTGTTTTAAATATTTTGGATCAATTGATGATACATATAGTTTTTAGGTATGAATTAAAAACTATTTCGTGTTATACATTTTTACTATAATTCAATAAAAATCAAAAATCATTTTTTTATACTCGACGAGTACAGCAGCTGGGCTGCTTTCTTTTTTGTTTTTTTTTGTTTTAATAAATAGAAACGATTGAGATAGTTATTGATGGTGTCGAAGCAATTAATTGCTGTTTCAATGTTTGGTGATTTGAGTTGGAATCGATTATACTTGGGAATGAAGAAGGAGGTAAAGGAAGTACCGATTAAATACAGATGGGTTCAGTAAATAATCAAAAATAATAAGAGCAGCGGAATGGTTTAGGAAGTGTGTCGGGTTTCGAGAGGTCACGGGTTCGAGTCCCGTCAGTGACATTTTTTTTGTGACTTTCTTCAAAGGTTGTTATTCCTTATTATTATTATTTCAATTATTATTATTGTTATTATTATTAAGTATTAAGAATATTATTGTTATTATTATTGTTATGGTTATTGTTAATACTAGTATTAGTAATTAAAATTGTTATCATGTAAATAAAGATTACTAATATAACTATTATTACTACTATTAATATTATCATTATTGTTATGATCATTATTATCATTAAAATAGTAAAACTATTATTATTAGTATTAACATTGTTATTATTAACCTTATATTATTTAAGTAAAGTATCATTTTATTATTAGAACTATTATTATTATTATTAATTATTATTCTTTATATTGTTATTTGTATTATTATCATTAGTTATAGTTATTATTATTATCACGTGTATTATAATAATTTTTAATATTAATGTTAAAATAAGTATTAGTTATCATTATTATGATTAAGATATTATTATTATTATTATTATTATTATTATTATTATTATTATTATTATTATTATTATTATTATTATTATTATTATTATTATTATTATTATTATTATTATTAAGTCAATTATAGTTAGATATATTATAAAATGGTATGCACGCCGTCAACTTTTGATGTAATGAAAGATTGTCTTTTCAAAAACGAATGCAATGTTTGTAAAATGTATCATATAGAGGTCAAGTACCTCGCGATGTAATCAACTATTGTGAATCATTTATAATCGATATGGACTTCGTCCCGATGGATTAGGACGGGTCCTTTCACTTAATCATTTGTACGTTTATAACTCGTTAGCTTATGTGTAAATGTATGAATATACGTATAGATTTATATAAATGTATACTTGATAATGTGTGCATATGCAAGTCTATATGTGGGTTTAGTTAGCGTTAAGTCTTGTGAGACTATTGTTGAAGGCTAGGTGAAAATAGGAAGCGGGTTTGGAATGTACAAATTAAATTAAGTCGAAACTTGTTTATGATGGTCGAACTGTTCAGATGCAGTCTTATGCCGCGCCGCGACAAATGGGTCCGCGCCGCGGCATTGCAAGCAAACCAGGATCAGAAAGTGAGTTAAGGAGGGTTGATTTTCCCGTTGTATGTCGCGCCGCGACGAATTATGCCGCGTCGCGGCAGTCCTGCCGGACATAATCCGATTTTAGCTCAAATTAAATGACTTTAAGGGGCAAATTGGTAATTTGGCGTATAAATCTGATGGGAGCATTAAATCCCAACCACACACCCATTTCATTTAATTTCTTTTCCCTTTTCTTTCTATTTTCTCTCCCAAAATTCAACACCCATTTAGATTTAAAGTGAGATTTGAGAGTGAAGGATTGAGGGTTGATCTTTGGAGCAAGAATTAAAGTTGTTCCTCTTGTTTCTAGCTACGCGTTGATAGTCTCGGTAAGTTCCAACTCTATGTTTTAAGTTTTAATTGATTAATGGCTAGGGTTTTGGTTACTAGAGACTTGTATGACCCATTTGAGGGTAAAATGGGTGAATTTGGGTTATGATTTTGTAATGAAACCCTAATGGCCACAAACTAGGGTTTTGGTCTTATGATTTGAGGTTGTAAGTGTCAAATGGTATTGCTAGTCACTAATACACTTTTGGATTTATGAAAGTAAGTGTTAATGGGTAAGTTTGACTTGATTGAGAGGCTAAGTAATTTAAAATGGGTCAAAATGTACTAGTTGACCTAGTTTGGGTGAAATGGGTATGAATTACCCTAAGTTTGTGTTAATTGAAGTTAGTAGACTTTAATGCACTAGCTTTAGTGGTTAAAGTCGGGTCTTGGCCATTTAAGGGCGGTATTGGTGTGATGGAGTCATTTAATGCGAATTGGGTCATTAAATGCTCAAGTAAGTGTAATGTGGTTAATTCCACTAGTTGGTGTATTGAATGTGCACCTAATGATTTAGGTACATTGCATTAAAGCTCGGACGTGCATAATCATCATCCTTGTGACAAGGTGAGTGGAATAAGTATACATGAACGTATATGATGTGTTTACTTGTAGAAATGGATATGTGTTGTCCAAATTAGTGATATATGCGTTGTACGCTAACGGTTTTAAGAACGGATATATGTTGTCCAAGTTAGTGATATATGCGTTGTACGCTAACGGTTTTAAGAACGGATATATGTTGTCCAATTTAGTGATTATATGTGTTGTACACTAATGATTTATGAATGGATATGTGTTGTCCGATTTAGTGTTATATGCGTTGTACACTAACGATTTTATAAACGGATATGTGTTGTCCAAGGGTTAGTGATATATGTGTTGTGCACTAACGGTTGTTATGAACACCAATGGGAAATTAGAGTACCGTTTCTTTTATGATTGGTTAACCATGGTTGTATGAATTGTGCATTAGCATATTTAAATATGAACTATATGCTTTTGTTATTGCTAGCTCAATGTGAACTGCGGTCATTGGTATATGCATAATGTTTTGCATGGTTGTCGAATTGCTAGCTTGTGTACGGTGTTGTGTAAGTGTTTGCAAGTAGATATATTATATATGTGTATGTATAATTATTGCATTCACTAAGCATTAGCTTACCCCTCTCGTTGTTTATCTTTTTAGATGCAGGTGTGGACAAGGGCAAGGGGGTTATTGGGCACTAGGTGTCCTTGTTGATGTTATGATGAAGCTTTTGAAAGTTGACCTACGTTTTGGGTAGTTTAGTCCCAAACCATGCTCAAGGGGTCGTTTGGATTATAAACTATCATTTGTAGTTGGTCAAACTTGTATCACATTCGTTAATGGCCTTTGTGCCTTTTTGTAAACATTAAACTCGTTGTATGTTTTTAGTGAAGCGTGTGGAATGGTTTACATATTTAATTGGCGCGTAAATGTGTATCATTTTATTACAAAAAAAAAATTTATCGTACGGAGTACGGGTTGGGTTGTTTCATCGGGTGTAGAGGTTGCTTGAGTCTTACTCAAATCCACATTTGGTTGCATCGGAAGACTACCACGCTTGGAAGCTTCCATCTTAAATCGCTTTAAGATTTTGTCAACATATGCACTTTGACTTAAACCTATTAACCGCTTAGATCTATCTCTATAGATCTTGATTCCTAGGATATACGCTGCATCTCCCAGATCTTTCATAGAGAAACATTTTCCAAGCCAGGACTTAACGTCTTGTAGCGTTGGAATATGATTTCCCATGAGTAATATGTCATCAACATATAAGATCAGAAAGACTTTAACGCTCCTACTAGCTCTCATGTACACACTTGGTTGGTCAAGGTTTTGTGAGAAACCAAACTCTTTGATTTTCTCATCAAACATCTTGTTCCAACTCCTTGATGCTTGCTTTAATCCATAAATGGATTTCTGAAGCTTGCATACTTTATTAGGATACTTAGGATTCACAAACCCTTCAGGTTGCACCATATATACGTCCTCGCTAAGGTGACCATTTAGGAATGCGGTTTTGACATCCATTTGCCAAATCTCATAGTCATAGTACGCTGCTATAGCTATGAGTATCCTAATAGCTTTAATGTCCGCCACTGGAGAAAAGGTCTCTTCATAATCAACCCCGTAGGTTTGAGAATAACCTTTTGCTACCAAGCGGGCCTTAAAGGTGTGTACATTTCCATCCATGTCGGTCTTCTTCTTGAAGATCCATTTACACCCAACAGGCTTGATGTTTGGTGGGAGATCAATCAAGCGCCAAACTTGATTATCTTTCATGGACTGCATCTCTTCATTCATAGCATCTTGCCATTTATCAGATTCAGGATCTGACAATGCAGCTTTGTAATTAGCGGGTTCGCCCAGATCCCCTAATTCCAAGTCCTCCATCTTAACCATAAGGTTTAACCTTTCAGGTGGACGAGAGGTTCTATTAGATCTACGAATGAAACATGCTTCGTCCTGTGCCTCGACACTTTCATGTTGAGGCTTAGTACGAATTTTGCTAGTGCCTACAGAAGGTAATGTATCATGTTCTTGAATTTCTTCAAGATCTACAGTGCTCCCACTTGCTTCCTGTAAGAGGAGACTCTTCTCCAAAAACTCAGCATATCTAGCAGTGAAAACCTTGTTTTCTGCTGGATAGTAGAAGTTGTATCCCATCGTTTCCTTTAGGTATCCTACAAAGATACACTTGACAGTTCTGGACTCAAGTTTGTTTGGCGTATCACGCTTCACGTGAGCCTCACAACCCCAGACTTTCAAGTAAGACAGATTTGGGACTTTTCCATGCCATATTTCATATGGTGTCTTGTTTACCTTCTTGGTTGGAACCATGTTGAGAATGCGTGTAGCAGACTCTAGAGCATATCCCCAAAAGGATGCTGGTAGAGTTGTTAGATTCATCATTGATCGAACTATGTCAAGCAAAGTTCGATTTCTCCTTTCTGACACCCCATTATGCTGAGATGTGTAAGGAGGAGTAAACTGTGAGACAATCCCACGATCTCTCAGATGATCTAAAAACTCTTTACTCATATATCCACCTCCACGGTTGGACCGTAGAACCTTAATGGTCTTTTCGAGTTGATTTTCTACTTCATTTTGAAACGCTTTGAACGTTTCAAATACTTCATGTTTATGTTTAATCAAGCAAACATAACCATATCTACTGAAATCATCAGTAAAAGTAACGAAGTAGGTAGCTCCATCTCTAGACATTGTTCCAAATGGGCCACATACATCAGTATGAATGAGTCCAAGTAGATCACTCGCCCTTTTAACCTGGTGGGTAAAGGGTTTCTTTGTCATTTTTCCAGATAAACAAGATTCACATATGTCAAACGACTCATTGTCGGTTGACTCAAGAAGCCCATCGTGTTGCAGCTTTGTTATGCGTTTCTTGTTTATATGACCAAGACGACAATGCCATAGATATGTGGAATTCAAATCATGCTTGAATTTCTTAGAGCTACAGTTAAATATAGAACTTTCGTTTGGAACAAGATTATGCATGTCAATTTCAAAAATACCATCTCTAGGAATAGCATTAAAATAAAAAAAAATTATCCTTAGAAACCGAAATACCATAATCTGTGAATACATGATTAAAACCATTATCTTTCAAACGAGAAACTGAAATAACACCTCTAGTAATAGAAGGTGCATAATGACAATTATCTAAAATAAGAATAAGTCCACTTGGGAGGATAAGCTCATAGCTTCCTATAGCTTCGACAGCTGCACGATCGCCATTGCCAACGTACAGATCCAAAGCCCCCTTATTCAGCTTCCGAAATTTCCTAAGTCCCTGCATATCATTACAAATATGAGTACCACAACCAGTGTCATACACCCAAGTTTTATTAGGAAAATTATAGAGTTCTATAACGAAGATACCTGAAGTGCTGGTCGAACCAGCCTTTCCCTTCTTCAACTCTTCCAAGTAAAGCACACAGTTTCGTCTCCAATGACCAATCTGGCCGCAATGGTGACAAGCCATATCCTTTGCGGGATGCTCTTTCTTTGCTGGTGGTGGAATTTTCTTCTTAGGTGTGTAAGCTTGCTTACTCTTTCCTTTTGCCTTTCCACTTCCAGCTTGCGACTTTCTTTTCTGGATTTTACCTTCCTTTATGGTTAAGACTGCAGGAGTCTTCTTTGGTAGCCCCTTTTTAGCTTGCTTAAGCATTGCATGTAGCTCGGGAATGGTCTTTTCCATGCTATGCATATTGTAATTCATTACAAAACCATCATAGTCCTTGGATAGTGAAGTAAGTATCAAGTGCACTCCAAGAACTGGTGGCATAGCATAACCTAGGCGCTCCAATTAATCCAGACAGCCTTTCATCTTCAAGACATATTGGCTAACTGGATGCCCCAACTCATGTTTGCAAGCGTGAAACGCTTTCACAGTTTCAAACAATTCCTGTTCTGCCTGTTGTTGGAACATCGTCTTGAATTCCTCGATCATGTCATATGCATTGTATTCCATTAAGTTCCTTTGGAGCTCAGAGGTCATGCTAGCAAGCATAAGACATGCCACTTTAAGTTGTTCGTTATACTTCTTAGTATAAGCATTACGAATAGTAGCATTAGCAGTTTCAGGTGGGGCTTCAGGTAAAGGATTTTCCAGATGGTGCAACTTCCTTTCAGACTTTAAGACAATCTGAAGGTTTCGATACCAGTCAATGAAGTTGTTACCATTCAATAATTCCTTCTCAAGGATTGACCTTATGGTCATGTTGTTTACGAATTAAATTGCGTTTGATGTCATCTACAAAATAAACAAGGTTCTTTTAGTATCTTTAATAATTATCCTTTTATAAATTAACTACCATGTTTTTTTAAAAAAAAACTTATAAAACTATTAATTTTCGTAAAAGGCTAAGATCTACATTGTGCTTCCACCATCACATCAGTTGATCTGCTAGCAATGGTGGATTCAATCGGTAGGCGACGGGCACCAATTGCGTTAGAAGTGCAAATCTTATATCTTTATGGGACTCACGACATTTAGTGTCTAACACTAGTATCATGCTTGTCATAACCCGTCCTTATCCCCCTGGACGAAATCATCAACATCTGGTCCCATCGCGGTGATCGACTCCAAGTAATGTCCTTAACATGAGCAAATGCACAGCGGAAGACTTAATTCGTACCTGAGAATAAACATGCTTAAAAGTGTCAACCAAAAGGTTGGTGAGTTCATAGGTTTATCATAATAAGCATTTCAATATATTAATAGACCACAAGATTCCCGTTTATAAATATATGTACACTCGCAAGTATATAAAAGTATTCTATAAGTTGTAGGCACCCGGTAACAAGCCTTAACGTTCATGTTTTACCCTCTGAAGTACACCAGATCAGGTGTGTTTAAAATAACCTCGAAGTACTAAAGCATCCCATAGTCAGGACGGGGTTTGTCAGGCCCAATAGATCTATCTTTAGGATTCGCGCTTACCGTACATAGATAAGTAGTTTAATGTTACCAAGCTAAGGGTATATTTCTGGTTTAAACCCACGTAGAATTAGTTTTAGTACTTGTGCCTATTTCGTAAAACATTTATAAAAGTAGCGCATGTATTCTCAGTCCCAAAAATATATATAAAAGGGAGCAAATGAAACTCATCTAATGTATTTTGTAGTAAAAATACATATGACGTCATTTAACAAGTGTAGGGTTGACCTCAGATTCACGGACCTATATCGTATATATATATTAACACAACTCATAACCGAACAATTTGTGTATTATTATTAATTGTTATTTAAGTAAATTAAAATAATTAGTATTTATTATACAAATATCAATATAGTTATATAAATATATTTTTCTTATATACATAATACTTATTTAGTATATTAATAATAGTAATCTTAATAGTGATGATGAAAATAATAATTTTGATGATAATATTATTGATAATAATAAAAATAATATCAATAAAATCATATAAAATCATGTTAATGAAAATAATAGTAACGATAATAATAATGATAGTGCTAGTAATATTGATAATGATACTAATAATAATAATTTTATTAATAATAATAATTGTAATGATAAGTAATTTGTTAATACTTATAATAATAATGAAAATGAAAATTTTAACAAAGATACTTCTGTTAAAAATAATAATTTTTTAAAAATGATAATTTTAATGGTGATACTAATAATAATATTAATAATAATATTAATAGTAATAATAGTAGTAGTAGTAATAATAATAATAATAATAATAATAATAATAATAATAATAATAATAATAATAATAATAATAATAATAATAATAATAATAATAATAATAATAATACCTTAAATGAAAAGCTTCCAAAAACAAAAGTGTCTATGCCCGGACTCGAACCCGCGACCCCTCATAAATCAACACAACTCCAAACCAATAGTCTATGTGTTTCATTTATGATTTGTATGATAGATTAACATATACAACCCGTATATCTATCTGTTTTTCCTTTTTAAACATCGTGAATCATAATCATATCATTATCAAACTTGTAATGTCTCTAACCATCATCATCATTATATATCAGTCGGCCCAAGTACAAAGTGGGTCTCGGCCCAACAAAAAAAAAATCAATGAATTAATCAGAGTTTGGCCATCGACATTTTAATCACAATTGGGAAGTAGGTGTCGACCATAACAGAAAAAGGGGAAAACGTGTGGGGTTTTAGGGTTCGACAGGAGGAGCAATATCAACTCGATTCTTCATCATCGACATTAACCACCATCTTCCTAATCTAATCAACATCATCGTTAATCACCATCATCACTGTTTCGTCAATAACTTCCATCATCTTTGTAAAAAAAAAATATTGGTTTTCGATGGTGGTGTTCTTGAGTTTGTATTAGTGTTACGAATTGAACACAATATTCGTAGTAATCTGATCAAAGGATAGAGATAAAACAGAAAGTAGCAAGGTGGTCTTCGAAAATGGTGATTTTGGGTGATGGTTCCCGTTGACAGGAAACAGAAAACACACGCACAGTGGTTGTCAATTATCATCATTATGTCGTCTTCTTCATCGTTGGATCCTAACAGAAACAGTGGCAGCCACAGGGACGTAACAGTAGAAGCAGAAAGATCGATGGTTATGGTGACAGTTTTGTATTGGTGATCGAGTGGGTTTAGGGTGGTTTCGAGGTTGGTAATGATGGGTTTACAAAGGGGAATAGAGAGAGATGAGAGAGAGAGAGGGGGGGATGAAAGGTATTTTCGGTTTGTTAAATAAACGCAGCAGTAGTTTGAAACAAAATGGGTCATGGCAACCAAAAGTCATGGTGAAAGAATGAAGAAGGTGGTGGTTTCGTGAGAGTTTGATGTTACAGCAAAAACAGAAAGGTAAGGTGACGGGTGATGATTGTCTAGTGTTTTGGTGGTGATTCAGAACGAAGCTACAACAGTAGCAGTTCACAAGAGAATTCGATGAAGGTGATGGCTTCGGTGGTCTACAGTGAAAAACAGAAACTATTTAGTAGCAAACCAGTGATGGGTTTTAATGGTTTGATTCAATGATGGTGAAAGGTGTTGTTGGTTGTTCGTGGTTTTTCACTATTACAGAAAAACATAAAAAATATAAAGCAAGTAGTGGTTATGGAGGATTCAAGGTAGTGAAGTGGGGTTGTGGTGGTGGCGAGTGGTTTTATCAAGGTGAAAGAAAGTGTGATTTCAGAAGTGATAGTGAAGGTGGTGATAGGATGGAATCATGGTGGTCCGATGGTTCTTGGGTTTATGAAAATGAAAGATTGGTTTGTATGTCTTATGGAGTTCGTGGTTTGTGGGTTAAGTTGAATAACCTTCTGTAGCCATCGAATCATAAGAGAACAGAAAACATTCGTATGTTTGTGATTGATGGCGGTTGTTTGTGGAAACGGGTGTGATCGGTGGTTGTAGTGTCGCGAAGTGGTGGTGATGGAGGGTGATCAAGAAACAAAAATGGAAACAGAGAGAAGAAAGGATGGTGGTTTAAAATATCTCTTCATATGCATCTATCTCTCTCTACATACTTATATATATATATATATATATATATATATATATATATATATATATATATATATATATATATATATATATATATATATATATATATATATATATATATATATATATATATATATATATATATATATATATATATTTATATATTTATATATATATATATTTATATATTTATATAATTTTAATATTAATAATAATTAATAATAATAATTAATAATTAATAATAATATAAATATGACTTGAAAGTCATGATTGCACGGTAATTGAAGTCACAAGTTTAATAGTTCAGCGGCCAGAGAATTTGGAGTATTCTGTGTGTCGACATCCAATTATATTGTGTCCATTGCTAAAAAGTTGACGTATGAAAGTGTTCCTAAAAATCCCAAATTTTTAGATTAAATATATTCAATTATTTCACTCATTACCTATTTGAAACCTGATCAAAAAGGTGTGTCTAATATTTATTCTTAATTCCAAGTAATCTGTACGGAGTATTAAAACTCAACTCTTCAAAGTAAAAATATTTTTAATGATCCCAAATTTTATATATCTTAATTAGGGATCATCGTTTATTTTTTATTTTTTTTAAAATCACATAAGTTGAAATTAAGTTTATCTAAATAATAATCGAATAATCAACGAGGGTTACAATCATTTAATAATTTCATTTAATATACATTATATATATATATATATATAGACCCATTTTATTAATAATTTTATTATTTCATATAATATTTTACATCTTTAATTCTAATAATTAAATCGTATTTTATTTCAAATTATCATATACACATATATATATACATATACATATTTATTTACAAGTAATTGTTCGTGAATTGTCGGGAATGGTCGAAGGTCAATTGAATAAATGAAACAGTTCAAAAATTTTGAGACTCAACCTAACAGATTTCTCTTATCATGTCAAGACTACGAAATCGTATTGAGAGTTTGGTTTAAAATTAGTCAAAATTTTCCGGGTCGTTACAGTACCCACCCGTTAAAGAAATTTCGTCCCCGAAATTTGAGTGAGGTCGTCATGGCTAGCAATAAAATTATTTTTATGACGAATATGAGTTGATAAATAGAGTTTTATCATTATTGATTAATATAGGTAAAACAATTCGATCATGTGAAGCGTACGAGTGAAGCTATCACAAAAGAGTGAAATGAGAAGTAAAGATTCGTCTTGACTTTTGACGTAGTCACGGTTGAATTCCGTAATTCAAGGAATTTAAAGAAATCTTCTAAGCAGAAAGAAAATATATTAGCACGAATTATCAGAAATTTGTTGAAATTACGGAAAGGATAGAAATATCAAGAGTATATTTTCTTGATATGTTTAGAGCTTAAGTAGAATGAAAGAGTTGTGTAACATGGCACATGATGATGGTACTGAGAATCATCACGTTTCATTAGAAACTCAGCATGACTTACTGTAATATAATCACGTTGGCCTGACGTCATTATATTATACTAACTCATGTTTCAATCCCAACACTTCTCTAGGAAATCATTCATAATTTAACTTGAATTTTAAAGAATATAGAAACTAAAATAGTTTCTTTTAGGATGTAACACAGATAGCATGAAGAGATAGATAATTTCGGATAAGAATATTTATGAATATATCTTCAGAAATATCGAAAATATTTTTTTTTTTTGACGATATTTTGGAATTTCTAAGATCGAAGGTTGATGAAGAAATATTTTCCGCAAGATTTTAACATGAGTACGGAGCAAGATATTCTCTAAAGATTTTGGCGGATCCAGAATTACCTGAATTCTTTGAATATAGGTTTTGGTCCTTGTATTTGTCCTTGGTCTCCTTCATGGTTAGCTCAATCCGTTTTTCAGTACCAAATTTTCTATCGAGCGTTCCCAACACTCCCTTCTTTATCATCAAACTTTTGGCCATTATGACCATCTACAGCTTTGCTGCTTCATTAACATTCAAAGTTATCATAACTGAATCATTGGTTATCAATCCGCGGTGGTTTCAGGAGAATTGTGTTTTTAGATGATTAAATGATGGTGGAATATGAAAGGTTCCCCGGTAACAATAAAGAGCACACATATATATCGAAGTTATAATAAGGTTGTTTTGAACGAAAAGTCGAAGTTGATTTGCTGGAGCTGTGACAAAATTTGGCTATTTTGAAAAGGAATTGCAAAGTTATTTTCGGAAATAACAACGTCAAAGGAGCTAGCACAGATACGTGTTAAACGTTTACTCAGGTTCCGAGTGTTTTCAGATGTATAACCATATGTGCATCAATCTTTTCTTCCGTAGATGAAGTGCGGTTGGTTCATCCTCTCGATCGAGATGTTTTCAAGAATCATGAAAGGTTTGAACGCAAATTGTAATCGTCAAGATACAAATGAGGTTTAAGATGAAATCAAGTGGCAAACTTGAAGAATTGTTTAGTTTCATATGTTATAATCAATATTTTAATTCATTTTAATTGTCCAAAGTTAGTAGTCCAACAGTCCAATAGTCCAATAGTCCAATGATTCATATACAGTTTAATATATAATATTCGAATTAATTAGTACGTATCGTGACCCGTGTACCGGTCTCAGTATTGATCACAACTCAAACTATATATATATATTTTGGAATCAACCTCAAACCTGTATAGCTAACTCCGTCATTTGCATATAGAGTGTCTATGGTTGTTCCAAGATAGATATATAGATGGGTCAATATGATATGTCGAAACCTTGTATACGTGTCCTGTTATTTAAAGTGCATAAAATAAATACAGAAATTAAATAACGATAAATTAAATTGCGAGAATGTAAATTGCGATAAATAAAATGTAACCAGTTAGCTAGGAACAGTTAGCTAGGAACAGTTAGCGTGGATTCTTAACAAAATTCTTCTCATAATTAAATTGTTTGTGTCTAACAAATTTTATTTTTGTCCAATGTTTTCTTCATTATGCCACTTGTTGGATTCTGATAGGTCAAAATCCAATTATGAAATTGAATGAATATGGTTATTCTACGGTAAACAGATACGTATATCGATGATTGCAGGTAGGATAGTAAATGACTGTTGATTCAGATTCGAAGAATGTACAAAGTAACTTATTAATGTGAAATTTAAATATTTCTCGGGTATTACCTACCCGTTAAAATATTTTCACCATTAACAGTTTGTACCGAAGAATTTTAATTACAATCTTTATGAAAATATACATACATATGTATTTTCTTTAGATGTAATCATGGATTTAATGAGTCAACAAGATATTACACTCATTTAATTTATCGTTAGAACTAGATTACATAATTTTGAAAACTTTAAAAATTACATAATCGCCATGTCGAACAAAGATAAATGAGGTAGAACGATACGTAAAATGAAGATAATCGATGTAGAACGATATGTAGAACGATATGTAGAACGAAGATCATACTCGAAGTACAGATGGTGATATTGAGGCACGTGATGTTGAGGCTTGTGTTATTGGTGGTACTGATGCCGATGCTAGTGGTACTGTTGGTGTCGGTGATATTGCTGAAACTGTTAAGTTTTGCACCATATTCTCCAAATTGATTTCTCGATCACGAAGTTCGTTAACTTCTTCTATTATTCATGAATGATTGTCAGTCGAAACGAGTGGATGAATAAGGTTTAGAAATTTAGATAGAAGATAATCGTGGCGAGATATTCGGGAAATGAGGGTGAAAATGGTGTTTCATATTGGTTCGCCGATGAGTGCTTCAGGTTCATCGCCAAGAGGGAAATTTGGTTGGTGTAAAGGATCGCCTTCTTCTCGTCTCCATTGATTTAGTCGACTACGAACTCATCAGATGAATTGGGGATGACTGATTGATTGATTCATTCTGGTGACGCTGCTTCTGGGGCTGGAGTGGGACTCTATATCGGAATCCGAGGGACTTGATCTAATGGTGAGTTCCATTGCGTACGATTGAATAAAGGATTTTTCGATATGAAATGATTTTTGGATATCGGATGATATTCTAATTATATAGAATACCTATATTTGGTACAGAAGATCGCGTAGATTACGAAAGAAAATAAGGAAACGTGTCAGATAAAGTCTACAGTAACAGATACGCTAAGATATGAATTTATCTGTACACTATCTATCAAATAAGTGCAGGAAGTCATGTCTAGACTTAGGAATAATAAGCAGGTAATTTTCCACTAGGAATGATAAACAATACTTATAATATGCAGCTAAGGTCGAAGTCCAGACTCGCTAATGCATCCTAACAACTATCAGTTAGACACACTAATGCAAGACCTGGTTCACTAGGACCAACGCTCTGATACCAAATGTCATAACCCGTCCTTATCCCCCTGGACGAAATCATCAACATCTGGTCCCATCGCGGTGATCGACTCCAAGTAATGTCCTTAACATGAGCAAATGCACAGCGGAAGACTTAATTCGTACCTGAGAATAAACATGCTTAAAAGTGTCAACCAAAAGGTTGGTGAGTTCATAGGTTTATCATAATAAGCATTTCAATATATTAATAGATGATAATGCTAAAAACGAACATATATTTCATAGCATTATTCCTCAAGAAAGACAAGCTTTTAGTTGCAATTGTTCTATTTACAAGTGATATTCGTTTAAATAATAAAAGGTGAAGACAAAAGACAGATTCGATGAATTGAAGACGCAAACGACCAAAAAGCTCAAAAGTACAAAAGACAATCAAAGAGGTTCCAATTATTGATAAGAAACGTCTCGAAATTACAAGAGTACAAGATTTAAAACGCAAAGTACAAAATATAAAATTGTACGCAAGGACGTTCGAAAATCCGGAACCGGAACCAGAGTCAACTCTTAACGCTCGACGCAACGGACTAAAAATTACAAGTTAACTATGTATATAAATATAATATAATATATAATTAATTATATTAATTATATATATATTATATTTATAAATAAAAACCGTCGGCAGAGAAAGACTCCAAAGTTGTGAGCTGTAATTTCATTCTCCGCGACTCGCGGAGTTTGAAGGCAAAAATGCCGCGAGTCGCGGAGCCCCAATTTCAGAAACTCCCTATAAAGCTCGCGCATTCTGATCGTAATCATCATCTTGTTTCTCCTCATTCATACGATATATTTATATTTATAATTTATATTTTAATTTTAATTTTAATTATAATTCTAATAATAAGGGTATGTTAGCAAATGTTGTAAGGGTGTAAGTCGAAATTCTGTCCGTGTAACGCTACGCTATTTTTAATCATTGTAAGTTATGTTCAACCTTTTTATATTAATGTCTCGTAGCTAAGTTATTATTATGCTTATTTAATCAGAAGTAATCATGATGTTGGGCTAATTACTAAAATTGGGTAATTGGGCTTTGTACCATAATTGGGGTTTGGACAAAAGAACGACACTTGTGGAAATTAGACTATGAGCTATTAATGGGCTTTATATTTGTTTAACTAAATGATAGTTTGTTAATGTTAATATAAAGATTTACAATTGGGCGTCCCTATAAATTACCATATACACTCAATCGGACACGATGGGCGGGGTATTTATATGTACGAATAATCGTTCATTTAACCGGACACGGGAATGGATTAATAGCCACTAGAATAATTAAAACAGGGGTGAAATTATGTACAAAGGACACTTGGTATAATTGATAACAAAATATTAAAACCTTGGGTTACACTCAGTCGACATCCTGGTGTAATTATTAAACAAAGTATTAAAATATTGTTACAGTTTAAGTCCCCAATTAGTTGGAATATTTAACTTCGGGTATAAGGATAATTTGACGAGGACACTCGCACTTTATATTTATGACTGATGGACTGTTATGGACAAAAACCAGACGGACATATTAAATAATCCAGGACAAAAGACAATTAACCCATGGGCATAAAACTAAAATCAACACGTCAAACATCATGATTACGGAAGTTTAAATAAGCATAATTCTTTTATTTCATATTTAATTTCCTTTATTTTATATTTAATTGCACTTCTAATTATCGTATTTTTATTGTTATTGTATTTAATCGCACTTTTAATTATCGTACTTTTTAATTATCGCAAGTTTATTTTATCGCACTTTTATTATTCGCAATTTCATTTATCGTTATTTACTTCATGCTTTAATTTAAGTCTTGTATTTATTTTTAATATTTTACATTTGGTTTTAACAGCGACTAAAGTTTTAAAATCGACAAACCGGTCATTAAACGGTAAAAACCCCCCTTTATAATAATAATATTACTTATATATATATTTGTATTTTTATAAAAGTAAACTAATATAGCGTTGAGCTTTGTTTAAAAAAAGATTCCCTGTGGAACGAACCGGACTTACTAAAAACTACACTACTGTACGATTAGGTACACTGTCTATAAGTGTTGTAGCAAGGTTTAAGTATATCCATTCTATAAATAAATAAATATCTTGTGTAAAATTGTATCGTATTTAATAGTGTTTCGTTGTAAAATTTAATACTATTTCGTACCCCCACGCTACTACATCAAGTATTTTTGGCGCCGCTGCAGGGGAACTCTTTTAAAAGCCGGAAGCGCAACGCTAATATAAAAAAAAAGATTTTTAGTTTACTTTTATTAAAATTCGTTTTTGTAAAAAAAAAACGTTTTAAATATTCGAAAATATAAAAAGAAAAACAAAAATATAAGTATTTTTAAGATTTTGTTAAATATTTAAGTTTTATAAAGTTTCTTTATTTTTATTTTATAAAAACATAAGTTTTATTTAAGTATTTTGTTTTTATTTGAAAACATAAAAAATATATATATATATAAATCTAGTTTTAAGCATTTTATTTATTAAAATTATAAAGTAGTTCTATTTTATTTAAGTTTTTAAAATATAAGTTTTTATACACATATTTTTTTTTAACAGAAAAATTAAAAACATAAAAAAAAAAAAAAAAATAAAGAAAAACGCGTCGAATTTAAATAACCTGTCAGCTGAATTTTGGAACCCCGCGAGTCGCGGGGTTTGAAGCTTTGAGTACCGCAAGTCGCGGAGACCATCTGACACAGCTGACCAGAACCCTAATCAAGCATTAATTACGGGTAATTATAATAATTATTAATATAAAACCCTAATTATCAATTATTATTAAAATTAAGTTTTATTTTAAAATTTCTTTTTAATTAATTTGTATTATTTTGTTTAATTAGTTTAATTAATTTGTAAAATTAGTAGTTTTAATAAATAATTAATATAAAAATAATATTTTTATAAAAATTGTAATTTTTACAACTTTTTGTATATTTTTATATTTTGTCCCTTTTTAATCGCTTTAGCGTAACTTTTGTATTTTTAGCTCATATTTAGTTTTAAACTTAGTTTTTGCCATAGTTATTTTTACTCCTAGATTTTTAGGCTTTGCCGTAGAATTCCTTAAGTGCTTTTTCTTTAGACTAAGATTTAGGTACTTTAGAATTTTGCGACGCCTTTTTAAGTTTTAGTTTCTTTTTAAGTTATTTCCATTTGGGATTTAGTTTTTCTTGTAAGCTTTAATATTTTTAGACGATTTTTTTACCTACGTATCAATTATCATTCCAATTAGTAATTTCAATTTGCGATTATAATTTTAAGTTAGTTGTAGTAATAAGGTTAGGTTAGTCAAGTATTTTTAAGTTTTATAAGTTTCTTTTATTTTTTTCGTCACCTTTTATTTTTCAACCATTTTTCTTTTTCGACCTTTTTCGACGAACTTTTTTTCTTTCTTATTTCTCGCTATTCTAGTTTTAGGACATAGATTTTTATTCTACTTCTTATCTAAATTTCTTAAAATTACGAAAATTTATTTTAAGTGGTTAAATTAATAGACATCAAAATTTTCTGGTTCGTAGTAATAGTTGGATTTGTACGTGGACCGGGTTATTGGAGCCAAACAGTCCTCAATTATATTGAGACCAAACGAATCCTGCCTCTCTGCTGCATCTTTTGGCTATTCGAAACGTGGGCAAAATCAGAAAAGTCTATTGATTGGATAACTTATTATAATTTTTCTTTCCTTTTTAAAACTAATAGGATATTCAGTGAATGCACCGAGCAAGACGTTCACCACCTTTTGTACGTTCACCACCTGTAACTAGATCAAGACATTTAGCAAATATAACCGCCGTTGATTTTTCTTTAGAATCGTCATCCAGTCGACCAAGTACTTCAGTTCAAATTTCCGATAATCTATTTTTTGAACCCGACCTCACAATTGAGAATCCGGAGAATATTCAGGAACGGTTCGTAGATCCTGAACCATTAAACTTTCCTCCGGAGCCACCAATCATTCAAACAGAGATTGTTGAGGAACGAACCATTAAATCAGAATCATCTAGTGATACCGATTCAACAAATTCAATTATGGAGAATCTGGAACCTTTAAGTATGGAAGACCGAATGAGAGCTAAACGCACTGGCCAAGGTCACGCAATTACTCATCCAGACATTAATGCGCCAGATTATGAAATCAAAGGACAAATTCTACACATGGTGACTAATCAATGTCAATTTAGTGGTGCGCCGAAGGAAGATCCAAATGAACATCTACGTACCTTTAATAGGATCTGCACACTATTTAAAATCCGAGAAGTGGAGGATGAACAGATATATCTCATGTTATTTCCCTGGACTTTAAAGGGAGAAGCCAAAGATTGGTTGGAATCGTTACCTGAAGGGGCGATTGATACATGGGATGTTTTAGTTGACAAATTTCTTAAACAATTCTTTCCTGCATCTAAAGCCGTAAGACTTCAAGCAGAAATTGTTACGTTCACACAGAAACTGAATGAAACTCTATATGAGGCATGGACAAGATATGGAAAGTTGTTAAGAGGATGTCCGCAACATGGTTTAGACACCTGTCAAATAGTACAAATATTCTACCAAGGATGCGACATCACTACAAGAAAAGACATAGATATAGCAGCTGGTGGTTCTATTATGAAGAAAACCGAAACTGATGCTTACAAAATTATTGATAACACTGCTTCCCACTCACATGAGTGGCACCAAGAAAAAGATATCATTAGATCATCTAAAGCAGCTAGAGCCGATTCTAGCCATGACTTAGATTCCATTTCCGCAAAGATAGATGCTGTGGAGAGACGAATGGAAAAGATGACTAAGGATATTCACTCAATACGAATTAGTTGTGAGCAGTGTGGAGGACCACATTTGACAAAAGATTGTCTCAGTATTGAATTAACAATGGAACAAAGAGAGAATATTTCATACATAAACCAAAGGCCTGGAAATAATTATCAGAATAATTATCAACCGCCAAGACCGATTTACAATCAAAACCAGAATTATAACCGAAATATTCCATACAACAACCAACAAGGTCCTAGCAATCAACAAGTATCCAATAATACTTACAATCAGCAAAGACCTAATTTTCAAAACAAACCACCACAACAAACCGATGATAAAAAGCCGAATTTAGAAGATATGATGATGAAGCTAGTTGAAACTCAAACGCAGTTTTTCACATCTCAGAAACAAACCAATGAACAAAATGCTCAAGCATTTAGAAATCAACAAGCTTCTATTCAAAATCTGGAACAAGAAGTAAGTAACCTAGCAAGGTTAATAGGTGAAAGAAAACCGGGAAGTCTACCTAGTGATACAAATGCTAACCCCCGGAATGAAACAGCTAAAGCCATTACCACAAGAAGTGGTACAACACTTAAACCACCTGAAATACCTGTAACTTCTGATGAAGCCATTCCTACTCCACAAGAACCACAACCTGATCAAGATAAGGAAAAAGAACCGGTAGTTGAAAAGATTAATGAAGATAACACAGCTAAGGCTAAACCTTATGTTAAACCATATCAACCACCACTTCCTTATCCGAGTAAAATGAAGAAAGAAAAACTTGAAGCCGAGCAATCCAAATTCTTGGATATGTTTAAACAGATAAATGTAAATCTTCCTTTCATTGATGTGATTTCAGGAATGCCTAGATATGCTAAATTCTTGAAAGATCTAATCTCAAATAGAAAGAAAATGGAAGAACTCTCGGCTGTTACTATGAATGCTAATTGTTCAGCAGTGCTGTTGAATAAGATACCAGAAAAACTATCTGATCCAGGAAGTTTCACAATTCCATATTTTCTGGGTAGTCTTAATTCAATAGAAGCATTAGCAGACTTAGGTGCTAGTATAAATTTAATGCCGTATTCACTATACGCTAAACTAGACCTTGGAGAATTGAAACCAACCAGAATAAGCATACAACTAGCCGATAGATCAATAAAATATCCTAGAGGGATAATGGAGAACATGCTAGTTAAAGTTGGTACTTTAGTATTTCCAGTAGATTTTGTTGTTCTGGACATGGAAGAAGATTCTCAAGTTCCTCTCATATTAGGAAGACCATTCTTAAACACGGCTAAAGCAATGATAGACGTGTTCGGTAAGAAACTGACCCTAAGTATAGAGGATGAGAGTGTTACCTTTTCAGTTGATAGAGCAATGCAACAACCACAATCTGCAGATGATACATGTTATTATATTCAAACTATAGATGCACATGCAGAATTATTAGAAGAATTTCCAGAATTACAAGGAACAGGAGAATGTTCTTTAGGAGAAGGTAATGAACCAATTGATGAAGCTGAAATGTTAGCTACACTTATAGCTAATGGATATGAACCAACAACAGAAGAAATTCAAATGCTAAAAGAAGAAGACAGATATCGATATAAATCATCGATAGAAGAACCTCCAAAATTAGAGTTAAAG
Source organism: Rutidosis leptorrhynchoides (assembly GCF_046630445.1). Lineage (NCBI taxonomy): Eukaryota > Viridiplantae > Streptophyta > Magnoliopsida > Asterales > Asteraceae > Rutidosis > Rutidosis leptorrhynchoides. The sequence goes on from NC_092337.1 coordinate 254,669,842, forward strand.
CCACTTCCAAACCATTTGGAATACGCTTATTTACATGGTGAATCTGAATTACCTGTAATAATATCGTCTTCTCTTACTGAAAATGAGAAATCACAACTCATTTCTGTGTTGAAAGCTCATAAACCAGCCATTGCATGGAAGATTCATGATATTAAAGGAATAAGTCCTTCGTATTGCACACATAAAATCCTTATGGAAGAAGGTCATAAAACGTATGTGCAACGCCAACGAAGACTAAATCCTAATATGCAAGATGTAGTTAAGAAAGAGATTATTAAACTGCTAGATGCAGGTTTAATTTATCCAATCTCTGATAGTCCATGGGTAAGCCCAGTTCAATGCGTGCCTAAGAAGGGTGGCATGACTGTCATTACAAATGAGAAAAATGAGCTTATTCCTACTAGAACTGTAACAGGATGGCGTGTGTGTATTGATTATAGAAAATTAAATGACGCCACCAGAAAAGATCACTTTCCCTTACCTTTCATAGATCAAATGTTGGAAAGATTAGCCGGAAATAGTTACTATTGTTTTCTAGATGGATTTTCCGGATATTTTCAAATTCCAATAGCACCCGAAGACCAAGAGAAAACCACATTCACGTGCCCTTATGGTACTTTTGCTTACAAACGCATGCCATTTGGACTTTGCAACGCCCCTGCAACCTTTCAAAGGTGCATGATGGCGATTTTTCACGACATGATAGAAGAATGCATGGAAGTTTTCATGGATGACTTTTCAGTCTTCGATGAAACATTTGAATCATGTCTAGCTAATCTTGAACGAATGCTTCTTAGATGCGAACAATCAAATCTAGTACTTAATTGGGAGAAATGCCATTTCATGGTTAAAGAAGGCATCGTTCTTGGACATAAAATTTTAAAAGAAGGAATTGAGGTGGATAGAGCTAAAGTAGATGTAATTTCTAAACTTCCACATCCCACCAATGTTAGAGGAGTTAGGAGTTTTCTAGGGCATGCCGGTTTTTACCGACGTTTCATAAAAGATTTTTCTAAAATTGCCACTCCTATGAATAAACTCCTAGAAAAGGATGCTCCATTCATCTTTTTAGATGAGTGTATCAAATCTTTTAATATTCTTAAAGAGAAACTCACTAATGCACCGATCATGATAACACCAAATTGGAATCTACCATTTGAACTAATGTGCGATGCAAGTGATTTTGCAATGGGAGCCGTTTTAGGACAAAGGATTGAAAAACGATTTCAACCTATATATTATGCTAGTAAGACGTTACAAGGAGCACAAATGAACTATACAACTACTAAAAAAGAACTCCTTGCTATTGTCTTTGCTTTTGACAAATTTCGATCATATCTCGTTCTAGCAAAAACAATAGTCTATACCGATCATTCTGCTCTTAGATACCTATTTTCGAAACAAGATGCCAAACCACGATTAATTCGTTGGATCTTACTCTTACAAGAGTTTGATATTGACATCCGAGATAAAAGAGGAGCAGAAAATCTCGCCGCTGATCATCTTTCTCGTCTTGAAAATCCCGAATTAGAAGTTCTAAATGAATCAGCCATACAAGACAATTTTCCTGAAGAATATCTATTGAAGATAGATTATAAAGAAATCTCATGGTTTGCAGACTATGCAAATTACTTGGTTTGTGGATTCCTTGAAAAAGGATTATCGTACCAAAGACGAAAGAAATTCTTCAGTGATATAAAACACTATTTTTGGGAAGATCCACATCTGTTTAAAAGTTGTCCCGATGGAATAATACGCCGATGTGTATTTGGAGATGAAGCTAGTAAAATATTAAACCATTGTCACACAGGACCAACAGGAGGGCATTATGGGCCTCAACTAACAGCACGAAAAGTTTATGAAGCTGGATTCTATTGGCCTACAATTTACAAAGACGCACACCTTCTTTGCAAATCCTGTGATGCTTGTCAAAGGGCCGGAAAAATAAGTCAACGTGATGAAATGCCACAAAATGTCATCCAAGTATGTGAAGTATTTGACATTTGGGGTATTGACTTTATGGGTCCATTTCCAAAATCTCATAATAATCTATATATACTCGTAGCCATTGATTATGTATCTAAATGGGCGGAAGCACAAGCTCTCCCAACTAACGATGCACGAGTTGTAGTCAACTTTTTAAAATGTCTTTTTGCAAGGTTTGGAACACCGAAAGCTTTAATAAGTGATCGGGGAACTCATTTTTGTAATAATCAACTTGAGAAAGTTCTCAAACGTTATGGAGTAACTCATAAAATCTCAACCGTATATCATCCACAAACAAGTGGACAAGTTGAAAATACCAACCGAGCTTTAAAACGTATTCTAGAGAAAACCGTAGGATCAAATCCGAAGGAATGGTCCATTAAATTGGAGGATGCACTCTGGGCTTTTAGAACAGCCTACAAAACTCCAATTGGAACCACACCTTTTAGACTTGTTTATGGAAAAGCATGTCATCTTCCAGTAGAAATTGAACACAAAGCATTTTGGGCTTTGAAGACATGTAATCTTGATTTACATGAAGCCGGACGTTTACGATTAAGTCAACTAAACGAATTAGAAGAATTAAGACATGAAGCATACGAAAATTCGTTAATCTATAAAGAAAGAACGAAGAAATGGCATGATAAAAGAATCAGAAGTTCAAAAGAATTTAAAGAAGGAGACAGAGTTCTTCTTTTTAATTCACGATTCAAGCTATTTCCTGGAAAATTGAAATCAAGATGGTCTGGACCATTCATAGTCAAAAGAGTTTTCCCATACGGAACGATAGAATTAATAAATTCAAATGGGATTGAATTTAAAGTTAATGGTCACAGAGTTAAACATTACATACATGGTCCGATGGAAGTCTACAACGAAGTTAATCACAATTTCGACACCACAGCTAACTAAGTGTGGGGAGAATCAAGTCTTTAAAAGGATAATATGTATTTCTGTTAGAGTTAGATTGTCTGTTTTCGTGTAGTTCTCGAAAATGGAACCCGAATGGTCTTTCCCTAGCAGACCCTAAAGAACTAGTCTTCTCCCCCCATTCTGAATTTTTATTTTTTTAGGTTTTTACAAAATGAAGACTGCCTATGAACTAAACCATGGTCTAATGCTACACGCTTTGATCACTAAACGTAATAATGACATACTACCGAGTGAATTAGTATCAGTAATCAGAGAAAGAATGGACGGAGTTAGAAAAGAATCCAGATGCGAAGATAATAAGTTACAATTTGGTAAAGGAAAATCAAAATCCGCAGCGAAAAAAAGTGCACGACACCTAGAAAGATGTCACAAATGCGGAAAATGGTCACATGGAGGTAAATGTTCAAATAATCAAACCTATTCAAATACCGAATTTGTTACTTTATGCAGAGACGGACCGTTCATATGTTTAGAAGAAAAGACACTGAATGCTCGAGGTTACGCCTATGTAGCCATGGAAAACCAATTAAACCGACTATCTTATGAATGGGATAGATCATATAACTAAGAAATGTATTTCACAGGTATGTCTGTACAGTTTTTATTTTTATTTTTATTTTCAACCTTTTGATAATAAACGCTAATTTGTTCGCTAAAAAGTATTAAATTGGTATTGAATAAAATTAGGTTTGGCGACCGAAATTATTAATATCATTCAAAAATTTATTACATCACTGCGAAATTTAACGTTTATTCTTAAGGTATAAATATCTTTAATCAATCAACCCAAAATATTTCAAAAATTCGTCATGAGTTAAATTAGGTCTTAGAACCGAAATTACTTTACCGAAAAGAGGGGCGCATATTTTTGATAATATTTGATTGATTAAAGTGGGATAAAAAGACAAAAAGATTTTTAATTTTATTTTTACCATGTTTTTAAAATTAATATTTAAATCTTAAATTAATATTGTAAACTTTGTAAAAACAATATTTTTAAAATTGTAAATATTTGAAAAATTAATATAAGTTTGGTGTGAATTTATAATATGAATTTTTAAATTAAGTTTGGTGTGAATTTATAATATGAATTTTTAAATTAAGTTTGGTGTGAATTTTTAATTATTAAAATATGAATTTTTAATGTTATGCATTTTAAATTGTAAGTTCGGTGTGAATTTTTAATATTAATTTTGAATTTTATATTTAAATTGTGTGAATTTAAAAACAAAAATTTACTTTATCTCATTAAGTTAAAAATATGATTTTAAAATTCGTCGTAAGTTGAAGACTAGGTCTTTGAACCGAAATTGCTTTACCCGAGGGAGGGACGAGAACTTTTATTATCATTGTTTTTAATCTTATTGAATTAAAGTATGCCAAAAACATTGAAAAAACCCAAAAATCTTAGCTTTTAAAACAATCGCTACAAAAAGACAAATTTTAAAATTTTGTCGAGGGACGGACTAGGACATCGATCCGAAACGACCTCGTCCTAAATAACAAGGGAAACAAAATTTTAAAATTAAATACTTAATTGTTTTATAAGTTAATGATTATAAAAAATATATATATATATATATATCAAACTCCGCGACTCGCGGAGTTTGAAGGGTTAAATGCCGCGAGTCGCGGAGGGACCAAAACCCAGAAAAAAAATAAAGAGCTGTAATAGATCAGTGCACTCCACAACTCAAAAACACAGCGAAAAACCTGCGCGAAAAACCCAAAAAATACACCCCAAAATCACAATTTTTAACCGTTAATCACCAAATCTTTTACTAAAATCATGTTAAGAAGGATGCTATCTAGGAATTACTCAAGAAGAACGGTAAATTTCTACACCTAAACACCATTTAATCCGAAATTTGGTGTTCTTGAGCAATTTTTTTCCCAATTTGATTTTAATGCTTTTTAGTGTAATTATGATTAAATTGTTTATGTATTATGCTTGTATAAACTAGATTGATGCTATTTAACATGATTAGAAGCCTTAAACTTCAAATTTAGAGTAATCTAGGGTTTGTGTTCTTGAGCAAATTTGGGGCTTTTTGATATAAACAGGTTATGGCCGATTTTTGTCATGAATTGTTGCTAAATTAAGTAGTGTAACATGTCTAGGTAGTTAAATGATCCAAACTTTGAGCCTAAACATGATTTTGAGAATTAAAGTAGACTTTTTCAAGTCTAAAATTCATGAACTTGATTTTTGAAAGATAATGCCATTTGAAACTTGTTTAATTGCTAGTAATGATTATTTTGACATGTTATTTGAGTTGAATGCTTATGAACTTGGCAAACATTTTCGTATATGCTTATTTGAAAAAGTGTAGATTTGAAGAAAATATGAAAATAAGCTTAAGTTTGATATAAATTGATCAAGTCATTGTAATTATTTTGATTGATGATTTTGCTGACACTAATGCATATTTGGATGCACAAAAATTGTGTTTGATGTGTTTTGCAGACTGAAAGGGGTGAATCTTCATCCCAAGCCCGCAATGCTCCAGCTGAGAATGCGGAATAACAGGAGGTGGATAACTACTACAAGCAGGATATACCTCATCCAGTCATGACCTTTTCTGATATGCACTTGGAAGAGTTGCACCCGAACCTGAGATTTGACAGACTTTGGATAGATTATCCAAAATATCAAAGGGGTTTGCATACTCTTCATTCTAAGGTTGTTGAGGTACCAAGGGTCATAGAATGGGGACCCTTGGAAGCTGTAGAATTGGCCGAGCCAATTAGGGAATTACTTGTACAGAGGTATGGTAATTCTACTTTTAATGACTGGGTACGTTTATTCACCATGCGTAGACCTGTATATAAAGTATGTTGTGATGAATTGTTATGTAGTATAGAGTTGAATGATCGGGTAGCTAGTTTAACCGATCGTTCTTTTATTAGATTTTTGTTAGGCGGTTCGATGCGCCACATGTCTTTACTGGACATGGCTCAGGCTTTACGTATATATACGCCTGAGGAGTTAGCATCTGCCGATTGTAGAGGGTTGATACTAAACGGTAGAAAGATAGATGAAAATTTTGATACACACGGTGTGTGGAGTCAAATGACAAGCCATCACCGTTTCAAAGGGGGAAATTACTCTTATTTGGATATAGATAGAGCCGAATTAAGAGTAATTCATAGGTTTTTAGCTAATTCGATTACACAAAGGGGTAAGAACAAGGAAAAAGTAAATGAACAGGATTTGTTTTACCATATGTGTATTCGAGACCCACAAAGCGCTGTAAGTATACCATATTGTGTGGGTTATTATTTATCAGCTATGGTTCAGGGGATGCGACCGCATAGCATAATAGGAGGTGGTATTTTTATTACTTTGATTGGTGAATATCTCGGTGTGGATATAAGTCGGGGGGGGATTATTAGTAGAAGAACCAGAACCCCGCGATACTATAGGTTTAAATGTATACCATGGTGCGAAAGTTTTGAAAAGGCGAAATAACGCCGCAGTACAATACCATGGTAGACATCCACAGGTGGAGAGAAACCAACAGCAAGGTAATGTAGGAGGGGGGAATGAGATGCAAGAAATGCAAAGGTTTATAGCTTCTCAGGAATACGAAAATGCTAGACAGAGAGCATTTGAAGATTGGCAAGTTCATCAGAACCAAATCATAGCTCATTGCCAACATATAGGTAGAAACTATATTCCTACACCGAAACCCATCTTCCCTCCTTGGTCTATAGAGATGCAGCCACCATATCCTACGTATAACCCTGCCGAAGCATTCTATAGCACCTATGGTTATGCCTGGAACCCCTATTGGTACCAGTATCATCCCTAGTATACTTAGTTTTATTTTTTTTTTGTAATTTGTAATTATTGATACATTTAATGCTTTTGTTAATATTGTAATCATTTTTATAATTATCTAACTTTTATTGTTAGATTTTAATAATTTTTGAATGTGGGGTAATATACCAAACTTCAAAAATATGTATATATGTTTGCAGTTTATCTTATGTACACAACAGGGTAAAACAACGCATTTTCAAAGACTGGCATTAAGTTCAGCAAAATCAACTAATTTTGACGACAAGATGCAAAATATATGTGAAATAACAACAAGACGGAATGAACAAATGATGTGCACCATTTAACATTCAGCAAACAAACGCCAATATATTTGGAAACTTTGGTAAAAATTTAATCATTTTCACACAAATCACCCTCAATAATTTAAATTGTTACTGATTTCTTGCAAATGAGGGCATTGCAAGATCTTAAGTGTGGGAAGGGGTTAAATTCTTTCGGATTTTAAAATTTTTATCTTAAACACTTGGTTACCATTAAAAATACTAGTAAAGCAGTAGTTGTATTAGAATCTAGTGCTCTCTGATAATAAAGAATAGCCCTGGTCATATATACTGACTACCCAATTTTAGTAAAATTTTTCAAAATTTTCAATTAAATGAATTCAAAATCATGTTTATACATATTTATGAAAGATAAAACTAGGTTTTAACACCGAAATTATTGTTACCTCGGAAAGGACATAAATTGAGAAACAAACTAAAATGTTAAAATTCATTTAAAATGGAATAGAGGACGATAAAAAGGAAAATAAAAGCCAAGTGTGGGAAAATTTACCAAGTTATCTTAAACATATGTCACATATATCTGTAACAAATAACTGAAAATACTTTTGCTTTGGACTAAACTAAACTGTTTTACCAAATGAAAGAAAAGAAAAGATGGATCTACACGATGAATCAATTCCATCATTAAAAGGAAGTAAAGTCTTCCGAAAAAGAAACGCGCTTCTTGATCTAGGTCATGAAGTTGTCGTCCAGGCCAGCTGTAGGTTGACGAAAAATCCAGAAAAGTCATCACAAAAATCAGCAGGAAATCCACGGACCTCAGCATTAAACAGGGTCGCCAAGTGGTCAGATTTATCCTAACCATGAGAAGGATTTATCTTGTAAAATGGGGGGGGCACCATGCAAATTAGCTGGATAAGACTAATGAATCAGATCCCCAGAAAGGATAATCTCCTTAACGATTAAAAATCAGCTTTTAAGACTGATATTACTCAATCCTAGAGATTGACCTTAAAGATTGAGAATTACAAACTCATGGAATTCAATGATATCTAAACTCAAGCTTGAACGAGAAAATATTTTGATCAAAATTACAAACCGATTTGTTTTCTGAAAACCCTATTTTCAATGCGTTCATTACCATTGAACGTAAAATCCTAGGAATTCACCTGGAATTCATTAGGTCACCTGAACCAAATCGGGTGTCAACCGTAAGAACGGTGGTTGCATAGTGGTCAAAGACAGGACCTTGTGCCATACCGAAAAATCATAAGGGTGAGCTTTACTATTTCTCCTACCAAGGATAGTAATTGCGTCCGACACGTTATAGACCATAATTAAAAGCATGTCAGGGGACATTGCCTTAACAGTTGCTTGTTCAACGCTTTCCTTTACAACCGGACGGTAGTTTACCGAAAGGTAATATACGGGACAAGTAAACTGGACGTGTTGCTTTCCAAATACAAGGTTAGCAAGTGGGTGACACAAAACCGCAAGTTTTGAGCTAAAATTTTCAAATCTGAAACCCACCAAACCCACAAAAATATTTTGCAAACACCGGTAAAGGGTTATCCCGGAAAACTTATCTAGGGTAAAAACTAGATTTAATTTTCAAAAGATCAAATGTTTTCATAAAGATCCAATTTCCTTAATGGATCTAAATTTTTATAGTCATGTGGGACTGTAAACCATATCGTTACTGTGACGACCCAGAAATTTTTGACTAATTTTAGATCAAACTCTCGATACGATTTAATATTTTTAACACGATAAGCAAAGTCTGTAATGTTGAATCTCAAAATCTTTGAACTATGTTCACGTAATCAATTACTCTTTTATTGTGCTCGACAATTCACGAACAAGTTAAAAACTTAAACTTGAAACCCGACAAGATATTTTACGTGATTTACTTGCTTAAATGAAAATGTTTTATGATATAATAAATACTATTATTATAACATTTTTAAATATATATATATATATATATATATATATATATATATATATATATATATATATATATATATATATATATATATATAAAGTAATTTGAATGTAATTAATTTTGAAAAACTTAATTTTAATATTATGAATAAATTTATTATATAATTTTATATATATATGGGACGAGAATTAGAAAATGATTTTTTAACTCTAAGTTTGTTAAAAATATAATTATCTTTTTATAAATTATAGATTTTATATATTACATTTTAAGTGGTAGGTTTCTCTTAAAAACATATATAGTATTTTAAATATATATAGACCCACTTATTATGACTTGTTTCTTCGATGTCATGACAAAAATAAATATTACCCTAAAATATGAGATTTTTATATAAACTTTTACCATCTTTTATTGAAAACGGAGCATAAAATAATAGCCCGTGAAAACACGGAACCAAAATGTGAAAATGACAAGTTATGTCACGAGACCTTGTAAGTTTGTGGTGTCTTTTTCTTATAAACCCGTTTTATTTATTTATTTTATTTTATTGATATTTAAGTTATTATTATATTATTATATTATTATTATATTTAAATTATTATTTTATTATATATTTACATCTATAAATTGCAATCTAGTTCTTGTTTTAGAAAACACATACATATCCATATTTTACTCCGTAAAATTATTATTATTATTAAAGATTATTAATATTATTAATATTAATTATTATTAGTAATATATACATAAAATACTACGACGGGGTTATGTTTGGATTTTCAAATGGGTTAAAGCTAAGGAATTTATGGGTTATAGTTAACGAGGTTATGAGTATGGTTCGGGGATATTATTCGTGAATCAAAAGCCAAACTTGAGTTTGTTATTAGTATTGCGTCTGCATACTTTTCCTACAATATTGAATCACAATATTGATAAGTGAGTTTCATTTGCCTTTTTACCCTTTATATTTTTGGGCTGAGAATACATGCGCAATTTTTATAAATGTTTTACGAAATAGACACAAGTAATCGAAACTACATTATATGGTTGAATTATCAAAACTGAATATGCCCTTTTTATTAAGTCTGTAATCTAAGAATTAGGGAACAGATACCCTAATTGACGCGAACTCTAAACATAGATCTATCGGGCCCAACAAGCCCCATCCAAAGTACCGGATGCTTTAGTACTTTGAAATTTATATCATGTCCGAAGGAGGATCCCGGAATGATGGGGATATTCTTATATGCATATTGTGAATGTCGGTTACCAGGTGTTCAATCCATATGAATGATATTTTTGTCTCTATGCATGGGACGTATGTTTATGAGAAATGGAAATATGAAATCTTGTGGTCTATTAAAATGATGGAAATGATTATTTATGTTAAACTAATGAACTCACCAACCTTTTGGTTGACACTTTAAAGCATGTTTATTCTCAGGTATGAAAGAAATCTTCCGCTGTGCGTTTGCTCATTTAGAGACATTACTTGGAGTCATTAATGACATATTTCAAAAGACGTTGCATTCGAGTCGTTGAGTTCATCAAGATTATTATTTAGTCAATTATAGTTGGACATATTATGAAATGGGATGCATGCCGTCAAATTTTGATGTAAATAAATTTTGTCTTTTAAAAACGAATGCAATGTTTGTAAAATGTATCATATAGAGGTCAAATACCTCGCGATGTAATCATATGTTATTGTATTCGTTCTTATGGATTAGGAGGTCGTCTCATGTGGTATCAGAGCGGTGGTCTTAGCGAACCAGGTCTTGCATTAGTGTGTCCAACCGAATATTGTTAGGATGCATTAGTGAGTCTGGACTTCGACAGTGTCTGCATGTCAAAAGTTTTGCTTATCATTCCTTGTTAGAAAACTATATGCTTATCATTCTTAGCCTAGACACATCTTAGTGCTTTTATGCATAGATTGTGTGAAGTTAAAATATTCGTGCAACACTTATTTACAGTACAATACTATTACTATCCTAGAAAATAAAAATAAGTATGAATTTTGCCAGAGACAGTTGCCTCCCCTCTTTACCTCTATCCTATTCTTTTCGTATTAAAGAAAAAGATGAAAACATCATACCCCATGTTTATATATTTTTAATCTAAGTATTCTATTATCAAATGATACACTTGATAAACCTACCGACACTCACCATGATGTCACTCTCATATATCCCATTTACCCATTATAGTGAATTTTTAAGATATGATAATCTTTCAACTTGTTCCTTTCCTTTGTATATATCAGAAATGATCCATTCAATTCAATAATTGAAAAAAAAAAAAAAAAAAGAATTCCATCGTGCTATGGTCGTTTGTACCATTCACTTGACGTTTTCTATCGATAGAAGAATTGGTGGGTATATCCCCAATGGACTTTGACAATCTGTACAAAAGCTATAAAATACAAGAACTCTTTCTACAATGTTATAGTCAATAAAACTTTATATGGGGCCAATTGACACGTCTAATATTGAAAAATTAAACCAACTTCTCCTTTTCCTTTTTCTTGTTTTGTTGATTAGTACCCAAAATGGGATCCACCTTTTACCTTTTGCTCGTGACTCACAACACCAAAGACTAAAATTTTTTTTCTCTCTCTTTTTTTTAAGTAAAAAAAAAATAATTGGTATGAGACGCTCCCCATCATTTTCTACTTTTTGTAGCACAATCATACTCCTTTAAATGGCATCCAAAGCTACTAATATATATTTGGAAACCCTACCACATCAACTCAATGTCAAATTTAAATTTTTTTTAGTTATTGATCGTTTAATAATTATTAACCCATTATTAATTTATTATACTCCGTAATTAATGGTACATACTCTATAATTGGTAACGATAAGAGTTCTACCATTTACACCGGGTTTTTTTTCATTGAACCATGCGAAAGATGACAGTCAAAAAAAAAAAATTTGTGTGGGTCCCACACGTACAACACAACACGTCAAGTCCATACATTTCTAATTTACATAAATATCGGTTTTTTTTATATGAGCAACTCTACAACACAAATCTTATCATTTATTTTTACTTTTAAATTTTTATTTTAATTTTTCATTGACACATATATTACATACACGTATATTTCCATTTTAATTTTTCATACCCACATATTACATACACTTGACCTCGAGTAGTGCATGGAAGGGTTGTTGCAACATCTCTTCCAGTTGTACATTATGTTTAGCAAGTTGTACATTGTGTTTAAAAAGTCGTACTTTGTGCTACTAAAGTTGTACACCATTTAAGCACCTTAATAACTAACATAAGTACGTAGGGAAATGGGGAAGAAGATAGGGATGGGAAGAGAGAGGGAGAAAAAGAATCAGTACGAATTACCATTTTTTTTATTTATAGGACAATTCTCTTTAACTAAACATTTTTTGTTTTTTGAGCACAATGTACGATAATTAATTTAGTCAGGTCCAAAAAAAAAAAAAAAAAAAAAAACCATAAACAAGGCTATCTCTATTTATTTTACTAAATGATAATTCTAAAGAAACTCTTATGTCCCACCCTCCTACGCCTTCGACACTTTTCACTTCATCATTTTTAAAGTTGTCAAGTGTCTAAAACTACATGGCTATTTATTTTTATTTTTATTATTATTTTTTTTCCTTCACATAACATGTGAACACTCTTGGGTTTATTATTATTATTATTATTAAATTATTATTGAGTATTAACTACTCATTTCGTCTAAATTTAATAGATCACATTTTTGTAGGAAGTTTCAATTTGATAATTCACTTTGTATTTTAATCGACAAAAAAAAAAAAAAAAATAAATTATGGTAGAGAGAGAATATATTTTATGCACACAAGTAGTATATATATATATATATATATATATATATATATATATATATATATATATATATATATATTTATCCACGATAAAACTCGAACTCATAACCTAAATAGTACATTAAAAATAAATAAAAATACTCTAGATTTCAGTTAAATACGTAAATAAATAATAAAATACATTATGTTCAACGTTTTACACCAAAGGGTTATTGGCCTGAAGGTATCAAGGTGACCCTTTTAATCAGTGGCAGAACTTGAAAGTTTCGACTGGGAAGGCAAAAATGAACATTCCAAATCTTTTAAATGTAATACTCTGTACATTTTAAATAAACATCTTAATCAATTGAATGATCTTAGACGCCGAAGAACATATCGTATTTAATTACTAAATATACTACCCTTTTGAGCAAACGAACATTAAGCAAAGAAGTTTAATAATTCTTAACTACCCCTTAATATCCTTAATTCTAGCATAACCTTCAAGGCTTCAATACAAATTATACAATCCGTCTCTTTTTAACACAATAAACATCATTAATTACCTATTTATATAAAATGGAAGATATCTAATAAAATAAAATCATATAAGTAAAATAGTAACAAAAGACATCAGGATTGAATAAAAAAAGTGGTGAATTGATTTTAAGATTTTTAAATTATCGATACAAGACGTACACAGTTTGTAAAAGACGACGCACAATTGGGAAGATCAAGCTCTTGGATTAAAAATTGTAACAAATAAATATCTACGGTTGTTTTTTTTTTTAAGAGGGCCCAATAAACTATATTTTTAGCCCACGGAAGATATAAAACAAAATCTATATTAATGACTCAAGAGTTTGGTATGACCATGACCCTCCTAGACCCTAACAAGGATCCGCCATTGCTTTTAATCAAGAGGTTGAGTGTTCAAGTTCCGTTGTGCACATATTTCGTGAATTATTGTAAATATTCGTGTGAAGTGTTTGTGAGTTCGCCTTAAAAATGTCAAAGTCAATAGTGGTACATGGTGTTCGTGTCAATTAATTTCTATTTTTACCTTAGTCTTCAAATAAATTTCCGATTTTATCATTTAAAATTATTCAAACTAAGTGATCTTTTCATACGAAGTAACCATTAATCATATACATAGACATTAAAGCTATTCATAAATAAAATCTAAAAGAATTAAAATTGAATAGGATTGTAAGGATTTGTTTTAGGTTTTATATGATTGGTTTCTTATTTTATTTAATACTCTGTATTATTTAAAGATTTAAGGATTAAAGATTTGCAAGGAATGTACAAATAGAAATAAGCGTGAAAGAATTAATTTTTTTTTTATAATCTGCATATTAATTCGAAAACACAGTAATTAAATGATGACAAGGGTATTTTAGGAAGAAGCTTAAATTAATAGTGGAAGTATCAAAAATTAAGGTGAAAATATCACTACCCATATTTAAAATTCTACAATAAGTGGATCAAAAGTCTACAGACCTCAAGTCAATAAAAGTACATTTGTTTAAATTACTAGTGCAAATTGTATAAACATCCGAAACACTATTTTTACACTCATTTCCAGGATATCTCGCAACGATTATGTAATATCTTAAATTCTAAATCTTATTCATTCCCTTGTTCCAATCACCAATCATCCCAGAGTAATGGAAGAAGTCAACGAACTTCGTGCTCGAGTAGCGGTTTTGGAGAATATGGTGCAGAGATTACAAACACCAGCAGCAGCACCAGCAGCATAACCAGTACCACCATCATCAACGCCAGCAGTACCATTACCACCTCCAACCACAACCGCGTCATAAACATCAACTTCACAATCTGTCCCACGAGCTTCAACATCATACGCACCATAGATACCAAGGAGTACCAACAACAATAACTAACGAAGTATTAATTCATAACTTCATTGGAAAAACATTCCGCGGCGATTATATAATCTCTAAAGTCTTAGAAATTATCTAATCTAGCCCTAACCATAAAGCCGTTAAGCGAACCAAAATGATAGAAGTAAGAGTAGAAACCCTGACAAAAAAAAATAATGTGTGATTAACAAGCTAAACTGGTTTTACCAACAACATCAACAGTACCGTCAGCGTCACCAGTATCGTCAGTACAGTCAACATCATAATCAACAACATCTATAACATCACAAACTCCGTCAGTTCAAGAATCACTGTGGACCTCATTACGAATCAATAACGCGTATATTGTATCAACGAGTTATGAAGAGTTAACTCATTTCCTCTGAAGAAATTATATGTATATTATATATATATATATATATATATATATATATATATATATATATATATATATATATATATATATATATATATATATATATATATATATATATATATATATATTGAAATAAAAATAAATCTTTTCGTGCTAAGTTATTGTGTGTGAACTTTAACTACTCGGTTAATTCATATTACAAATATGCAATAATGTACGTCCTTCGGCCGCAACTTAACCATCGGTAACTACAATCTCTGTCTCAATTCAACAAATTTCAATTCATAATAAATCAAGTATATATTTAATTTTACACTTTCATCATCGATGTACCCGAAACATTTCAGATACCATCATTCGTACTTTGCGAAGTTCACAAGAATTTAACAAAAACTAATATCACGCCTCAACAAATAACGAAGTATTGATTCAAAATTTCAATATTATTGAAGAAATACTTATGTAATCTCTAAAACTTTCAAGGGATCATTCAATTCTGGTTCCAACCGTAAATCGAACGAGTTTAATTTAGTATTAACTCATTAAAATCTATGTTACATCTGAAGAGAATATATATACATATATATTTTCATAAAGACCGTAATAAAATTCTTTTGTACAAAATATTATATATGAAAAAAAAAAAATTTTAACGGGTAGGTAATACCTGAGAGATATATAAATATTCACAATTAATATGTTACATTCTTCGAATCTGATTAAGTAAATTATCAGCTATACTTCCTACTTTCACAATAATATACATTCTTTCATAGAAATCAAAACAACCATACTCATTCAAACTCAATTACATATTCATGATTTTGAAATCTCAGAATTCAATTCGAGATATAACCGGTACCATCACTTTTAGATTCTTACATCTTTCAAAGCTATACTTTGACCTCAAAACTGTGTTAGAACATCAAATGTATATTAATGATTACAATCTGTGTTCAAACCTTTCGAAAATTTTTGAAGACACCTCAAGTAATGAGCAATCGAGATGATGATCCAACCACATATTACCCACAGTTATGTACTTAAAAAGCTCTCGAAACCAAAGTTATAATTTAACACATACCTGTGTCAAATCTTTTGGCATTTATTAGCAAAAAAAAAATAAAAAAATAAAAAAAATAAAAAAAACTTTGCGATTCCTTTTCAAAGTAGCCAATTTTGTCACAGCTTCAACAAATCAACTTCGACTTTTCATTCGAAGTAGCCTTATTATAACCCTGATATATACGATTACCCTTTTCGTCATTGTTATCAGGGAACCTTTTACATTCCACCACATTATAAGCAGATGTACTAGCAACTTCATTACCCTTTGACTTTAGCCTCTCCAAAAAGTCATTATTGTTATTCATTGAAACCCCATCATTTACTCATCTGCATCTTGTCACGGGAATTGCCATACGAATCATCGAGAATCAGCAATCAGTAGTGTGAAATCTCGCAATGATTCTACGCCAACAGTTATATGTATACATATAACATTTATCTCCTATACTTCGTACCTCGAATGTGAAGTTTCTGAAAAACACTCTAAACTGTGAACTAGTTCTCGAAATTTTAAAAAAAATGCTGATGAAGCAGCAAAAACTGTAAACGACCTTAAAAGTAAAAAGTTTGATGATAAAGAATAGGGTGCTGGCAAAGTTAAGAAAAAGAGAAGATTTGGAACTGAAAAATAGATTGAGCATAGTATGAAGGAAGCTGTGGACAATTCACAAAGACTGAACCTTCCTTCAAAGAATTCGAATGATTCAGTATCTGCTAAAGTCATTAACGAATACCTTGCTCCTAACTCTAAACCTTTGCGGACAAATCCTCCTCATCATCCATCGATATTAGAAATTTTAAGATATCATCGTATCTTTCATTATAAATATCCTCGATATTTCTGAAGATATTTTCATAACTATTTTTATCTGAAATCATTTATCTCTTCGCGTTATCTGTATTACATCATAAAGGAAACTGTTCAGTTTCTATATTCTGTAAAGCTTCGAGTTTAAATTATGAATGTTTTTGAAGCAGTGTTGGGAACTGAAGCATGAGTTAGTATAATATAATGACACTTGATCAACGTGATTATATTACGGTAAGTCATGCTGAGTTTCTAATGGAACGTGATGATTCACAGATAATAACGTCATCATATGCCATGTTACACGATTCTTACATTATATCTAATATATAAACATATCAAGAGCATAATTTCTTAATAGTTCTATCTTTTCTCTTGAATTCTGGTAATTTAACCAATCAAGATCGTGCTATTACAATTTCCCTCTTAGAACATTAGTCATGTTCATTCGAAACTCCATAACTACGAATTGTGGACCATTACTTGTGAAAAGAAAACAAAGGCATGAAACTTTGAAGTAGAAATGGGAGTATAAATCGTAGCAAATAGAAGAGAGCAGTAACTGTGAAAGTCAATGATTATAGAATGACAGAAGCAAGGACTCCGAAAAATAAGGAAAGATATAAACCCCAATAACAATCCAAAAATTACAAACCATGTATATCGATGCGTATAGCAATATAGAGACACGGGAGAACTAAAAATACTATAAAACCAAGGGTATAGTAGAAGTGAATAGATTCTTCCGGCGGTAGATGAAAAAGAAGAATGACAGATATGAAAGTTAGGAGTATATCAAGAATCAGAACAAGATGAAGCATATTGACAAATGCTTTAAAGTATGAATTGAGGGAGAAAAAAATATATAGAAGGTATGAGCTGTGGAAATAAGGAAACGAAGGGAGTGGATTTATAGTGAAATGCCAGACAGAGCAATCGTGACAGATTATCGCATTTAACCAAAGAGGATCCTAAATTTCTTAATTACCGAAGAATCAAATCTTATTACGAATATTTTCTCTAAATCCCTTAAACTCTGGAAATCAACCATATCTATGTCAAAAGATATGACGAAACATTATTTTCTCATTTCCCTCTTTTGTGATAACTTCACTCATACTCTTCACATAAACAAATTTTTTTATCCATATTGCTCAATGATGATAAAACTCTAATTTACAACTCATATGAGTCATGAAAACATACTTATTGTCAGCCATGACCATCCCAATCAAATTTCGGGACGAAATTTCTTTAACGGGTAGGTACTGTGACGACCCAAAAATTTTTGACTAATTTTAGATCAAACTCTCGATACGATTTAATATTTTTAACACGATAAGCAAAGTCTGTAATGTTGAATCTCAAAATCTTTGAACTATGTTCACGTAATCAATTACTCTTTTATTGTGCTCGACAATTCACGAACAAGTTAAAAACTTAAACTTGAAACCCGACAAGATATTTTACGTGATTTACTTGCTTAAATGAAAATGTTTTATGATATAATAAATACTATTATTATAACATTTTTAAATATATATATATATATATATATATATATATATATATATATATATATATATATATATATATATATATATATATATAAAGTAATTTGAATGTAATTAATTTTGAAAAACTTAATTTTAATATTATGAATAAATTTATTATATAATTTTATATATATATGGGACGAGAATTAGAAAATGATTTTTTAACTCTAAGTTTGTTAAAAATATAATTATCTTTTTATAAATTATAGATTTTATATATTACATTTTAAGTGGTAGGTTTCTCTTAAAAGCATATATAGTATTTTAAATATATATAGACCCACTTATTATGACTTGTTTCTCCGATGTCATGACAAAAATAAATATTACCCTAAAATATGAGATTTTTATATAAACTTTTACCATCTTTTATTGAAAACGGAGCATAAAATAATAGCCCGTGAAAACACGGAACCAAAATGTGAAAATGACAAGTTATGTCACGAGACCTTGTAAGTTTGTGGTGTCTTTTTCTTATAAACCCGTTTTATTTATTTATTTTATTTTATTGATATTTAAGTTATTATTATATTATTATATTATTATTATATTTAAATTATTATTTTATTATATATTTACATCTATAAATTGCAATCTAGTTCTTGTTTTAGAAAACACATACATATCCATATTTTACTCAGTAAAATTATTATTATTATTAAAGATTATTAATATTATTAATATTAATTATTATTAGTAATATATACATAAAATACTACGACGGGGTTATGTTTGGATTTTCAAATGGGTTAAAGCTAAGGAATTTATGGGTTATAGTTAACGAGGTTATGAGTATGGTTCGGGGATATTATTCGTGAATCAAAAGCCAAACTTGAGTTTGTTATTAGTATTGCGTCTGCATACTTTTCCTACAATATTGAATCACAATATTGATAAGTGAGTTTCATTTGCCTTTTTACCCTTTATATTTTTGGGCTGAGAATACATGCGCAATTTTTATAAATGTTTTACGAAATAGACACAAGTAATCGAAACTACATTATATGGTTGAATTATCGAAACTGAATATGCCCTTTTTATTAAGTCTGGTAATCTAAGAATTAGGGAACAGACACCCTAATTGACGCGAACTCTAAAGATAGATCTATCGGGCCCAACAAGCCCCATCCAAAGTACCGGATGCTTTAGTACTTCGAAATTTATATCATGTCCGAAGGAGGATCCCGGAATGATGGGGATATTCTTATATGCATATTGTGAATGTCGGTTACCAGGTGTTCAATCCATATGAATGATATTTTTGTCTCTATGCATGGGACGTATGTTTATGAGAAATGGAAATATGAAATCTTGTGGTCTATTAAAATGATGGAAATGATTATATATGTTAAACTAATGAACTCACCAACCTTTTGGTTGACACTTTAAAGCATGTTTATTCTCAGGTATGAAAGAAATCTTCCGCTGTGCGTTTGCTCATTTAGAGACATTACTTGGAGTCATTCATGACATATTTCAAAAGACGTTGCATTCGAGTCGTTGAGTTCATCAAGATTATTATTTAGTTAATTATAGTTGGACATATTATGAAATGGGATGCATGCCGTCAAATTTCGATGTAAATAAATTTTGTCTTTTAAAAACGAATGCAATGTTTGTAAAATGTATCATATAGAGGTCAAATACCTCGCGATGTAATCATATGTTATTGTATTCGTTCTTATGGATTAGGACGGGTCGTCTCAGTTACTACCATTGTTTATACCGCCATATAGAAATCACTGATGTACAAAGTGTGAAGAATAAAGAAGTGATTCTAGTATTTCATGACGATATTGCTTGAGGACAAGCAACGCTCATGTAGTGACCCGAATTTTTCCATGTTTATATATATTAATTGAGATTGATATTTACATGATTAAATGTTTCCAACATGTTAAGCAATCAAACTTGTTAAGACTTGATTAATTGAAATATGTTTCATATAGACAATTGACCACCCAAGTTGATCGGTGATTCACGAACGTTAAAACTTGTAAAAACTATATGATGACATATATATGGATATATATATATATATATAGTTAACATGATACTATGATAAGAAAACATATCATAAAGTATATTAACAATGAACTACATATGTAAAAACAAGACTACTAACTTAATGATTTTTAAACGAGACATATATGTAACGATTATCGTTGTAAAGACATTTAATGTATATATATCATATTAAGAGATATTCATACATGATAATATCATGATAATATAATAATTTAAAATCTCATTTGATATTATAAACATTGGGTTAACAACATTTAACAAGATCGTTAACCTAAAGGTTTCAAAACAACACTTACATGTAACGACTAACGATGACTTAACGACTCAGTTAAAATGTATATACATGTAGTGTTTTAATATGTATTTATACACTTTTGAAACACTTCAATACACTTATCAAAATACTTCTACTTAACAAAAATGCTTACAATTACATCCTCGTTCAGTTTCATCAACAATTCTACTCGTATGCACCCGTATTCGTACTCGTACAATACACAGCTTTTAGATGTATGTACTATTAGTATATACACTCCAATGATCAGCTCTTAGCAGCCCATGTGAGTCACCTAACACATGTGGGAACCATCATTTGGCAACTAGCATGAAATATCTCATAAAATTACAAAAATATGAGTAATCATTCATGACTTATTTACATGAAAACAAAATTACATATCCTTTATATCTAATCCATACACCAACGACCAAAAACACCTACAAACACTATCATTCTTCAATTTTATTCATCTAATTGATCTCTCTCAAGTTCTATCTTCAAGTTCTAAGTGTTCTTCATAAATTCCAAAAGTTCTAGTTTCATAAAATCAAGAATACTTTCAAGTTTGCTAGCTCACTTCCAATCTTGTAAGGTGATCATCCAACCTCAAGAAATCTTTGTTTCTTACAGTAGGTTATCATTCTAATACAAGGTAATAATCATATTCAAACTTTGGTTCAATTTCTATAACTATAACAATCTTATTTCAAGTGATGATCTTACTTGAACTTGTTTTCGTGTCATGATTCTGCTTCAAGAACTTCGAGCCATCCAAGGATCCATTGAAGCTAGATCCATTTTTCTCTTTTCCAGTAGGTTTATCCAAGGAAATTAAGGTAGTAATGATGTTCATAACATCATTCGATTCATACATATAAAGCTATCTTATTCGAAGGTTTAAACTTGTAATCACTAGAACATAGTTTAGTTAATTCTAAACTTGTTCGCAAACAAAAGTTAATCCTTCTAACTTGACTTTTAAAATCAACTAAACACATGTTCTATATCTATATGATATGCTAACTTAATGATTTAAAACCTGGAAACACGAAAAACACCGTAAAACCGGATTTACGCCGTCGTAGTAACACCGCGGGCTGTTTTGGGTTAGTTAATTAAAAACTATGATAAACTTTGATTTAAAAGTTGTTATTCTGAGAAAATAATTTTTATTATGAACATGAAACTATATCCAAAAATTATGGTTAAACTCAAAGTGGAAGTATGTTTTCTAAAATGGTCATCTAGACGTCGTTCTTTCGACTGAAATGACTACCTTTACAAAAACGACTTGTAACTTATTTTTCCGACTATAAACCTATACTTTTTCTGTTTAGATTCATAAAATAGAGTTCAATATAAAACCATAGCAATTTGATTCACTCAAAACGGATTTAAAATGAAGAAGTTATGGGTAAAACAAGATTGGATAATTTTTCTCATTTTAGCTACGTGAAAATTGGTAACAAATCTATTCCAACCATAACTTAATCAACTTGTATTATATATTATGTAATCTTGAGATACCATAGACACGTATACAATGTTTCGACCTATCATGTCGACACATCTATATATATTTCGGAACAACCATAGACACTCTATATGTGAATGTTGGAGTTAGCTATACAGGGTTGAGGTTGATTCCAAAATATATATAGTTTGAGTTGTGATCAATACTGAGATACGTATACACTGGGTCGTGGATTGATTCAAGATAATATTTATCGATTTATTTCTGTACATCTAACTGTGGACAACTAGTTATAGGTTACTAACGAGGACAGCTGACTTAATAAACTTAAAACATCAAAATATATTAAAAGTGTTGTAAATATATTTTGAACATACTTTAATATATATGTATATATTGTTATAGGTTCGTGAATCAACAGTGGCCAAGTCTTACTTCCCGACGAAGTAAAAATCTGTGAAAGTGAGTTATAGTCCCACTTTTAAAATCTAATATTTTTGGGATGAGAATACATGCAGGTTTTATAAATGATTTACAAAATAGACACAAGTACGTGAAACTACATTCTATGGTTGAATTATCGAAATCGAATATGCCCCTTTTTATTAAGTCTGGTAATCTAAGAATTAGGGAACAGACACCCTAATTGACGCGAATCCTAAAGATAGATCTATTGGGCCTAACAAACCCCATCCAAAGTACCGGATGCTTTAGTACTTCGAAATTTATATCATATCCGAAGGGTGTCCCGGAATGATGGGGATATTCTTATATATGCATCTTGTTATTGTCGGTTACCAGGTGTTCACCATATGAATGATTTTTATCTCTATGTATGGGATGTGTATTGAAATATGAAATCTTGTGGTCTATTGTTACGATTTGATATATATATGTTAAACCTATAACTCACCAACATTTTTGTTGACGTTTAAAGCATGTTTATTCTCAGGTGATTATTAAGAGCTTCCGCTGTTGCATACTAAAATAAGGACAAGATTTGGAGTCCATGTTTGTATGATATTGTGTAAAAACTGCATTCAAGAAACTGATTTCGATGTAACATATTTGTATTGTAAACCATTATGTAATGGTCGTGTGTAAACAGGATATTTTAGATTATCATTATTTGATAATCTACGTAAAGCTTTTTAAACCTTTATTTATGAAATAAAGGTTATGGTTTGTTTTAAAAATGAATGCAGTCTTTGAAAAACGTCTCATATAGAGGTCAAAACCTCGCAACGAAATCAATTAATATGGAACGTTTTTAATCAATAAGAACGGGACATTTCAGTTGGTATCAGAGCGTTGGTCTTAGAGAACCAGAAAATTTGCATTAGTGTGTCCTATCGAGTTTGTTAGGATGCATTAGTGAGTCTGGACTTCGACCGTGTTTTCTTTAAAAATGATTGCTTAACATTTTTGTTGGAAACTATATATTTTTAACATATGAATATTATGTGATATATTAATCTCTTAACGTGTTTGATATTATGTGATAGATGTCTACCTCTAGAACAAGTCCCATTGACTCACCTAATAATAATGAAGAGTCAAATGTAAATTAGAATGATTTGTGGACTGATTCACAAGTTCCCGAAGAGGAACCGGAAGAAGAGTCGGAACCGGAAGAAGAATCGGAACCGGAAGAAGAATCGGAACCGGATGAAGAAATAGAACCGGTGGGGGAAATAATAAAACGGTTAAGTAAAAGAAAATCCTCAACCAACCGACCAAAGTTAATTATGGTCAATGGTGTTTCCGCCAAGGAAGCAAAATATTGGGAGGATTACCAATTCTCCGATGAATCGGATTCCGACGAGAATTCCGATGATGTTATAGAAATTACCCCAACTGAATTTAAAAAGGCAAAAGAAAATAATAAGGGAAAGGGCATAAAAATAGAGAAATCTAATTCCAACCCCGATGAACTTTATATGTATCGTCAACCCCCGAAGTCCTTAAGTTGTAACAATGACCCGGGAACCTCTAAACCACCAGGTTTTTCTAAACCAATGTGGACAACGACGGCTCGTATTAGGGGAACATCATATATCCCTAGAAACTTGGCAAAACGAACCAAAACCGAAGAAGAAGAAACGAGCGAGTCGGAATAAGGTAGTTGTATTCGTGTGGTGTAATATATGTAATATAGTGTGCTTATGCTTTATGATATATGTAAAAATTGCTTGTATTAATAAGTATTTTTTTATGAATCTAACTCTTGTCTATTTTACAGTTTAAAAACACAAAATGGATAGACAACCCAATATTTTAAGAGACCTACCCGGAGACATGATTGATGAAATCTTGTCTAGAGTCGGCCAGAATTCATCGGCACAACTATTTAAGGCGAGATCAGTTTGTAAGACATTCGAAGAACGTTCCAAGAATGTCTTGGTTTATAAGAGACTTTCGTTTGAAAGATGGGGGATATCACATTGGGAAACCCATAAGTTACGATGTGTTTACTTTGACGCATATATTGCGGGGAACCCAAATGCTATTTTACGCAACGGGTTAAGAAATTATTTTGACTCAATATATCCGAATATTGGACTTCGTGATTTAGAAAAAGCGGCTAACATGCAACATAAAGAAGCATGTTATGCTTACGGATTAGTAATGTTCGCTTCTCACCAAAGTGAGAACAAGAACATCGGGCTACAACTATTAAACAAAACGTTTCCACAAGTGACGGAGTCGGTAATTGGGGTAAGAAATGAGGTTTTTAGATTATTACGGGACTGTTGGACATTACGTAACCCTCGTCCCTTTGATGACGTTACAACACGCTGTCTTATCAACGGCCATAACGGTTATGTTGCACAAGACCAAGGATGGGAAGTAGTCCTAGTAAAACCAGAATGCATGACTTGTTTCTGGACGTATGAATTACGTGTCTTTATTGCCTTTGCCGAACGACTTGTGTACTAGCTAGAATTGTCTTCACAACTATCTTGTATCAAAGTTATTGTGTGCTATATTTCATGCTTTATGTAAAATAAGCGGTATTGTAAGTTTGTAAAATATTGTATAAAAGTTTGAACGCGAAATATTATTACAATCAGTTTTTCATATAGAATTGTAGTAGTTGAATTGTATATTAGCTACTAAGTATGAACTTAACGGGTAGGTACTACCCGAATTTAAACTTATAAAACGCTAATATGAAGAAAAAGCTTTTATAAATGAGTTCATATTATGCTACGAAATACTATTAACTACTCTTAATATTCTGTATGATTAACTTGTTCCATTTAACTATTTTGAAGGAAATGGCACCGACTAATCGACACACCGTGAATATGAATGAAGAGGAATTCCGTACTTTTCTAGCTTCAAACATAGCCGCAGTACAGGCTGCGCTACATACCAACAATAACCTTGGATCTAGCAGTACAGGAAATCGTGTAGGATGCACCTACAAAGAATTCACTGCTTGCAAACCTTTGGAATTTGATGGAACCGAAGGACCGATCGGATTGAAACGGTGGACCGAGAAGGTTGAATCGGTGTTTGCCATAAGTAAGTGTACTGAAGAGGACAAAGTGAAGTACGCTACGCATACCTTCACAGGTTCTGCGTTAACATGGTGGAATACCTATCTAGAGCAAGTGGGACAAGATGATGCGTACGCACTACCGTGGTCAGCATTCAAGCACTTGATGAACGAGAAGTACCGTCCCAGAACCGAGGTCAATAAGCTCAAGACAGAACTTAGAGGGTTACGAACCCAAGGATTTGATATTACCACGTACGAAAGACGATTCACAGAATTGTGCCTATTGTGTCCGGGAGCATTCGAAGATGAGGAAGAGAAGATCGACGCGTTTGTGAAAGGATTACCGGAAAGAATCCAAGAAGATATAAGTTCACACGAGCCCGCCTCCATAAAACAGGCATGTACAATGGCTCACAAACTAGTGAACCAGATTGAAGAAAGAATTAAAGAACAGACTGCTGAAGAGGCCAATGTGAAGAAAGTCAAAAGAAAGTGGGAGGAAAACGGTGATAAGAATCACCAATACAACAACAACAGCAATTACAACAATAATCGCAACAATTATCCCAACAATCGCAACATCAATCGCAACTACAACAAACGGCCCAACAACAACAACAACAACAACAACAACAACAACAACAACAACAGCAACTACAACAATCATCCCAACAACAATAATAACCGCAACAACAACAACAATCAGAAGCAGCTATGCCAAAGGTGTGAAAAGAATCACTCGGGGTTCTGCACCAAATTTTGCAACAAGTGTAAAAGAAATGGTCATAGCGCGGCGAAGTGTGAGGTCTACGGACCAGGGGTTAATAGAACGAAAGGAACAAATGGTGTCGGAACGAGTAATGGCGGAGCAAGTAGTGTCGGAGCAAGTTATGCCAATGTAGTTTGTTATAAATGTGGAAAACCAGGCCACATTATTAGAAATTGCCCGAACCAGGAGAACACGAATGGACAAGGCCGTGGAAGAGTTTTCAATATTAATGCGGTAGAGGCACAGGAAGACCCGGAGCTTGTTACGGGTACGTTTCTTATTGACAATAAATCTGCTTACGTTTTATTTGATTCGGGTGCGGATAGAAGCTATATGAGTAGAGATTTTTGTGCTAAATTAAGTTGTCCATTGACGCCTTTGGATAGTAAATTTTTACTCGAATTAGCAAATGGTAAATTAATTTCAGCAGATAATATATGTCGGAATCGAGAAATTAAACTGGTTAGCGAAACATTTAAGATTGACTTGATACCAGTAGAGTTAGGGAGTTTTGATGTGATAATCGGTATGGACTGGTTGAAAGAAGTGAAAGCAGAGATTGTTTGTTACAAAAATGCAATTCGCATTATACGAGAAAAAGGAAAACCCTTGATGGTGTACGGAGAAAAGGGCAACACGAAGCTACATCTTATTAGTAATTTGAAGGCACAAAAACTAATAAGAAAAGGTTGCTATGCTGTTCTAGCACACGTCGAGAAAGTACAAACTGAAGAAAAGAGCATCAATGATGTTCCCGTCGCAAAAGAATTTCCCGATGTATTTCCGAAAGAATTACCGGGATTACCCCCACATCGATCCGTTGAATTTCAAATAGATCTTGTACCAGGAGCTGCACCAATAGCTCGTGCTCCTTACAGACTCGCACCCAGCGAGATGAAAGAACTGCAAAGCCAATTACAAGAACTTTTAGAGCGTGGTTTCATTCGACCAAGCACATCACCGTGGGGAGCTCCTGTTTTGTTTGTCAAGAAGAAAGATGGTACATTCAGGTTGTGTATCGACTACCGAGAGTTGAACAAACTTACCATCAAGAACCGCTACCCACTACCGAGAATCGACGACTTATTTGATCAACTACAAGGCTCGTCTGTTTATTCAAAGATTGACTTACGTTCCGGGTATCATCAAATGCGGGTGAAAGAAGATGATATTCCAAAGACTGCTTTCAGAACACGTTACGGTCATTACGAGTTTATGGTCATGCCGTTTGGTTTAACTAATGCACCAGCTGTGTTCATGGACTTTATGAACCGAGTGTGTGGACCATACCTTGACAAGTTTGTCATTGTTTTCATTGATGACATACTTATTTACTCAAAGAATGACCAAGAACACGGTGAACATTTGAGAAAGGTGTTAGAAGTATTGAAGAAGGAAGAATTGTACGCTAAGTTTTCAAAGTGTGCATTTTGGTTGGAAGAAGTTCAATTCCTCGGTCACATAGTGAACAAAGAAGGTATTAAGGTGGATCCGGCAAAGATAGAAACTGTTGAAAAGTGGGAAACCCCGAAAACTCCGAAACACATACGCCAATTTTTAGGACTAGCTGGTTACTACAGAAGGTTCATCCAAGACTTTTCCAGAATAGCAAAACCCTTGACTGTATTAACGCATAAAGGGAAGAAATTTGAATGGAATGATGAACAAGAGAAAGCGTTTCAGTTATTGAAGAAAAAGCTAACTACGGCACCTATATTGTCATTGCCTGAAGGGAATGATGATTTTGTGATTTATTGTGACGCATCAAAGCAAGGTCTCGGTTGTGTATTAATGCAACGAACGAAGGTGATTGCTTATGCGTCTAGACAATTGAAGATTCACGAACAAAATTATACGACGCATGATTTGGAATTAGGCGCGGTTGTTTTTGCATTAAAGACTTGGAGGCACTACTTATATGGGGTCAAAAGTATTATATATACCGACCACAAAAGTCTTCAACACATATTTAATCAGAAACAACTGAATATGAGGCAGCGTAGGTGGATTGAATTATTGAATGATTACGACTTTGAGATTCGTTACCACCTGGGGAAGGCAAATGTGGTAGCCGATGCCTTGAGCAGGAAGGACAGAGAACCCATTCGAGTAAAATCTATGAATATAATGATTCATAATAACATTACTACTCAAATAAAGAAGGCGCAACAAGGAGTTTTAAAAGAGGGAAATTTAAAGGATGAAATACCCAAAGGATCGGAGAAGCATCTTAATATTCGGGAAGACGGAACCCGGTATAGGGCTGAAAGGATTTGGGTACCAAAATTTGGAGATATGAGAGAAATGGTACTTAGAGAAGCTCATAAAACCAGATACTCAATACATCCAGGAACGGGGAAGATGTACAAGGATCTCAAGAAACATTTTTGGTGGCCGGGTATGAAAGCCGATGTTGCTAAATACGTAGGAGAATGTTTGACGTGTTCTAAGGTCAAAGCTGAGCATCAGAAACCATCAGGTCTACTTCAACAACCCGAAATCCCAGAATGGAAATGGGAAAACATTACCATGGATTTCATCAATAAATTGCCAAGGACTGCAAGTGGTTTTGATACTATTTGGGTAATAGTTGATCGTCTCACCAAATCAGCACACTTCCTGCCAATAAGAGAAGATGACAAGATGGAGAAGTTAGCACGACTGTATTTGAAGGAAGTCGTTTCCAGACATGGAATATCAATCTCTATTATCTCTGATAGGGATGGCAGATTTATTTCAAGATTCTGGCAGACATTACAGCAAGCATTAGGAACTCGTCTAGACATGAGTACTGCCTATCATCCACAAACTGATGGGCAGAGCGAAAGGACGATACAAACGCTTGAAGACATGCTACGAGCATGTGTTATTGATTTCGGAAACAGTTGGGATCGACATCTACCGTTAGCAGAATTTTCCTACAACAACAGCTACCATTCAAGCATTGAGATGGCGCCGTTTGAAGCACTTTATGGTAGAAAGTGCAGGTCTCCGATTTGTTGGAGTGAAGTAGGGGATAGACAGATTACGGGTCCAGAGATTATACAAGAAACTACCGAGAAGATCATCCAAATTCAACAACGGTTGAAAACCGCCCAAAGTCGACAAAAGAGCTACGCTGACATTAAAAGAAAAGATATAGAATTTGAAATTGGAGAGATGGTCATGCTTAAAGTTGCACCTTGGAAAGGCGTTGTTCGATTTGGTAAACGAGGGAAATTAAATCCAAGGTATATTGGACCATTCAAGATTATTGATCGTGTCGGACCAGTAGCTTACCGACTTGAGTTACCTCAACAACTCGCGACTGTACATAACACTTTCCACGTCTCGAATTTGAAGAAATGTTTTGCTAAAGAAGATCTCACTATTCCGTTAGATGAAATTCAAATCAACGAAAAACTTCAATTCATCGAAGAACCCGTCGAAATAATGGATCGTGAGGTTAAAAGACTTAAGCAAAACAAGATGCCAATTGTTAAGGTTCGATGGAATGCTCGTAGAGGACCTGAGTTCACCTGGGAGCGTGAAGATCAGATGAAGAAGAAATACCCGCATCTATTTCCAGAAGATTCGTCAACACCTTCAACAGCTTAAAATTTCGGGACGAAATTTATTTAACGGGTAGGTACGGTAGTGACCCGAACTTTTCCATGTTTATATATATTAATTGAGATTGATATTTACATGATTAAATGTTTCCAACATGTTAAGCAATCAAACTTGTTAAGACTTGATTAATTGAAATATGTTTCATATAGACAATTGACCACCCAAGTTGATCGGTGATTCACGAACGTTAAAACTTGTAAAAACTATATGATGACATATATATGGATATATATATATAGTTAACATGATACTATGATAAGAAAACATATCATAAAGTATATTAACAATGAACTACATATGTAAAAACAAGACTACTAACTTAATGATTTTTAAACGAGACATATATGTAACGATTATCGTTGTAAAGACATTTAATGTATATATATCATATTAAGAGATATTCATACATGATAATATCATGATAATATAATAATTTAAAATCTCATTTGATATTATAAACATTGGGTTAACAACATTTAACAAGATCGTTAACCTAAAGGTTTCAAAACAACACTTACATGTAACGACTAACGATGACTTAACGACTCAGTTAAAATGTATATACATGTAGTGTTTTAATATGTATTTATACACTTTTGAAACACTTCAATACACTTATCAAAATACTTCTACTTAACAAAAATGCTTACAATTACATCCTCGTTCAGTTTCATCAACAATTCTACTCGTATGCACCCGTATTCGTACTCGTACAATACACAGCTTTTAGATGTATGTACTATTGGTATATACACTCCAATGATCAGCTCTTAGCAGCCCATGTGAGTCACCTAACACATGTGGGAACCATCATTTGGCAACTAGCATGAAATATCTCATAAAATTACAAAAATATGAGTAATCATTCATGACTTATTTACATGAAAACAAAATTACATATCCTTTATATCTAATCCATACACCAACGACCAAAAACACCTACAAACACTTTCATTCTTCAATTTTCTTCATCTAATTGATCTATCTCAAGTTCTATCTTCAAGTTCTAAGTGTTCTTCATAAATTCCAAAAGTTCTAGTTTCATAAAATCAAGAATACTTTCAAGTTTGCTAGCTCACTTCCAATCTTGTAAGGTGATCATCCAACCTCAAGAAATCTTTGTTTCTTACAGTAGGTTATCATTCTAATACAAGGTAATAATCATATTCAAACTTTGGTTCAATTTCTATAACTATAACAATCTTATTTCAAGTGATGATCTTACTTGAACTTGTTTTCGTGTCATGATTCTGCTTCAAGAACTTCGAGCCATCCAAGGATCCATTGAAGCTAGATCCATTTTTCTATTTTCCAGTAGGTTTATCCAAGGAAATTAAGGTAGTAATGATGTTCATAACATCATTCGATTCATACATATAAAGCTATCTTATTCGAAGGTTTAAACTTGTAATCACTAGAACATAGTTTAGTTAATTCTAAACTTGTTCGCAAACAAAAGTTAATCCTTCTAACTTGACTTTTAAAATCAACTAAACACATGTTCTATATCTATATTATATGCTAACTTAATGATTTAAAACCTGGAAACACGAAAAACACCGTAAAACCGGATTTACGCCGTCGTAGTAACACCGCGGGCTGTTTTGGGTTAGTTAATTAAAAACTATGATAAACTTTGATTTAAAAGTTTTTATTCTGAGAAAATAATTTTTATTATGAACATGAAACTATATCCAAAAATTATGGTTAAACTCAAAGTGGAAGTATGTTTTCTAAAATGGTCATCTAGACGTCGTTCTTTCGACTGAAATGACTACCTTTACAAAAACGACTTGTAACTTATTTTTCCGACTATAAACCTATAATTTTTCTGTTTAGATTCATAAAATAGAGTTCAATATAAAACCATAGCAATTTGATTCACTCAAAACGGATTTAAAATGAAGAAGTTATGGGTAAAACAAGATTGGATAATTTTTCTCATTTTAGCTACGTGAAAATTGGTAACAAATCTATTCCAACCATAACTTAATCAACTTGTATTGTATATTATGTAATCTTGAGATACCATAGACACGTATACAATGTTTCGACCTATCATGTCGACACATCTATATATATTTCGGAACAACCATAGACACTCTATATGTGAATGTTGGAGTTAGCTATACAGGGTTGAGGTTGATTCCAAAATATATATAGTTTGAGTTGTGATCAATACTGAGATACGTATACACTGGGTCGTGGATTGATTCAAGATAATATTTATCGATTTATTTCTGTACATCTAACTGTGGACAACTAGTTATAGGTTACTAACGAGGACAGCTGACTTAATAAACTTAAAACATCAAAATATATTAAAAGTGTTGTAAATATATTTTGAACATACTTTAATATATATGTATATATTGTTATAGGTTCGTGAATCAACAGTGGCCAAGTCTTACTTCCCGACGAAGTAAAAATCTGTGAAAGTGAGTTATAGTCCCACTTTTAAAATCTAATATTTTTGGGATGAGAATACATGCAGGTTTTATAAATGATTTACAAAATAGACACAAGTACGTGAAACTACATTCTATGGTTGAATTATCGAAATCGAATATGCCCCTTTTTATTAAGTCTGGTAATCTAAGAATTAGGGAACAGACACCCTAATTGACGCGAATCCTAAAGATAGATCTATTGGGCCTAACAAACCCCATCCAAAGTACCGGATGCTTTAGTACTTCGAAATTTATATCATATCCGAAGGGTGTCCCGGAATGATGGGGATATTCTTATATATGCATCTTGTTATTGTCGGTTACCAGGTGTTCACCATATGAATGATTTTTATCTCTATGTATGGGATGTGTATTGAAATATGAAATCTTGTGGTCTATTGTTACGATTTGATATATATAGGTTAAACCTATAACTCACCAACATTTTTGTTGACGTTTAAAGCATGTTTATTCTCAGGTGATTATTAAGAGCTTCCGCTGTTGCATACTAAAATAAGGACAAGATTTGGAGTCCATGTTTGTATGATATTGTGTAAAAACTGCATTCAAGAAACTGATTTCGATGTAACATATTTGTATTGTAAACCATTATGTAATGGTCGTGTGTAAACAGGATATTTTAGATTATCATTATTTGATAATCTACGTAAAGCTTTTTAAACCTTTATTTATGAAATAAAGGTTATGGTTTGTTTTAAAAATGAATGCAGTCTTTGAAAAACGTCTCATATAGAGGTCAAAACCTCGCAACGAAATCAATTAATATGGAACGTTTTTAATCAATAAGAACGGGACATTTCAGCTCAAGTGTGAGAATATTTGATAATGCTAAAAACGAACATATATTTCATAGCATTATTCCTCAAGAAAGACAAGCTTTTAGTTGCAATTGTTCTATTTACAAGTGATATTCGTTTAAATAATAAAAGGTGAAGACAAAAGACAGATTCGACGAATTGAAGACGCAAACGACCAAAAAGCTCAAAAGTACAAAAGACAATCAAAGAGGTTCCAATTATTGATAAGAAACGTCTCGAAATTACAAGAGTACAAGATTTAAAACGCAAAGTACAAAATATAAAATTGTACGCAAGGACGTTCGAAAATCCGGAACCGGAACCAGAGTCAACTCTTAACGCTCGACGCAACGGACTAAAAATTACAAGTTAACTATGTATATAAATATAATATAATATATAATTAATTATATTAATTATATATATATTATATTTATAAATAAAAACCGTCGGCAGAGAAAGACTCCAAAGTTGTGAGCTGTAATTTCATTCTCCGCGACTCGCGGAGTTTGAAGGCAAAAATGCCGCGAGTCGCGGAGCCCCAATTTCAGAAACTCCCTATAAAGCTCGCGCATTCTGATCGTAATCATCATCTTTTTTCTCCTCATTCATACGATATATTTATATTTATAATTTATATTTTAATTTTAATTTTAATTATAATTCTAATAATAAGGGTATGTTAGCAAATGTTGTAAGGGTGTAAGTCGAAATTCTGTCCGTGTAACGCTACGCTATTTTTAATCATTGTAAGTTATGTTCAACCTTTTTATATTAATGTCTCGTAGCTAAGTTATTATTATGCTTATTTAATCCGAAGTAATCATGATGTTGGGCTAATTACTAAAATTGGGTAATTGGGCTTTGTACCATAATTGGGGTTTGGACAAAAGAACGACACTTGTGGAAATTAGACTATGAGCTATTAATGGGCTTTATATTTGTTTAACTAAATGATAGTTTGTTAATGTTAATATAAAGATTTACAATTGGGCGTCCCTATAAATTACCATATACACTCAATCGGACACGATGGGCGGGGTATTTATATGTACGAATAATCGTTCATTTAACCTGACACGGGAATGGATTAATAGCCACTAGAATAATTAAAACAGGGGTGAAATTATGTGCAAAAGACACTTGGTATAATTGATAACAAAATATTAAAACCTTGGGTTACACTCAGTCGACATCCTGGTGTAATTATTAAACAAAGTATTAAAATATTGTTACAGTTTAAGTCCCCAATTAGTTGGAATATTTAACTTCGGGTATAAGGATAATTTGACGAGGACACTCGCACTTTATATTTATGACTGATGGACTGTTATGGACAAAAACCAGACGGACATATTAAATAATCCAGGACAAAGGACAATTAACCCATGGGCATAAAACTAAAATCAACACGTCAAACATCATGATTACGGAAGTTTAAATAAGCATAATTCTTTTATTTCATATTTAATTTCCTTTATTTTATATTTAATTGCACTTCTAATTATCGCATTTTTATTGTTATTGTATTTAATCGCACTTTTAATTATCGTACTTTTTAATTATCGCAAGTTTATTTTATCGCACTTTTATTATTCGCAATTTCATTTATCGTTATTTACTTCATGCTTTAATTTAAGTCTTGTATTTATTTTTAATATTTTACATTTGGTTTTAACTGCGACTAAAGTTTTAAAATCGACAAACCGGTCATTAAACGGTAAAAACCCCCCTTTATAATAATAATATTACTTATATATATATTTGTATTTTTATAAAAGTAAACTAATATAGCGTTGAGCTTTGTTTAAAAAAAGATTCCCTGTGGAACGAACCGGACTTACTAAAAACTACACTACTGTACGATTAGGTACACTGCCTATAAGTGTTGTAGCAAGGTTTAAGTATATCCATTCTATAAATAAATAAATATCTTGTGTAAAATTGTATCGTATTTAATAGTGTTTCGTTGTAAAATTTAATACTATTTCGTACCCCCACGCTACCACATCAATAGACCACAAGATTCCCGTTTATAAATATATGTACACTCGCAAGTGTATAAAAGTATTCTATAAGTTGTAGGCACCCGGTAACAAGCCTTAACGTTCATGTTTTACCCTCTGAAGTACACCAGATCAGGTGTGTTTAAAATAACCTCGAAGTACTAAAGCATCCCATAGTCAGGACGGGGTTTGTCAGGCCCAATAGATCTATCTTTAGGATTCGCGCTTACCGTACATAGACAAGTAGTTTAATGTTACCAAGCTAAGGGTATATTTCTGGTTTAAACCCACGTAGAATTAGTTTTAGTACTTGTGCCTATTTCGTAAAACATTTATAAAAATAGCGCATGTATTCTCAGTCCCAAAAATATATATAAAAGGGAGCAAATGAAACTCACCTAATGTATTTTGTAGTAAAAATACATATGACGTCATTTAATAAGTGTAGGGTTGACCTCAGATTCACGGACCTATATCGTATATATATATTAACACAACTCATAACCGAACAATTTGTGTATTATTATTAATTGTTATTTTAGTAAATTAAAATAATTAGTATTTATTATACAAATATCAATATAGTTATATAAATATATTTTTCTTATATACATAATACTTATTTAGTATATTAATAATAGTAATCTTAATAGTGATGATGAAAATAATAATTTTGATGATAATATTATTGATAATAATAAAAATAATATCAATAAAATCATATAAAATCATGTTAATGAAAATAATAGTAACGATAATAATAATGATAGTGCTAGTAATATTGATAATGATACTAATAATAATAATTTTATTAATAATAATAATTGTAATGATAAGTAATTTGTTAATACTTATAATAATAATGAAAATGAAAATTTTAACAAAGATACTTCTGTTAAAAATAATAATTTTTTAAAAATGATAATTTTAATGGTGATACTAATAATAATATTAATAGTAATAATAGTAGTAGTAATAATAATAATAATAATAATAATAATCTGATCAAAGGATAGAGATAAAACAGAAAGTAGCAAGGTGGTCTTCGAAAATGGTGGTTTTGGGTGATGGTTCCCGTTGACAGGAAACAGAAAACACACGCACAGTGGTTGTCAATTATCATCATTATGTCGTCTTCTTCATCGTTGGATCCTAACAGAAACAGTGGCAGCCACAGGGACATAACAGTAGAAGCAGAAAGATCGATGGTTATGGTGACAGTTTTGTGTTGGTGATCGAGTGGGTTTAGGGTGGTTTCGAGGTTGGTAATGATGGGTTTACAAAGGGGAATAGAGAGAGATGAGAGAGAGAGAGGGGGATGAAAGGTAGTTTCGGTTTGTTAAATAAACGCAGCAGTAGTTTGAAACAAAATGGGTCATGGCAACCAAAAGTCATGGTGAAAGAATGAAGAAGATGGTGGTTTCGTGAGTGTTTGATGTTACAGCAAAAACATAAAGGTAAGGTGACGGGTGATGATTGTCTAGTGTTTTGGTGGTGATTGAGAACGAAGCCACAACAGTAGCAGTTCACAAGAGAATTCGATGAAGGTGATGGCTTCGGTGGTCTACAGTGAAAAACAGAAACTATTTAGTAGCAAACCAGTGATGGGTTTTAATGGTTTGATTCAATGATGGTGAAAGGTGTTGTTGGTTGTTCGTGGTTTTTCACTATTACAGAAAAACAGAAAAAATATAAAGCAAGTAGTGGTTATGGAGGATTCAAGGTAGTGAAGTGGGGTTGTGGTGGTGGCGAGTGGTTTTATCAAGGTGAAACAAAGTGTGATTTCGGAAGTGGTAGTGAAGGTCGATAGGATGGAATCATGGTGGTCCGATGGTTCTTGGGTTTATGAAAATGAAAGATTGGTTTGTATGTCTTATGGAGTTCGTGGTTTGTGGGTTAAGTTGAATAACCTTCTGTAGCCATCGAATCATGAGAGAATAGAAAACATTCGTATGTTTGTGATTAATGGCGGTTATTTGTGGAAACGGGTGTGATCGGTGGTTGTAGTGTCGCGAAGTGGTGGTGATGGAGGGTGATCAAGAAACAAAAATGGAAACAGAGAGAAGAAAGGATGGTGGTTTAAAATATCTCTTCATATGCATCTATCTCTCTCTACATACTTATATATATATATATATATATATATATATATATATATATATATATATATATATATATATATATATATATATATATATATATATAATTTTAATATTAATAATAATAATTAATAATTAATAATAATATAAATATGACTTGAAAGTCATGATTGCACAGTAATTGAAGTCACAAGTTTAATAGTTCAGCGGCCAGAGAATTTGGAGTATTCTGTGTGTCGACATCCAATTATATTGTGTCCATTGCTAAACAGTTGATGTATGAAAGTGTTCCTAAAAATCCCAAATTTTTAGATTAAATATATTCAATTATTTCACTCATTACCTATTTTAAACCTGATCAAAAAGGTGTGTCTAATATTTATTCTTAATTCCAAGTAATCTGTACGGAGTATTAAAACTCAACTCTTCAAAGTAAAAATATTTTTAATGATCCCAAATTTTATATATCTTAATTAGGGATCATCGTTTATTTTTTATTTTTTTAAAATCACATAAGTTGAAATTAAGTTTATCTAAATAATAATCGAATAATCAACGAGGGTTACAATCATTTAATAATTTCATTTAATATACATTATATATATATATATATATATATATATATATATATATATATATATATATATATATATATATATATATATATATACCCATTTTATTAATAATTTTATTATTTCATATAATATTTTACATCTTTAATTCTAATAATTAAATCGTATTTTATTTCAAATTATCATATACACACATATATATATATATATATATATATATATATATATATATATATATATATATATATATATATATATATATATATATATATATATATATATATACATATACATATTTATTTACAAGTAATTGTTCGTGAATTGTCGAAGGTCAATTGAATAAATGAAACAGTTCAAAAATTTTGAGACTCAACCTAACAGATTTCTCTTATCGTGTCAAGACTACGAAATCGTATTGAGAGTTTGGTTTAAATTAGTCGGAATTTTCCGGGTCGTTACAATGCTGGCATGTTTAGTCCCATCCTTGCCTCAGGCTGCGGTCTCACCTCTCAACTCGATTAAGTCATCCAATTGTGAAACGTGTAAAAATTAATCTAGGTCTCACGCATAGATAATGATTACCTCGAGTTATAATTCAACTAGGTCTCACGCATAGTCAAAAAATAACGACAAGTGTTTCAACCGAATTGGACGGCATGACTTAAATTTCGACGGGTATATTATACAATTTTAATAATCTTTTAGAAAAATTGTGTTACGAATATTACATGCATACAATATTCGCCTCACAAGTTAAAAACGGTTTAACTTGATTTTAATTATGTTTTGATTTATAATTATCATGGCAAATTATACACAATCACATAACATATAAAATGCAACCAAACAAATCAAAACATAATATGTATGTGCATAGCCTCAACCGATGAAAATCTTATGCTTGGTCTCACGAGCCATTATGAGAACCAAGCGGTCAACTAAAGGGACAATCATAAAAGTAAACCTTAGAAGCTCCCACTTGCGCCAAGATCTCATGATGACCAAGTGTCCTCCTTCACCGCATCTCTCTCAGCTTTTGTCCATTGACTTTACTACAAGTGTGTCTTGATGGCCAAATTTCGTTCACTTCAAGTCTTTAATCCCATCATGGAGGTTACATTTATTAAAAATAAAATACAACTAATCTAGAATTGTAAATTGCATAATTGGCTCAAAACGGCCTCCCAAAATAAAAGATTAAATTACATCCATATTTGGCCACAAAACAATGGCATCCATACAACCACAAACATTCAAGATCACAACACATGCACACGGTCTAGGTTTTTATCGGCTATGCACAATTAAATCATCATAATAATAACATGATCATGACAATAATTATGGCTTGCTCCATGGCACAAGATGCATGTCTTGGCCATGAATAAAAAAAACATACAAATATATACACAAGCCATTTAATTAATAACAACCACGCATGAATATACTAACCGTATAAAAATATAAGAGGCTCTGATACCACTGTAGGTGATTTAGGGTTTTAAGAAAATAATTTTCCAATTAATTATTATCATGTACATACATATAATAACAATAACTTTAAGCGGAAGCGTATTAGTTATATTGAATTAAATAAATCACCAAAAACGGATCCATATGATTTATACGGTTAAATAAATAAATATAACAAGAGAGTTTAAAGATTATACCTTTCTTGTAGAACCGGATTGAAGGAAGAGAAACTAACAATCAAAGGTATGATTGCCGCTAGGGTTGTCCACACTACACTTCGAACAACGTCAAGCGGATGTGGTAGTCCCGTCAAGTAATAATAAATAATCACTAGGATTATTTATTGATCTAAACCGTAAAGACCAAAAATATTTATGTTTCTGTTTTGTTCGTCGAAAACAATATGAATACTTGTGGCCTTTTGTTTGTCGAATAAGAAAAGGTAGAGCAAAAACAATACGTGAGAATTTCTTATATTTGTTAAAAACCAAGTAAGACCAAGACCATATTTATATTTTTGGTCTAAGACGGTGGGTTATACGGAGTATGTATCGATTGATTTAAAGTCGGTTTAGAAAACGAATCTCACCTAAAATTTAGTCCGTATAAGTTTTTAGCATAAGAATATCTTGGTCCACAAGATATTATTTATTAATTAATTTAATCAAACAATTAATTAAATAATTAATTATATTTAATTACTTGAATAATACATATCATATATATATTATTAAATGACGTCTAGGTGTATATATGTGTGACTCCGAAGGCTCAAATGAATTCAGCCATATAGTTATGTGTTGTACCTTGCGCATTAATCCTACACAAAGTACAATCCGATTAATCGGATTAATAGATTAATCCTCGAATTTTTGATTATTCTTTTCAAAGTCCTGACCGATTAATCCCCGAATAGCGAATTTTGCAATCTTGGGTATGAGATACACATAGCAAGTCATATTATCTATCTTACAAACTCTTTCATCTTGCCACATGTCTTCTCTATACATCTTAATAGTTGGCTGTGTATTTCATGTAGAATTGTCTGGTATTCCATAGTTTTTCTTTTTATAAAACTCGTAGTCAAACGTCTGTTGACCTGTTTTTATTTATAATATACTTCACCCCTTTCAATTCTATTATTCCTATACAAAAATACACAATGTGAAAAATATCTTAATTATATTATGTATATTTTAACGATATTACACAGAGCCTTACCTCTTTATTACTATATATACTAAATCCCCTAAACAGTATAACATCAACAGCAACATAACCAATTTCACATGTGTGAGGTATGGAGTAGGTGAGACGTAGACAATCCTACACCCCGAGGGAAACAAATCGAGAAAATCCCTCTCTCTCTATCTGATGGACAAAGAGATTGTTTCCGAGGGGTAAACAGTAAATGGAAAAGAATAATTTCGTCTTTTTACACTCCTATTGTCTTCTCCGGATGATTCTACCACAATCTCCTCTCAATATCCTCAATACTTTCTAGAAAATCCTCAAACCTTATCACCAATAACACTTCCTCCATCACTCACAAAGAAACCTGGTCAGGAACACTATCTTCCATCTTGACGATTTGCTTAAATTCCATCTGATCTGATCTGATCCGATCTACATAGCAATCGAGTGAAATTGGATTACACCTTACCCGGCATCGGTAAATAATTCTTTTCTCTGTCTTCAATTTTGATGTATACGGTGATGTTTTAGACTTGATGATAACGTGAATTAGTATTTACATATATTATCCTTCTCTATTTTTGTCATAGATGTTTTAGGTTTTCTGTAAATTAAAACTTATTGTCATCATATGTCTTAGTTTTTAAATTTTTCCTTATGAAATTCGATTCCTAAAATTGGCATAGGGCTCAGTTTTTTAATTTTTCCCTGATGAAAACAAACAGTTATTGAAAGAGGTAAAACACTTCAGGTCCTTAAAAAAAATTAATATATGCTCATTAAACTATGCTATCTTAGTATGATATAAGTGTAATATACGGAGAAGATGGTTAGGCATAAATTAACAGCACTACAAATGCAGATATATATATAGGAAAAATAACTGCACTCGGTTCTTACAATATTTTTTATTTTCTGAGGAACTGAGGTGACGATTGACTGCCTGTTTCAATACGTATGCTTTATGGTTGAACTAGGCTTTGAGTTTGTGAACTTATCTGTTGCTAGGATTTTATATGTTTTGTACCTTATATTGTCCACGTTGGTTTATGTTAACTTAAATTGTGGCTTATCAAGTTGGCATGGCAAGATATGAATTGCAGTCCATTATGTTGGTGGAAAAAATGATAGAGGCAAGTCAGGCAACCCATTATGTGCAACTATTGTCATCCCCGTCTTATACTATTGTTGCAAGTATAATACTTAACAAATAGTAGTATTTCCTCTGTGGTTACCTAAGTGGGCTGTGATGATTAACGTGTTCAATGTCAGTTAAGTAACGAGAATAAATGATTTCGTAACTTGACGGGGCAATATCATTTGCAGCCATGATGAATGATTATATGTTACTTAATTTCATAAACACCTTTGAGCTCCTTTTTTGGTTGACTCAATGATTCTGAATTAATTATCCCAAGTTTCTTTTGCAATTTTGTTTGACAAAATTGCTATAAAAGTTATTGTTACGAATAAATCATGCATTTACCGTCGGTAGTTGCTTCTTTGCTATGGCAATCGTCTTTTGTTGTCTTTTGCCAAACCTTTTTTTTAGACACTAATCAGATGGGGACATACAGTTTTATAGTGTCAAAGCTTATAATCGGGTCATATCTTGACGTGGTAACGTATGAGTTGCAGCCAGGTTCTCCCACAACCACAATGATCCCTGTTTTGATGGTTTAAATTTGAAATTGTACTACTTAAATGAGCTGTGATATTAACGTGCTCCATCTCAATTAGGTAATGCGAATAAATGCTTTCGTAACTTGGCGGGGCAACATAATTTGCAGCCACGACGATTCATTATCCCTTACTTGATTTTATGAACACATCTGAGCTCCCATCTTTTTCTAACTAAATAATTCAATTAAAGAAACATCGTGTATTAAGAAACAGGAAGTATTTGTACAAATAGACTTTTGCAAATAATAGAGGTACGTTAACTTCAACTTTTTTGTTTAATTTTTCTATTTGGACTTGAAAAAACATAACAGTTTTGCAGGCAACTCTATTTCAAAGAATGCTACGGTTTGTTCGTGTTGAAATGTTAACAAAAGAATGACCATGGGCTATAAGCCTATAAAAGAACCTACCCGTAAGCCAGTTCTACATTTCCGGGCTGATTGACGGTTTCAGAGCATTCGAAATAATATGTAATTTTGTATACTACGAGTTTTATTATTTGCTATTTGAAGTAATTTTGCCTATGACTATTACTTCTTGAAGCTGGTTCTTTTGTTGGGATGCACCAAGGAACAAATTAGAACCATAAAACAAATAAATTCATCGGGCAGCTTGCAAACGGATCTTGACCCAATTACTGTGGTTTGGTTTGTATCGTAATATTTTTTTTTGATCTTTAATATTGTCTTTTTGTTACTGCTTTTATTTTTATCTATCCCATACCGTACAAACTTTATGTTTATGTGACATACCGTTGAAAGTTTATGTTTATGCGTAACTGTTGTACCCAATCGCCGTGACCATTAACTGGTATATGCAATCATGTTTAACACATCGACAAACTGATGTTATTGAAGCTTTCACGTGATCTTCTGCCGCAGTTAGTAAACAAATAATTGTCCACAATATTTAAGAAAACACGCAGCAGAGCGTGTGGCTCTTTACTAGTTCATATCAATTTATGTAAATAAACAATTATTTTGAAAAATGTCAATAAAAATAATAATAGTAGAGAATGAAGAAGATGAGAAGAAAGTCATTGGCGCTCTTGTAAAAAACTCGACTACTCCCGATTAATCCTCGATTACTCATTCTTAGAAGTAGTCCGTCCCGGTTTCCAAAATCCGTTTAATTAATCGGCTAACGTCGATTATGAAGCGACCGGTCCTAATCCATAAGGACAAATAAAATAACATATGGTTACATCGCGAGGTACTTGACCTCTATATGATACATTTTACAAATATTGCATTCATTTTTGAAAGACAAACTTTCATTTCATCGAAAGTTGACAGCATGCACACCATTTCATAATATATCCAACTATAAATGACTTAATAATAATCTTGATGAACTCAACGACTCGAATGCAACGTCTTTTGAAATATGTCATGAATGACTCCGAGTAATATCTCTAAAATGAGCAAATGCATAGCGGATGATTTCTTTTATACCTGAGAATAAACATGCTTTAAAGTGTCAACCGAAAGGTTGGTGAGTTCATTAGTTTACCTTAATCAATCATTTTCATAATTTTAATAGACCACAAGATTTCAATTTTTCCATAAATATCATTCTCATATCAGGCATTTCGTAAACTGCATAGAGATAAAAATCATTCATATGGTGAACACCTGGTAACTGACCTTAACAAGATACATATAGAACTAAAACAAATCTAAACCCTGATGAATCTCATCAAGAATTAGTTCTTGATCCTTGTAGTCCAAGAAGCCGGATAATTTCATCTGACTTAGAGATTTCATTGCTTTTGAATAAGTTTTACTCAAATGAACCAGGATTCAACCCTCTTCACGATCCAAAAGGGAGGCTCAGTCTTAACGAACTCCTGATTATGGAAGATGAAATACGGGAAGAATATCCAACTATTTTCAATTATCCAGACTTGTTTGAATTTAATCCCAAAGTGAAACGACATATTGATAAAACCAAAGCTCCGTTTACTGAAAATCTGTTAAATCCTAGTAGAAGGTAGACGTCTATAGAGAATTTATTAGGCACATCTATTCCTCAGTCTTCCCGTTTTCAACATTTCAAATCAATCTGTTAAAAGAGATGCGTTCTCAAGTTCGTTCTCTTCACAAACTGTTAAAAGAATGTGGGGATGATATTTTTGTCAAGTATCGGGATGCAGAAATTGATTTCAAATTCGATCTAGAGTTATTCGTCAGTTTTCTCCCTCACTTCAGCAACAAAGAAGTTTCTCCAATTCATATAAACCGTTATGTCACCGCAGTGATCTCTGAATTAGAATTTTGGATTGAAAGCAAGAAACCTAACCCTATTTCAAAATATGGAAATCGAGATTTCTTTTACTTTGATCCAGCCTCATTTCTCATCAAAAGATTAATTGAAGTGTTTTCAGATTCTACCGAGGAAAGAATACATCCGAATTTCTTCGCAAAAAGAAAAGAAATATATTCTGAACTCGTACAAATTCTCA
The DNA here is from genome assembly GCF_046630445.1 of Rutidosis leptorrhynchoides. Taxonomy (NCBI): domain Eukaryota; kingdom Viridiplantae; phylum Streptophyta; class Magnoliopsida; order Asterales; family Asteraceae; genus Rutidosis; species Rutidosis leptorrhynchoides. The sequence continues at coordinate 254,714,713 of NC_092337.1, forward strand.
CTATGTCAAAATTTTCATTTACAACTCCGCAAAGAAAGATCATTCAGGAAATATCTGAAAATTTTAAATTTACTATTGGTGATCCTGACTGCGCAGAAGATATTTTATTTCAAGACACGGTGTCAAAACTTCTTTTCGAACTTAATTATCGAGATACTGGACCTAGGGATGGAATTTCGAACATTAAAAAAGTTAGAAGGGCTTTGGTTAAACTTATGGACGATATCGGAGATTTACAAAAGCGTGAGCGTAAAATGCTAAGTGACTTTGAAATATTTTCGGTACACT